>NC_056750.1:109174119-109474119 GCF_019279795.1 Protopterus annectens | reverse complement strand
AGGTGCTTAAAGGTACAACAAGTACCGAAAGGTTTACGTGTGTTCAAATTTCCGAATGATATACACACTTCCAATGGCACTTATCAAGAGTTGGTAAAATTATATAATGATACTGGTCTTGAAGTTATTAAAAAGCTGATTAAACATACTGAGAATAAAATGACAGTATTAAAAAATGATATACAACAACTTAATGATACAATTCTGAAACATTCTCAGTTTTCATTTTTTTTACAATTTATAAAACAGTATTGTTGTGAAAATAGGTTTGTGACTATGCAAAGTAATAACTTCAATGTGATGCTTTAGCTTATCAAAATGCTTACCGCCTGGTTAAGGGGCATGTTAGTAATAACAAGAACAGTCATAACTTGATGTCAAGTTCCAATAACAGAAATAATAGTGCGGGACCCAATGTTAATCAGCTTGATGAAGTGGTGAATGAAGTTGCTTCTGATACTTCAAGTGATGGCTCAAAAAATGGCACAGGGAGAAGATCAGACCCTGTAGTCATTTCTACCAAAAAGGGGTCAGGAGAGAATGGAAATAGTGGTACACTGTCTCCTTTTTTTTCAGATGGGGCAAGGCCCAAAACTCGTTCGATTTCCAATAACAATTACAACACTTCCACCAACAATTGCAATTACAGAGGCAAGAAGAAAGGGAAAGCCACAGGCAAAAGCAAATAAATGAAGATTTTTTTTTGTCACTTACTTCTTGCCCAGTATATAAATTTGTCAGGACGTGTTTTTTTCACACACTGAATTACAAGTGTTATCCAAAGGGTTTGCTTTTATAGGTTCACAGGTGTGTACTAGGCTAATGGCCCTGGAGCCTTTACAAGCCTAGCCCACAGGATTACCCTGGCATAGTGCCACCCGACCTTAGTTCCCAGTGTCTCTGTTGAGTAGAGCCACTGGATTGATCCCTGGGGTGAATTTTCTATTTCCCTCCCACTTATCAAGATTTCTCTTGAAGAGGGCCAGTGAGGTGCTCTGCTTGACATGTACAGAAAGTCTATTCCATAGCATGGGCAGTCTCTGGGTTATGAACCTGTCCCTCCAGCATGTTCTGTTGATTGTGGTAATGAGCTTGAGGTCTCTGGAGCGTTTGGTGTGGAGGGATTGGGATTTCTTTATATGTAGCATTTCTAACAGAGCTGGGTCAGACATGGCTTTGTAAGTCAAGCAGAGATTGCCTCTAAGTAGGCGATATGAGACAGAGAATAGTTGGAGTTTTTTGAGTCTGTCCATATAGGAGAAATGTTTAAGGCCTAGGATCCTCTTTGTGAGGTTCTTCTGTGGCCTCTCCAGTTGTTGCAGGTGTTTAGTGAGGCACATGCCAAATGGGGCATTATACTCAATGATTGGTCTAATGAGGAAAGAGTAGAGGGAGACAATTACCTATTTCTTCCTGGATGCAAAACCCTTAATAATGAGATGTGCCACATAGAAGGACTTTCTGATCACAGTGGCAATGTGGTGGTCAAAGGAGAGGTTGCTGTCAACCTGTGTTCTCAGATCTCTTATAACGCCTTCTATGTTCAGTGAACTACCATCGATGTGGTAATTCATGGGAAACATGTTTTTCCCAAAGGGGATGATTTTGGCATTGAGCTTAAGGCCATGGTTCTGACACCAGTTGTTGGTCTCAGTGAGGCCTTTCTGTAGGATGTCAACATCACTTGGGGAGTCAACAGCTCCCAACTTGCAATCATCTGCGAATTTTGTCACCCAGAGTCCCTTCATGTTGGCCTGGACTTCAGAGAAGTAGATACCAAACAGGAGAGGACCCAGGACCGAACCCTGTGGGACTTTACTCGTGACTGGTCGGCAGTCTGACTTGGAGTCAGCTACTTTCACACTGTTGGTTCTACCTGTGAGCCAGTTTGCAACCCACCTAGTGATATTCCCACCAGATGAGCTAATTATACTGATTTGATTGTAGATTTTAAATTATTTGTTTGCAAACTCAACCTGAAGTTTATTTTGGAGGGCATGAATTCTAGTTCTAAGTCTTGTATTGTTAGTAAGCCTAGTGTTTTTAATCTTCCCTTGAACAATATTTTAAGGTATATTGTACAGCCTGTGAGAATGATTTTGAAAACATATATATATATCTAACAAGCCTGGTAAAAGGAAATTTAATTTAAACCCAAATGAGCATAAAGCTTTATTTGACCTTTGTAACTACAGGAATTTAAGATATATGAAAGCCAATATAGGTTGTGGACTTCTAGTTACTGAGGTTACACATTATAAACAAGATATGTTTAAGATGTTGAACAATTCTGAGTATTACACGCCAAATGGGGCATTATACTCAATGACTGGTCTAATGAGGAAAGTCAAGAAGGATCTTATGAAGAATTGTTTTAAGAAAATAGATCTTACTTTATTTGAATTATTTAATAAATATATAACATTTTCCACTTTTGAATTTTCTACAGTAAAACAGCCTGAATTAGGAATGATTTTTGGAATACCTAAAATTCACAAATACCCAAAGAACCCCCCTTTATAGACAGATCATTTCTTCTCCTAGAAAAACAACTGTTAGTATTTCCTATTTTTTAGACAAAATTCTAAATCCAGTGGTACAACAAATTAAGTATTATTTAAAAGATTCTTGGACTTGGCTTAATAAACTTAAAGAATATCAGTTTAAAGGAGATGAGAGTTTTTTGTGTACCTCAGATGTCAATTCTTTATACACCAGCATAGATCATGAAGAGGGATTGGAATTTGTTCAAATTTATCTGGACAAAGTTAGCAAATTTGATAAGGTTTTAATTAGAATAGTAATTTATTAGAAACTGTTTTGAAGAACACTTTTTTTTTTCATTTTGAAAAAGAAACATTTAGGCAGAACAGTGGAGTTGCTATAGGAGTGAAGGCAGCTCCTTCGTTTGCTAACATTGTCATGTGCTGTTGGGAATGGGCTGTTTTGGAGCAAATGCTGTTTTTTTAAGTATGTGAAATTTTATAGGCGTTATATCAATGGTCTGTTTTTTATTTGGGGGGTAATATAGATATTCAGAGATTTTATTGAGGAAATTAACATGGGTATTTCTTGGTCACAGTTTGCTTTGGGTGTTTTTTGGTTACAAAGTTTCCTTTTTAGACCTTGATATCTATATGGATACTGAATCTTTTTCTTTTTCCTGCACTGTACATAGGAAGACTACATTTGTTAACAATTACCTTCATTTTTGTGGCCACCATCCTTGGCAAATGAAGTTTAACATCTTTAGGGGTCAACTGATTCAGCTGAGTAGGATTATTAGTGATGATTTTGAATTTCAAGAACAAGTTGGATATTTGATCCATATGTTCAACGCAAGAGGTTATCCAAGTAATAAGCTTAATTTAATTGCTCAAGAAATTAGTGGTAAAAGCTGGACTAAGTTTCCTTATATAGTTATCAAAGAATTTCATTTGACCAACATAAAAATGTGGTTCTGTTACTGGAGATCACACAACTGCTTTTCCTTTACCTATTAATGTAGATGGGTCAAGTATTAAAGAAGTTATAAAACACAACTGGAGAATTATTCAAGGGAATACTGAGTTGGCTACAGTTTTAGGAGACTGTCCTCAGTTTATTTATAAAAAAGAGCAAATTTAAAGTTTTTGTTAGAACACAATTTTTTACATCACGGATATATTCTTAATGGCAACGTGGGTAGTTTTGCATGTAGACATTGTAGACAATGTCGTTAGATTAGTAACAGTATTAATTGAACGCACTTGAATAATAAAGTTATTTATGCTAAAATTTATTACTGTGCATATTGCTTTATATAGTACCTGTTCCCAGTATTATACTGGAAAGACTGTTAGAAAGTCGAGGTTGAGAATACGTGAACACTTAGCTGCTATTAGAAAAAGGGATATGAATAATTCTCTAGATAAGCACAGCTCTGTCTGTGTGGAGTTTTGAAAATTCCATTTCAGTGTTTTAGAACAAGTTGATTCTGGATTTTTCATAACTGGGTTTAATAATGTTCTCGAGGTCTGAGAATTAAAGTGACAGACTATTCTTAAAGCAGATAAAATTCCCGGGCCTTAATGAGAGCATTAATATTAAATGTTTAAAAATGAAATTATTTTAGAAAATCATAAGTTAAAGTTTTTATTTATTGTATTTGTCCTTTAAAGTTTCAGTTTTATTTTATGAAATTTGTACAAATGTTTAAATAAATGTGTCCCTTTATGTATTTAAATCAGTAGGAAGAGATAATAATTGCTGTGGTGACTTTTTATGTGATTGGTTGTTGGTGGTTTTGGCGGTAGCTAATACTGTATTTAAATTGACTATTTTTGCAGATGGGTTATTTCTGAAATAAAATAAATTTGGAACAAATGCGTTAAACTTTTGCTTCTTTTCTTTTTTTTAGCACGTTAGTAGCCATTGGAAAAGTTTGTGTGGAATCTATTCTAATACCATTGATGGTTCTCATGGTAACGGACTGGATGAAAATCACAAATGGTCTACAGTTAATTCACTTCAATAGAGTTACCTTCTTTGTATAAGAAGGCATTAACCAATTTTTTCCAAGTCTCTGGTATGTAGCCCTCTTGGATAGGATTTTTTATAAGAATAAGTACTGGGTAAGCTAAAGTATGGCCAAGTGTAGCATATTCCAGTGGGACACTATCAAGTGCTGGGCAGTGGGCATGACTTTTTTAGGCGTTTACAAAAAAGGTCTATGGTAGCAAGATGGATGCTGAAGGGAGACAGTGACAACCTCCGCAAAAGGTAATTTTGTAAACAAGTGGGGGAGGTGCAGCCTGCACAGAAAAGGACAAGAACTGTGCTAAGTATAGATAATGCTGATTACACTGCTCAGGAATTTCTGACAAGGATGAGTTTGGAAGTAGTTTATGCTACACTGTAAGAGTTTACAAGTAACTGTTGGATCTTTTTGAAGAAACTGTTATAAATGTAAAACTCCTGACCAGTGCAAAGGACTACAAACTAATGCAAACAGAAAACAGTACCGGGATTAAGCAAACTGCCAATGAGGAAGTGATAGCTGTAACAGCAAAAGTGGAAAATAATGTAGGCAATGACAGAAAACAGTAAGGAGGACAGGAATGCAACAGGCTGTACAGCAGGAAACATAACAAATGAAAAGTGCAGTTGCATAAGAAGTAAAAGTAGATGTTCAAATAAATCACCTTTGCAATAATGCTAACATATGATGGGATGTATCTTGCAAAGTGTGTCATACATCTGGTCAATATGCCAAAGCATAGGAGCTCCTTACTCATGCACCATATGACTGAGCTGACACTTATGCAAGAGTACTGCTTGATGGTAATTAAAAGACATACAAGTGCATATATTCTCAGAGTTTTGTTCCTCCAGACGGACACTAAGACTAGCAAAAATAGGATGATCACTGTTACAGTTAAATACAGAGGAGGGAAGGATAGACAGATAAGGGTACCACCCAAGACAAACAAACAAAAAAAAGAGCAAAAGGGGGACAGAAGGAGAGTGCCTACACCATAACAGTGATCTGTTCGAACAAATACTGTGCTATGTTCATCATTAGATCATTGTTGCGGTAATGCTGACAGACGGGATGGTTTACAAAGCTTTTTGGAAGTCTGTGAGGAGGTAATAAAAACAGAACTAGAGTCCAGTAACTCCTGAAATATGGTTCTGGCAAACCCTGTCCTGGTTCTAGAAAATATCATCAAATTTGTATCGCTTGGTAAAGATGTGAATGGAATAACAGTTGCTTCTAATATGCATCTGTAGTCAAACCTTTGAAGAAGCTACAGCTATTGTGCAGTACGTTTTAGCATGTCCTTGCATGGATTTACCATGGAAATGAGATAGCAAGTGAAATCTATCTAGAAATTGCCCATTCGAATACTGGGAGACCTTGATTTTTAGCTTCACAGGAAAAAACATATAAAAAAATTTGATCAGATTTTCTAACCCATTTGTTCTTGCCAGAGTTAAATAATGACTGCCTATGTAGCGCTAACAAATGAAGATTTTTTTTCAAATTCTCCTTTATTTTGAGGGTTATGGAAGAATGGAGGAAGTGAATGGACTGTTTTAAAGATATATCAATAACCACTTTAGGCATAAAGGACAGACTAGTTCTAAGGGAATGCCTGTCCATATGGAAAACCAGAAAAGACAGAATAGACATGAGGACTTTGTTTTAAAGACATATCAATAGCCACTTTAGGCATAAAGGACAGATTAGTTCTAAGGGAATGCCTGCCCATATGGAAAATCAGAAAAGACAGAATAGACATGAGGGCTTTTAATTCTGACACCATTTTAGCAAGTATTAAGGCTATGAGTAAAACTGTTTCCATCGTCTGCAATAAGTGAAAGCTGCAGCACAACGAGATTCAAAAGGTGATAAAGTTAACTTCTGAGGAGCATAATTTAGGTCTCAAGGGGAAGTAATAGATTTTCTAAGGGACATGATGTAAGGCACCTTTTAAAGGAAAATTCGGCCCTCTCCTACAGTTTAACTCAATCCTTAGGTTTCTTTTCTCCCTACAAAATGGCTCCAGTAGTGTGTAGGTACCACAAACTTGCTTGTACTTTTTAAGACTTCCATTTCCTTGCTTTGGAATCAAAGGGCAAGAGAGCCCACTTACTTTTTCTTAAGTTTAACTTCTCACATATTTTGCAAAGGAATATTTTCCTCTTGAATGACATACCACAGACACAGATACATCTGTAGTTTACCCTGTTAGGTACTGCTGCCAATCTTAGATGAGCATTTAATCCTGTTAATGTCAGGAGCACAGCAGCTGTTATAAACAAGAAAAAGCTGTGGAACTACTTTTCAGTCTTTTTATTGCAGAGAGGAGAACTTAACACTCCCCTTTCACAGCAAAACAAACCAAGGGGTTTAAAAGCAGTTGTCACCTCTTCTGACAATTTGCATAAGCAGCATCACAGAATGGAAATGCAAAGTTTTAGGTGTTGGTTATTTATAATAGCTTATATACTAAGATAATTCAAATGTAGTATCAAATATTTCAGACGGCGCAGCGGTTAGCGCTGTTGCCTCACACCAAGAGGTTCCCCAGTCTGATTCTCAGCTGGGGTGCCTTATGTTTGGAGTCTGCATGTCCTCCCTGCATTCATGTGGGTTTCCTCTGGGTGCTCTGGTTTCCTCCCACATTCCAAAGACATGCAGAAGGTGAATTGGACACACTAAATTGGCCCTAGGTGTGACTGTGTGAGTGGTGCGCCCTCTGAGGAGGGTTGGGCATCAGGCTAGCAACCCAATCCTGTAAAACCCGTACCTGCTACAGAAACAAAGAGTGCTGAAGGGTGGTCGTTACCTGATGTGCTGAATGCACGGGAGCGAATCCAGGATCAAATATTTCTGTGACATTTAGAGAAAAGTCAGAAAATATTTTTTCTCACAAAGTATGAAGACATTTACCATTTTCAAGGCCACCCCCACACAGAACAGAACTGCAGAAAGAGATATGTGGCAACCCTATCAACTAGGTGCACTGATATTGTTCATAAAAAGGTCTTTTATGCTTTTATGTGGCATCCTTCCAAAGGGGGATGTGTAACTGGTACACATAGATCCATAGTAAGAGATTACCACTAACTGAGTCAGTCCTTACTGTAGCAGAGTGCATTAGCATTTTCTAGTCCATAAAGGAAATGTGACCATTGATGTCAACTAAAATATACAGCTGAATTTACTTTAACACACATTTTGTGTACCCTTGCATTACAAACATTAAGAAAAAGAAATCAGAAGTACTTAACTATGTTTAAATAAGCATGTCTGACTGTGTCTGTCTGTGTGTGCATATAAATATATATATATATATATATATATGGTTCTACCCAGAAGATCGAAAGTGAAGAAGACCGTGGCAGAACATCGACAATGCAGAAGACCGACACGACGGATGACAACACCAACGCCGAGGATGCCGACATGGGGAAAGGCTGTGTGCGCAGTGGTAGACGGGACGTTAGGGTCGCAGGCAGGTAAGTGTGGAGATTGACGGTCTGTGGGGATAGGGTGGGTTAAGTGAGTTAGGGTTAGGGAGCGGGTTAAGTGAGTCGGACCTTAGGGTTAGGGTAAGGTTTAGTGTGGGCTTGTAAGGATTTTGGTGTGCTTGTGTTGTGTGTGTGGTTTGTGGAATGGGGATGTGTTTTGTTTTTAATTGTTATTGTGGTGTGTGCAGTGTATGGGGTTTCGTGTTTGTGTACCGTCGGTTATTTCGTTGTCGGTTATGTGTGGTTTCGTGTTTATGGACTGTCGAATATGTGGTGTCGGTGATGTGGTTGTCGGTGTTGTGTGGTTTCGACTATGTCAGGTAGAACCATATATATATATATATATGGGTCTATTACGGTTGATTGAAAACTCACTTGACTGAAAATGAAATTACTAGGACCACTTCACTGAAAGCAAACTTCACTGAAAACTCATTTCTTTGAAACTCATTTCTTTGAAAGTTATAAATGGCCTTTTCCCCACTGCACTGTGACCCTGGAGTTAGTATATAAAGTAAGGGGGTGTGTGGGGCGTAGCCCCCCACATATTATAAACATTTCAAACTATACACAGTGATACTTACAAGTGCAATAAATGTTTCCAAAAGAGAATATATAACCAAGATATGTGGGGGGCTGTGCCCCCCATTACTTTATATACTAACTCCAGGGTCGCACTACAGTGGGGAAAAGGCCATTTATAACTTTCAACGAAATGAGTTTCAGTCAAGTGAGTTTTCAGTGAAGTGGTCCTAGTAATTTCATTTTCAATCAAGTGAATTTTCAATCAACCGTAGTAGACCCATATATATATATATATATATATATATATATATATATATATATATATATATATATGTGTGTGTGTGTGTGCATATATACACATTTTATATATATATATATATATATATATATATATATATATATATATATATACACACACACACACACACACACACACACACACATAAATAAGTACGTGTATGTATGTGCTTGTGTATATGTCTGTGTGTGTGCATATATCAAATATACAACTCAAAATGGAAATTTTGTGTTACACACACACACACACACACACACACACACACACATCAGTACAGTGTGAATACATTTTTATTATTTACTTAATTATTTGTCATTTGTTTAATGGGAAAGTCCAACTGGGCCACAAACAGGCCACTTTCAGTGAAAGCCTGGAGAGAAAAGCTCCAAAAGAGAGATAAATGAGCAACAGATATTTCTGTAAGCAGTCACACATGCACTGACGTGTGTGTGTGTGTGTGTGTGTGTGTGTGTGTGTGTGTGTGTGTGTGTGTGTGTGTGTGTGTGTGTGTGTGTGTGTGTGTATACCTAACACACATATAAAGATGCATTTAAATATATACACACACATAACGAGGTGTGTGCAAGCATCTGTGCATTACATCACCCTAATCAGCCTCTTTTCTCCTACATTCTACCTGTCCCAAATATTTTTCACCATACTAGTTATTAGGCTCAACTACAATGGTTTTTCCATTCCAAAATGTGTAGGTTTAGTATGTTAATTTACTGCAGTGACAGATTTCACAACTCAGCATAAGAATGTGGTGGAAGGTCTGTCAATTCTTTTAGAACTACAAAAGCCTGCTATTTACTTATTGCCTTTTGCTGGAAGTAGCCAACAGCTATTTAGACCACAGGACAAGGTCTGACAGACACATAAATAAGGTTTAGTCAGGGAAACTTAGATGTAGATCTGTTACAGAAGGTGTGTTAGATGACAGTGCTTCACAGTCCTGCCAGTCTGTCTTAATGGCATGAGAAAACACCACCACTTCCTTATGTCTAGCATGACTTGTCTAAAAGCCCCAGAGCTGTTGGACATGCTACACCTAAAGAAATCCCAATCCCTCCGAGCTACACGCTCTAGGGACCTAAACCTTGTCACCACAATAAACAGGACATGCTGGAGGGATAGATTCCTGTCCCAGAGACTTCCCATACTCTGGAACAGGCTACCCATCTATGTCAAGCAAAGTTATTCATTAGCACTCTTCAAGAAAAATCTTGATGAGTGGATGGGAAATAGGAAATACACCCCGGGGATCACTTCTGTGTCTCTGCTCGACAGTGGCACAGGAAAATAACTTTCTTGGGTGGCATAAGCCAGGGAACCTTGTTGGCTAGGCTTACATAGGCCCTTGGGCCAATAGCCTAGTACCTACCTATGAACCTATAAAAAGAATGTGAAATGTATTCTGGGAAGAAGGAATGAAAGCAAGAAAACAAGATCATCTTATAAAGGCAGGCCCCATTATCCTCCATTGTGTGGGAAACGCATTCAAATTGTAAAAAAAAGCATTTGGGAGTGATTTTGAGGCATTAAATGGCTGATAAAACAAAGATACAATGAAATAAAAAGAAGTCATGTTCTTATCATAATGTTCCATTCAGTGTTGTTGATCTTCAATCATTCTTGACTGATGGGTTTGGAACCAACTCGGCTGTTATACATATTTCGCTTCAGCCAAAAACTCTCGAGCTAAGGCTCTACCCACAATACCCCTCTTCCCATTACCTCAGATTGAGTTTGCATTGCATTTAAGAAAATGCAGAAGCCCTAAGGTATAACCCTATAGCGTTCCAGGAGTACGTTCGACCTCCAGGAGTCTTTTGGAGGGGGTAGGAGGGTGGGATGTTAAGAATGAATGAAGACCAACAACACAGATGGAACATTACGGTAAGAACATAACTTCTTTATCTGATGTTGTCAATCTTCACTCATTCTTGACTGATGGGACAGAGTCCCCAGCTACTTTAGATCTGGGTGGCCCTAAGGAAGGATATTCCTGAGCACCATAGAGCCAAAAGATACTCTTCCCCTGGAGACCATGTCTAACTTGTAATGGATGATAAAGGTATGTGGAGTAGCCCAAGTTGCAGCTGCACACATGTCTTCCATAGAAGCCCTGGAATGAAAGACCACCAAAGTGGAAACAGATCTGGTAGAATGAGCCCTAACTGTAGCAGACAGTTTGAGTTAATTTTGCCTGTATACAAAGGTAATACAGTCTCTAAGCCATTTTGACAAGGTGACCTTTGATACAGGTTTGCCCAATCTGTGTCCTGAAAAGGGTAGAAATAGTTGGTCTGATTTTCTACAGGATTTAATTCTGTCCAAGTAAAAACATAATTGTCTGTGGACATCCAACAAGTGTAAACAGTACTCTCCTTTGTTTGCAAAATTTGGGAAGAAGACTGGTAAGTCTATGGACTGGTTGACATTAGATTCTGATACCACTTTGAGAAGGATGGTGGGATTGGTTCTGAGTGATGCTCTTTCTTTGTGAAAAATTATATAAGGATGATTCACACATAAAGCTTGTAATTCTGAAATTCTCCTAGCAGACATGATAGCTACTAGGAAGAGGGTCTTCCAAGATAAAAACTTGAGGTCACAAGTAGCTGCTGGCTCAAAGGGCTGTCTAACTAGACATTGTCACACTAAGGTCAAATCCCATGGTGCGACAGGATCTTTGAATGGGGATTTTAAATGCAGAGCACCTTTAAGAAATATTCTGCATAAACGCTGAGACATCAAGGAATGTTCATTAAAACCGTTATGAAAATTTGAAATGGCAGCCAAATTTACCTTAATTGTGGATGTAGAGGCCCCCATTTCAAACAAGGTAGCTAAATATACCAGAACCTTATCAAATGATGCTGAAAAGAGGTCTATGTAGTTTGTACATGCCCGAATTGAAAATCTTTTCCATTTGCTTAACAAAGCTTCCTGGTGGGTGGTTTATAGGAAGCCAGAAGTATATTTTGCACTGGAGAGGACAAGTTATTCTGTCTGACAATTAATGGAATTGGAAACACCAAGCCATCAGTTTGAAATTTTGAAGAGTGGGATGCACCAAGCCCTGAGGGTGAGATAGCAGGTCAGGAGCTGGATCCATAGTCCAAGGACGATGAACCAGATGAGGCTAAAGAAAGAGGAACCAGACTTCGCTGGGCCAGTAAGGTGCAATGAGAATTACTTTGCTTCTCAACCTTTGGGCTTTCCTCAGAAACTGGGGAATCAGTGGAATGGGGGGAAAGGCATACAGAAGTGCCAGGGGCCAATCGAGAGGAAGTGCATCTGTCGGGGACTCCCCATTTGGGGGGGATTAGGGCAACATAGCTGCTGCATTTGTTGTTTATGGAAGATGCAAAGAGGTCATAGCACGGCTGACCCCATTGACAAAAGATCTTTGTTGCTATGTTGAGATTGAGAGACCACACATGAGGGAGGAGGATACATCCGTTCAATTTGTCCGCAATCACTTTGGAGTTCCCCAGGATATGCTTTGCTAACAGAAAGAGGTTGGAAGTAATAGCTCATTGCCAAATCCTTAGGGCTTCCCGACATAGAGGATAGGATTTGGTTCCTCCCTGTTTGTTGATATACCAGTCTATAGACATGTTGTCTGATTGGATTGCAACTCTCCCCGTAGGAAGGACAGACTGGAATGCTTGCAATGCTAAAAGCACTGTCCTCAATTCTAAGACACTGATGTGCAAATTGGCCTCTTGTGGGGACCAAGTGCCTTGAACAGTTTTTCCCAGATAATGCCCCCCCCCTATCTGGGAACACTCTGTGGTCACTATGGCTGTAAGCTGATAGAGGGAAAGGTATGACCACAAAGATTCTCTTCTGGCTTCATCCACTAAGATAAATCCCTTTTTGCAGCAATTTGTTATCAGGACCGAATGGACAAGGGATGCATTAGAATCGACCATTGTGACACCAGCAGCCATTGAAACAGCCTCATGTGATACCTCACTAGGAGAACTAACGTTATAGTTGCTGCCATGGTTCCCAGAGCTTGCAGTAGCAGATGAGCAGGAACTTTGTTTTGGGAAATGATTACTTGAACTTGCGATTTTAACTTCAACAGCCTGTGGAGAGGAATGGAGGCTACACAGGACACTGTACATAATCTTGCTTTGATGAACTTCAGATCCTGTGTGGGAGTCATTTGTGACTTTTCCTTGTTTACTGAAATGACTAGTGTTTCAGCAAGATGTAAAATGAACTGTATGGCATAAAGCAGTAGATGCCTGGAGGGAGCGGTGAGGAGTCAGTTGTCTAGATATGGAAACACCTGGAATCCTTGTAGTCTCAAATGAGCTGCTATGACTACCATGCCTTTGGTGAACCCCATGGGGGCTGTGGTGAGAATGAAGGGCAGCACTTGGAATTGGTAATGATACTGGCTCCTAACTGGAAGCGGAGATATCTTCTGGAGCATTTTTCCATTTTTATGTGGTAATACGCGTCCTGAAGATCTATAGAGCACATCCAATTATTCTCCACCAAAAAGGGAAGGACAGACTGAACCATGATTATCCGGAGTTTTGTCTGTTGCACAAACGTGTTCAGTAGGCTGAGATGTAGGATTGCTCTCTAGTACCCTGTCTTTTTTGGCACTAAAAAGAATTGAGTAGAATCCGGATCCGATTTGGTCTGGTGAGACTACTTGGATGACTCTTTTTTTGAAGCAGCTTGTGAATCTGTACTGCTGCTAGAGCCCTCTGACTGGGTGGAACACTGGGGATTTGTTTTTGGGGTTTTGGCAAAAGATTGAAGGGGATGTGCTAACCTCTGATAATTATTTTCTGCACCCAGGTTTCCAAGGATATTGCAAGCCAGGCTGAATGGTACAGAGAAAATCTTCCCCTGACTGCCTCCAGAGGTAAGCAATCGGGCCTCCATTCAGGAGCGCAGATAGGGTTGTCTGGAAAAGTAATCTCTGGAGCCCTGGTTACATGGACCCCCTCTGCCACGGAGAGGGCATCTTCCAGAAGAGTTCCCCCTCTGCCCTGGGGGAATACTCACCATGTGTGTCCCAAAAAGACCCTTGAGTCTTCTTGAACCACATTTTTCCACTCTTCTAGTTTCTGGAATAAGGTCATCGTGGAATGGAAAAATGAACGCCCACAGCAGAAAAGGGTCTTTCCGTCTTTTTCACACCTGGCTAGTGTGTCTCTAACTTTTGGGCCAAACAAGGAAGTACCATCAACAGCAGCGTTACTAAAGAAAGACTTAAAGGGTTCTGTGAAGTCACATAAGTGCGCATCCATGCATGACGCCTAATGGCAATGCCTGTACCCACTGCTGTAGATGTCCCTCTGGCTGTATTAGCAATAAGCCGCATGGACGAATTTGAGATAGACTCCGGGGTGGCAAGCTGAGAGGCAACCTTATCCCGAACCTTGTCAGATACTGCTCCTGCAATGGTGTCTGAAAGCTCAGTTATTGGATCCCTTTAGAGTACAGTAAAGTGTGCAAAGAAGTTCAAGGACCTAACAGCAAAGGTCACTGAAGCAAAGACCCACTTCCCAAATCTGTCCATCATCTGGGACTCTTGGTTTGGAGGATGGGCAGTTGAACTCTCCTCAGTGAGTTCCTTTTTGGTGGCCACCGCCACCACCATGCCATCCACTGCTAGACCCTTTGACCAATGCGGCTGATCTCCTGGGGCTGACAAAATATTATCCAGTCTCTGGGGAATAGGGTCTATGGAGTCAGGAGCCTTCCATGCTTGCTGAACAATCACCTTAATTAGGTCGTCAGTGGGTGGGGTCACCCAAGAAGTAAATAGGTGGGCACAAAAAGCTTGCAAGAACACAGATTCCTCAGAGGATGGATTTGAATGCTTCCAATCACTCCTCTGTTTCAATATCTCTAGGATGTCTCCAAAGGAGACATCTTCAGGGGGTGATGGGGGAACCTTCCGGTTCATCGTAATGTCTTCTGTGACTGATTCTTCTGGAGAATCTATGTGCTTCCTCTTGCACATCCTCTTACAAGGTGGCTCCTCAGGGGAGGTTCTGAGGACTCTGAAGAGGAGGGACTCTGGAGAGGAATGTCTTGCAGCTCTTGTGCGCCTGCTGTCCCTACGTAGCAGATTGTGACAACTGCGAACCAGAGGATACATAGATATGACACTCTGACGAGGAAGGAGCCTGCAGAGGCTAAAGCTCTCTCCATGATCTGGAAGGCAGATTCACCTGAACAGGGATGGGGGCCCAGAACCAAGAAAGACAACCTCGAAACTGGGGTCACACCCTTCTCTGATGAACTGCCCTCCAGAATGGGAGCTGGGGAAGGGTTTGAGACTGCCATGATTCCGACAGCCAAAGATGGTGCCGTAAAAACAGTTGGAACCATGGAAATGGCCCCGGAACCGACAACCGAACCATGGTCCTGGGTGAACAATGGATCCAAAGGATCTGAGGACAATAGAGACCATCCAGGTGCCGAGGTAAAGTCCACCGTCAGCACCGAGGTAGCTGGTACTGGGACTGTCAAAGTGAAGGGTTCCAAACCTTGGAAAGAGGTCAAAGGAGGATAAACTGGTGGAGTCCTAGGAGAATAAGCCTCAGCTCTTGAAGGGAAAGAGCACTGCGTAGGTGCAGTAAGACTCCTGGTTGTCAAAATTGGTCCACCAATATGACTATTGTCCACTTCCGAAACTTCTGGAGGAAAGGATCAACATTCGAGGACTCAGGTCTCTCAAGAAAGAGGCTGGGGAACTGACTCAAGAAGGGATCTACCAAAAGGAAATATCTAGTCCTGGGAACTGCAAGTTATTCAACTTTCAGCACCATTGGTTTGCAGAAGGGGAGGTCTGGACCAAATAAGAAATGAGAGATGCTGCAGCAGAAACTACTGCTGGTGCTGAAGAGGTCATCGGCACCAAGGTGGTGGTTAGTGCCGAAGTAGTCTGTATAGGTGCAATGACGATTGGAACCAAGGTGGACTGAGCCACTATTGAAGCCGAAGTCTTTGATTCAGTCAATTTTGTAGCTTTAATTCTCAGTTCCGTAGAGGCATGGAACCTGCGATTTTATGTGACTTTCCTTCCTGTGCTGAATGTGAGGATGGCATGGAATGACTTCTCGTTTTTAATTCTATCTTAGAAGATTTTGAAGTCTCAGCCTTAGAGAGGGCTTCATCAAACGGACCATTTAACAAACTTTTTAAAATAAGCTTTTTTGTCTTTCTGCTAATGTACAGGTACTGACGCCCTTTCAAATTTTACAAACAATTTCAAGATGGGTAGCACCCAAACAGTAAACGCAAGAAAGATGCCCATCTGAATTGAGCATATTTCTGCCACAATCCTGATATGGTTTGAAGCCAGAAGCTCCTTTTTGTTTCTCTGCCTTATCCAATCACACTCAGAGACACACCCAAAGAGGAGAGAGAGGAAAAAGGAGAGAAAAGGTTTTTTTTGTTTTTTTTTTAATTATCAGCAGTGGTATAACAAGAATACCCGAAATGGTAAAAAGGAAAGGAGAATATACCAACAATGGTATTTAAGAATTAACTATCGGTAAAGGGAGAGAGAGAAAGGGAAGGTGAGTTACCAGCGATAGTAACAAGAAATACCATTAGGTAAAAGGGAGTGGGTAGAAAAGGTAACCGCAGTCAAAAACACTCAGAATAACAGCGATGGGAATCAAGAGAAACTAAACAAGAGTCTAAAACTAATTAAATAACTATAAAACAGTAAATACAAGCACGTGTATGAGAGTATCGGCTGACGCATCCAATTTTTAGAGCAGCAAACAAGATCTGAGGTAATGGGAAGAGGGGTATTATGTGTAGAGCCATAGCTCGAGAGTTTTTGGCTGGCGCAAGCTACAGTGGGTATAAAAAGTGTACTCACCCCTGTTAAAATGCCAGGTTTTTGTGATATATAAAAAAATGAGTCCACAATAAATCATTTCAAAACTTTTCCCACCTTTAATGTGACCTATAACCTGTACAATTCAATTGAAAAACAAACAAATCTGTTAGGAGAAAAGAATATAAAAATAAAAACCGTACAATAAAGTTGGTTCCAGAAGTGTGCACACCCTTAAAATAATACTTTGTTGAAGCACGTTTTGATGTAATTACAACATTCAGTCTTCTTGGGTAGGAGTCTATCAGCATGGCACATCTTGACTTGGCAATATTTGCCTACTCTTCCTTGAAAAAGCATTCCAAATCTGTCAGATTGTGACAGCATCTCTTGTGCACAGCCTTCTTCAGGTTACTCCACAGATTTTCTATTGGATTTAGGTCTGGGCTCTGGCTGGGCCATTCCAAAACTTGAATTTTCTTCTAATGAAGCCATTCTTTTGTTGATTCGGATGTATGCTTGGGGTCATTGTCATGCTGAAAGGTGAAATTCCTCTTCAACGTCAGCTTTCAAGCAGACGCCTGAAGGTTTTGGGCCAAAAGTGACTGGTATTTGGAACTGTTCATAATTCCCTCCACTTTGACCAAAGCCCCAGTTCCAGCTGAAGAAAAGCAACTTCAAAGCATGATACAGCCACCACCATGCTTCACCGTGGGGATGATGTTCTTTTGTTGATGTGAAGTTTGAGCCCATTGTACCTTTTGGAATTATGGCCAAAAATTCAACCTTGGTCTCATCAGACCATAACACATTTTCCTGCATGCTTTTTGGAGACTATGTATTGTTTTGTAAATGTTAGCCAGGCCTGGATTTTTTTCTATGTAAGAAAAGGCTTCGTCTTGCAACCCTACCCCATAGGCCAGACATATGGCGAACACGGGAGATTGTTGTCACATGTAGTACACAACTAGTACTTGCCAGAAATTCCTGCAGCTCATTCAGTGTTGCTGTAGGTCTCTTGACAGCCTTCCTGACATGTTTTTGTCTTGTCTTTTCATCAATTTTGGAGGGCCGTCCAGTTCTTTGCAACGTCACTGTTGTCCCATATTTTCTCCACTTTTTGATGACTGTCTTCACTGTGTGCCATGGTATATCCAATGCTGTGGAAATTTTTTGTACCCTTCTCCTGATTGATACCTTTCAATAATGAGATCCCTTTGATGATTTGTAAGCTCTCTGCGAACCATGGCTTTTGCCATGTCAGGAAAATCCTACTAGGACAGCTGAACTTTATTTGGGGTTAATCAGAGTATCTTTAATTGATGACAGGTGTGAACCCAAAAAGACTGAATGCTGTAATTAAAGCAAAAGGTGTTTCAACAAAGTATTAGTTTAAGGATGTGCACACTTATGCAACCAGCTTATTGTATGTTTTTTATTTTTTATATTTTTCCCCTAACAGATTTGTTTGCTTTTCAATTGAATTGAACAGGTTATAGGTCACCTTAAAGGTGGGAAAAGTTTTGAAATTATTTATTGTGGTCTCATTTTTTATATCGTAAAAAACTGGCATTTTAACAGGGGTGTGTACACTTCTTAGACCCACTGTATGTATAACGGCCGAATCAGTTCTGAGAGGTCGGAACCGAACCCATCAGTCAAGAATAAATGAAGACTGACAAGATCAGATCATGTTTTTTGAGTTTTAAGGTAGAGTTTTCCTTTAAGAACTGATTGAACTCAAAGCATGCAGAAAAAGGTGGATCTAAAAAAAAAAACAAAAAAACAAAAAAAAAAAGATGTAATGGCTGATAAATGTACCTTAATGCAGGCATATGCTAGGGCACAGTTGAGCAGCTTATGCAGATTACTTCAGGATAAAAGTTATTCCCTACTTTTTTCTAATGCCAAACAGAAAATTGTTTCCATTTTGAAATATGTGATTTCCTAGTTGCAGGTCTTCTAGCCTCCTTTATAACCTGTAGCACATTCTCAGAATAAAGGTGCCTAAAAGGAATTAAGCATTCGTCATCCATATCATGA
The DNA here is from genome assembly GCF_019279795.1 of Protopterus annectens. NCBI lineage: Eukaryota > Metazoa > Chordata > Ceratodontiformes > Protopteridae > Protopterus > Protopterus annectens. The sequence goes on along the minus strand of NC_056750.1, from coordinate 109,455,394 downwards.
GACTGAGAGTCTTCAGGTTTAGGTGAATTAGACAGCTTTTCTGCTGTGTGAGCAAGCCCATCCTGAGAGAAAATGTGTGGTGACTGCCCTTGGCTAAATGGAAAAGAAGGGAGAACCAATGCTGTCCAGGCCAAAAGAGAGTCACCAGGAAAAATTTGGGACTGTACTTCTGAATCTGCAGGAAGACCGTTTGGATAAGAAATAAGTGCAGTTGCAGAAGTACTACTTACATGTAACAGTAGATGTTCATAGCATGGCATATGGGTAGTAGTAGTAGTAGTACTCTGTTACCCTCCTTCTGGCAGACTACTAAATATCTCAGGGTCCTTCCCACTATCTCTCCATGGGTGTGACAGCCCAATCACCTGGCAGTACAAGGCCTTACAAACCCATCGACAGGGTCCTTCCAGTTTTCTAGGGTCCAGCAGAAATAGAAGTTGGAAACACAAGCTTTGCAAACAAAGTACAGTTTTGTACCTACCATAAATGTAGATGTTTGAGTGTTCACACTGTTGCAGTCATTACACTTGGGTTATCCTGCTGTCAGGCAGGTCCCCAGTCAGCCTTTCCAAAGTCTTGGTCCGGCGTCAGTTGCTGTCGCCTCCTCCCTGACGTCAGTGCAACAGGGGTATACAAGATGCAGGTGACGCCATTTTCTTCAGTTTTTCTTGCCCCAGATGTCAGGTGCCCCCAAACAGGTAGGCAATACAAATTGCTAATAAAACATAAATAAGAAAAGCAAACTACAACTTTTAGTTACCAGCAAATACCCCCTATAGGTAGTAAAGGGTAGAAGACTTAGGTACGTACCAGCAATAAAGAGGGGATGGAGGGAGGGTAACTTGGACTGCAGCAGTGTGAACACTCGAACATCTATATTTATGGTAGGTACAAAACTGTACTATGTTCATCATGTTACACTGCTGCAGTCATTACACTTGTGTAGAATCCCAAAGCTGAGGTAGGGTGGCTGGTTCTATAATACATTAGGGGTGGCTATAAGGCCCTGCAGCACTGTAGAGGCAAAGCCAGCCCTGGATTTGGAGTACAGAGGCAGATGGTAATGCTTGGTGAAGGTATGCACAGAGCTCTATGTTGCTGCTTCCAAAATATCCTTGGTAGGTACTCCTCTGAGGTAGGCCGTAGAAGTGGCTGTTGCCCTGGTGGGGTGAGATCTAATGCTGGTAGGCACAGGTTTTCCATGGTGCGTATAGCAGAAACGTATACAATGTCCTATCCATTTTGAAATAGTCTGTTTTGAAATGGCTTTTCCCTGTGCTCCTGCAGCATATACTACCAATAATTGCTCAGATTTTCTGAAAGCTTTGGTTTTGTCCAAGTAGAAGCGTAACTGCCTGTGAATGTCCAATGAATGCAGTAGTCTCTCCCCTTTATTCTGTGGTTTTGGATAAAAAGTTGGCAAGTGAATAGTTTGGTTTAGAGACATACTTGAAACCACCTTAGGCATAAAAGTAGGGTTAGTTCTTAAGGACACCCTGTCCTGGTGGAAAATGAGGAAAGGTTCCACTGCCATTAGTGCCTGTAATTCTGAGACTCTTCGTGCTGATGTTAGTGCCAGGAGCAGAGCAGTTTTCCAAGAGATATATTTTAATTCTGCTGTGCTAGCTGGCGCAAAAAGAGGTAAGGTTAATTTTTCCAAAACAAAGTTGAGGTCCCAAGTTGGAGCAGGTGTTCTACGGGGCGGTCTTATGTTTTTTGCCCCTCTGAGGTACTGCTTTAGCATAGGATTAGAGAAAATTGGTGGATCCGTGTTGTAATGAGCAGAGATGGCAGAGGCGTGGATCTTGATGGATGAAAAGGAGAGGCCTTTTTCCAGCATCTCAGTCAAATATTGTAGTATCTGAGGAGTGTTTGGTACAAGAGGGTCAAGGCTGTGAGCCTAGTTCCAGGAACAGAATCTTTTCCATTCATCCGAATAGGCTTTCCTGCCACCAGGATGACATCCATAACAGCTTTGGAAAGAGGCATTGCTTGCTTTGTTAAGGTATCTTTCATGCAGCGAGGTTTAAGGTCCTTAGCTGGCTGTGGAGAATCTGATTGTTGTTCTGAGAGAGCAGATGTGGTGTTTGAGGCAAAATCCAGGGTGGTCCTTGTGCTGAATTGGGTACCAGTGCTGGCGTGGCCAGTCTGGTGCAATCAGGATAATTTTTGGCTCCTCTTGCCTGGCTTTTATGAGTACCTTTGGAAGAAGAGGCAGTGATGGGAATGCGTATACTGTTAGGTTTTTCCAGCTGAATGAGAGGGCATCCACTTTCCATGCTTGTGGGTGGTAACTCCTTGTGCAGAATTTCTGTAGCTGGCAATTTCTTGGTGATGCAAATAGATCTATGTCCGGGCTCCACCATTTCTGTGTTATCATTCTGAATATTTATGGCTTCAATTCCCATTCGTGGGGATCCATGATATTTCTGCTTAAGTCATCTGCCAGTGTGTTTTTCTCTCCTGGCAGGAATTGTGCTTGTAGATGAACCTGATAGTTTATAGCTGTGTTCCACAAGGTCATTGCTTGTCTGCAGAGGGGGTAGGAATGGGTGCCCCCTTGCTTGTTTATGTACCACATGACTGTGGTGTTGTCTGTCTTTAGTAGCAGTTGTCCTGGATGTAGCAGTTCCTTGAAAGCTATAAGGGCATTTTGTACAACTAACATCTCTTTTTGGTTGATGTGAAGATGCTTTTGTTCTACAGGCCACTTGCCCTGAATGCATTTTCCTGCCATGTGTGCTCCCCAGGCGTAATCCGATGCATCTGTTGTCAGTGTTTGCCTGGGTGTGGGTTGAGTAAAAGGCTGTCCCTTGTTTAGGTGACAAGCTTGAGCCCACCATCGAAACTCCTTCTGAAGGCAAGATATTAGTGGTATAACTATTTCCAAACTTTGACAGTGTTGAGACCATACACTCTTTAGGTACCACTGTAATTTCCTCATATGCAGTCTGGCATATGGAATTAGTAGTATGCAAGATGCCATGTAGCCCAAGGCCTGCAGAATTTTTCTTACAGGGAGTCGGGTCTTTGTTGCCGTCAATTGAAAGTATTGAGTCAATTGTCCTCGCTTGTCTGGCGTGAGATAAGCCATCTGGGCCGTTGTGTTCAAGCTGGCACCCAGGAATATTATCTCTTGTGAGGGCACTAGTTTTGATTTCTTTTCATTTACTGTGTACCCCAGGCAACTTAGTATCTTTTTTTACAAATGCCAGATGCTTTAGGAGAAGGTCTTTGCTCTCTGCTTGAATTAGGCAGTCGTCCAGGTATAGGTAAATTTGAATTCCTCTGTCTGCAAAATGCAATTACTGTTGCCAGGCACTTTGTGAAGACCCTGGGCACAATAGATAAGCCAAAGGGCAGTTCTGAGAATTGATAATGCATTGGATCAGCAATGAATCTGAGGTATCTTCTGCAGTTTTGTCTGATATGGACATGCAGGTATGCCTACTTGAGGTCCAAGGTCACAAGCCAAGCTTGCTTGCCCAGCATGGGAAGAAGCTGCTGCAATGTCAACATTTTGAATTTCGGGACATCCAGGTAAGTGTTTAGAGATGAAAGATCCAGAATGGGCCTCCAGGCTTTGTCTTTTCTGGGTACCAGAAAGAGTCTTGAGTAAAATCCTTGTCCTTGTTCCTGTGGAGGTACCTTTTGAATAGCTCCCATGGTCATGAGTGCTGTAATTTGTTTTTGAGCCTCTGCCCATTGATTTGTTGGCAGATTCGGCATTCCTTTTAACCTTGGCAGAGTGTGAAAGTGGAACCTGTAACCCTGTGAAATGATATTGAGAACCCATTTGTCTTTGGTAATCATATGTCAGTTGTGATAGAAAAGGGCCAGTTTTCCTCCCAATGGGGCTGCCAAGAGAGAAATGTTTGGCAGCTGTAGTGGAAAGTCATTGGGACTGTTTTTTGTAAGGTTGTTGTCTGTATTCCCCTTCTTTCTGTCCTGGTGCACCCCATTGTCGAGGCCTGTAAGGGCCTTGTGGCTGTCCTCTACCTCTTGGACGTCTGTATTTGCCCCTTTCAGGTCTGTCTGTAACTGGAAAGGACCAATTTTTGGTTGGCCAGTTTCTGCTAAATCGAGGAGGCTGTACTTGTAAGAAATCTTTCACAGTTTGCATAGATTTTGCCTTATCCTCCATTTTCTTTAGTACCTCTTCTGCCTTAACTCCAAATAGGACATCATGCTGCAAAGGTGCATCCAGTAGTTTTGCTTTAACATGATCTGATAATGTATGTTCCTTTAACCATGCATGTCTTCTAATGACAGAGCCTGTAACTGCTGCTCTGCAGGAGGCCTCTAAAGAATCAAAACCACAATGCAAAATATGTTTTCCCACTTGCTCAGCAGTATGCAATAAATCCTGCATTTCCTTAAAATTAAGAGGCTCTATATCTGAAAGCATTTTTTTGTTCCAACTGAGACATCAGAAATTGCTGATATTTTAACATGTGAAATTGGCAATTCAAAGCTCTCATTGCTAAAGTTGCAGATGTATATACTTTCTTTCCCCATCTCTAACGCTCTGGAGTCTCTGTCGGAGGGAACTGGGTTCTTTGCTGATGAGGCCTTGACCCCTTTGGGTCCCCGTGAAATGGTTTCTGGGTCTTCCACTGGGCTTTTATACAGAAATTTGTGTGAGTCAGGGACTCTAATACCTGTCTGGTTTAACTGGAGCTGGAGGTAAGGAATCAGGATTTAAGCTAGATTCAGTATACACATCATCCACAATATCTAACACTGGCGGAATAGCCAGGGGTCTGTGTTGAGGCAAAAGTAGAAATTCTCTGACCCTTTTCTTGGATTCAGAATAATCCTGGCCTTCCCAATGGAAATGCTCCCTAACGGTGTGTAAAGCTTCCCCAAAAGAGTAATCCTCTGGTGGAGAGGCTGATGGAATGGATTCCTCAGCATCTGAATCCTCATAAGGGGGTAAAGAATAACCTAGGTCTGAGGAAGACTCTGAGTAAATGGACACCTGGTCGGAGGAGTCATAATCCACATCCTGTCTGGGCCTTTTATCAGGAGGGGGATGGGACCCCCTGATCAGAGTGATCAGGTCTTCGGCCATTTTGAGCATTTGTTTCTTAGGCATGGAGGCCTGTCCCGGAGACTGTGATTTCTTTGATTTAAGAGGTGGTTTAGACTTAAAAGAGGGTTTAAGGCTAAGCTGACTAGGTCTGAAGACACCCTCTGAATTTGCAGGTGGCTCATGTACACCAGGTCCCTCTGCAGGGTTGGTTTCGGTAGTCTGTAAAACTTGGGAGTCCGATAGCCCAGCCATCTCCACTAAGGAGTCGGTGGCTGCCTGTGGTTCCGCAGAAGCGGTCGTCAGGGGCTGCAAAGGCGCCTCGCTGAAAACAGGAGAATCGGCAACTGGCCTAGAAGAGGCTTCATCGTCAGTTTTGGGCCTCAGATGCCTGTCTTTGTCTTTGCGCTTTTTATGAATTGCGGTCATCGGAAGTTCTGACGGCATCGTATAATTAAATTTTCTGCCAAAATAATGTCGGACAAAATCAAACCGACGTTTAATAGTGCGCTTGTTAAACCTAGCACAAAACCGACAACCAGTGACGTCGTGGTCTAGTCCTAGGCATGGGATGCAATAAGAATGGAAATCCTTATGAGGTATTTGCTTCCCACAAGAAATACAGTTATTAACTTTTACTGACATCGGACTGAGGCAAGAAAAAGTTTCCCCAACGGGGTACTTAGCTTTGTAGAAGACTTTGGTTCTGGATTCGGAAATGAAAATCTCAGGAGTCGGCCAACCGGCACTTGTGAACTGCTTTTGCTTTGGGCACCGCGCGGCAAGATAGACTGAAGAAAATGGCGTCGGCTGCATCTTATATACCCGTCGCACTGACGTCAGGGAGGAGGCGACAGCAACCGACGCCGGACCAAGACTTTAGAATCAGGCTGACTGGGGAACCGCCTGACGGCAGGATAACCCAAGTGTAATGACTGCAGCAGTGTAACAACGATGAACATCTACAGATCCAATACCAATAAAAACAAGTCTCACACACACACACACACACACACACACACACACACACACACACACACACACACACACACACACACACACAAAACAAACGGAATGGAGCAGTGCTAAACGGCAATCCAAACATCAAACTATGTACATACAAATAGGGGGATGATGGGTTGGTACTGCCAGTAAGGCAGTGTGCTCTACAAGCATCTACTGTTGCATGGAAGTAGGACTTAACACAACTGTTCTATGTTCAACAAAGACATGGCTTTGCTGGCATACCAAACCTGGGAGAAGGAAGGATAAGGGTCCTGAAGCCCCTGCTTCATAAAGGTATGGACAGAGAATCAGGTTGCTGCCACTAGAATATTTCTAGGGTCTACACCTTTCCAATATACCACTGAAAAGGAAAAGGACCTGTTGGAATGAGCCTTTACCTTGCCTGGATTTACCTTGCCATGGTGGGTGTAACAAAAAATAAAACCAGAGGACAACCAACCTGCAGTGATTTGCTTAGAGACATGTTAACCATTTGTTGACCCTGTGTACGAAATAAAAACCTTTTCAACTTTTCTGAACTGTTTCATTCTATCAAGGTAGTACCGGAGTTGCCAGTGCAAATCCAAGGTATGAAGTATCCTCTCTCCATTATTCTTAGGTTCTGGGAAGAACAAAGGGAGGTTAACAGCCTACGTGAGAGTGAATTCTAAGTCTGCTGCTGGCCTGAAGGAGAGATTAGTGCATAACACAACTATATCTGTTAGGAAAATAGGGTAAGGATGTCCCACCATGAACACTTGTAGCTCAGAAACTTCTCTTGCAGATGTCAGTGGAGTAAGCAAAAAAGTTCCCCATATTAAGAGGTTTGGGTCAGCCTGAGCAGCAGGTTTAAAGGGTAGTAAGGTCATTTTTTTTCCAGGACATAGTTGAGATTTCACAAAGGAGGAATTTGCTTGCAAGGGGGGTTGATATGTAATACTCCTTTCATGAACTGTTTCACCAAAGGAGAAGAAAGGACCCATTGGCAGACAAGCAGAAACGACTGCTAAATGCACCATGGTGGAGGCATACTAAAAGCCTTCCTGAAGTAGCTCACACAAGTATTTACAGACCAGACAGATGTTAACCTCAAGGGACCCTCTATTTCCATTCAGGCACCACTTAGAAAACCTCACCATTTATAAATATAAGATTTTTGAGTAGCAGGTTTTCTGGTGTTCTTTAACATCTGCTACACATCCTCATTCAATAAGTAACTAAAACGAGTTAAGACTGAATCGTCCAGGCTGTCGGTTGTAGTTGTTCTAATTTGGAGTGCACCAGCTCCCCACAAGACTTTATAAGCAAATCCAGAGTGTGAGGAAGTATGTGGTAATTGCTCTTGGCCAATACCATTAGAAGGGAAACCCACCATTGCCTCGGCCAATAGGACTCACCACAATGACCTTTGGCATTTCCTTCTGAATCTTTATAAGTGTCTTGTGAATAAGTGGAAAGGCTGGAAATGCAAACAGAACATTCCCGACCAAGGGAATGAGAATGCATCTGTCCTCCAAGCATGGCTGTAAGGATGTCTGGAAAAGAATTTCTACAACTATCTGTTTTGAAAGGAGGAAGAGAGATCTATTTCAGGCACTTCCCACATCTGGACTAGATCATTAAACACCACTGCCTTGAGCTGTCACTTGGGAAGATAAGTATTTGTGAGGGTGTCGAGCAAGACTTCCAAAGATTCAACCTGAACTCTAGCAGGGAAAGTAAGATCAGGACCTTCTCTAGCAAGGATCTGCTTAGTCTGTCTGTCACAATGTTTTGCTCTAATGGGACGTATGATGCCTAAAGAGTCAGAGAATGCTGTAAATCCAGCTCCCAGACTATCAGTGCCAATCAGCACAGAGGGTATGCCCTCATACCCCCTTGTTAGTTGAGGTATCACATCACTGTGGTGTCTGTAACCACAAGAAGAGAACCCAGAGTCCATAGGCAGTGAAGGACTTTCAAGGAGTGGATCACTACCAACATTTCCTTGATACTGATGTGATTCCATACATCCTTGAGCCTCCAAGTGGCCTGCAGTTGGACTCCCATAGACACAGTTCCCCAAGTGAATTCAGATGAATCTGTCTGGACAGACTACACCAAAACAGGTGGGAAGAAAAGACCTGGATTGATATTCGAGCTGTGCTCTCAACCACTGTAGCTCTCATCTGAAGAAAAACAGCACCGGCAACTGGGACTCCAGAGAAAATAGGTACTGAGTCCAACAATTTTGTAAATGCCACGTAGTTTTCTTCATGTGGAGAAGGGCCAGTTGTATCTTAAGAATCATGGACACCATCAATCCCAAAAACGTTTAGGAAATCTCTTACTGAGGAGACATTCCTCCCAGAGAATTCTTAGGAGAGGACCTTGTTTCCAGGCAGAAAGAACATTCTTCTGTTGATGTCAATTAAGCACCCAGGAAGAAGAGTCTTTGTGAAGGTGTCAAGCATGACTGACGAAGGTTCAAGTTAGATCCTAGCTGGGAGAACAAAGTTGGGATCTTCACTAGCAATTCAAAATACCTGAGTGCAGACTTTACATAGATCAACAAGTCGTCCAAGTAAGGAAAGAGATGAATACCAAGAGTCTTGCAGTGGGCCATTACCAGAGCAAGGCATTTGTAAGACAGTCGAGGTGCAGTGGAAAGCCCAAAGGCAATGCAGACACCAGATAATGTGAACCAGACACAAATCTCAGACATTAATGAAATGATGAGTAAAGGGGATATGATGATGTGCATCCTACAACTCCAGGGTCACCATGAAGTCATGCTGTGGCAGAAGAGGAAACACTGCCTGCAGGTTGGACATAGATAAACATATTCAGGATACGTCTAACACCAGTTTTTGTGACCGCTCTTTTTTGGGAAATGACAGGACCTGAGCTGCAGTACAGTCAAAGTTGGAAGGGAGGTCATTCATTTTGGGGAAAATAACCCCTCTTGTTATGTCTGGTGGAGTTCTCATCCTGCCCTTTCCTTCTGGTGCATTGTTTTTTCTTTGGCTGTGACTTCGGTTTTTAGAGCCACTGAAAATGATCCTGCTTACCAAAGGAAAACCCGGGGCATATGGAACATTTTAGATACCCTTTCATCTGTCATCCCAGTGTTTTACAACCTGATTAGCTGCTACACCAAAAACACAGTCGTAATCAAGTTGAGGATTCATAGCCTCATTTTTTTAAATCATAAGAAAAATGTTTTGGCTGCGTAACCAAGCATAGCTCTTTAATACCACTGACACTGCTGCTTTTCTAGACACGGTATTAGCCCCCTTCAATGCACTCTTTAAAACATGTTTAAACACTCGAGAAACACTGGAAACTATCTTTCATGTAGTCTTTCTGCTCAGCAGACAATGATGCAGTGAACTCTTCTAAACTATACATACAGCTCAACACAAACTACCAAATAGAACACTGGTTGTTAAACATTTTGAAAACTACCATCCTGGACTGTATCAATTTCTTTCCTTCAGATTCTAGCCATGTTCCTAGTTTACCTTAAGGGACTGGGCTTGATGAAGACACAGACAATGGTAATGTTGCTGGGGACACAAACAAGGGTGCTTGAAGGCCAGACCTTGAATTTCATACACACTTTAACAGAGAGAGGTTCCTTCAGCAGAGAATTGCAAGCTTTCTTAAAAATATCCTCCAACACTGGAATCAACAGAGGGAAGGTTGCCACATCCAGGACCTAATCCTTCCAAAGATCACATCTATCCTGCTAATCTCAGGGAAGCCGATGATTGCTCTCGACTGAATACATCCCTAAATCTAGCCAGAATTTGGGAAAAAAGAAAAAAAAGAAGTTATGTACTCACCATAACATTCCATGTTGGTAGTCCATCTCACCCTTCATTTTTACATACGGGTTCGGAGCCGATCCTCGGCTCCGACTCGGCTGATTTTTAAGCTCGAAGACTTCTGGTTGGCTCGTGGCTAAGCAGGTATCCCATGGTGCACACCAGTGCAATCCCTAGATCTTGTTTGCTGCTCGCTAGAAACAGAAAAAACCCTAACCAACAAACCAATACTAAAGGGTCACCAACCAAGAGAATTAAACTATTACCTCCAGATCTTCCAGGATGGGGGCAGGAGGGCTGGTTCGTAAAAATGAAGGGTGAGATGGACTACCAACATGGAACATTATGGTGAGTACATACCTTCTTTATGTTAGGTAGTCCAATCTCACCTTCATTTTTACATATGGGACAGCATCCCTAACATCTTATTCTTGGGTGACTCATTTGAAAATACTCCTGAGCACCATGAAGCCAAAGGATGCTCTACCCCTGGATGCCAAATCCAACTTATAATGAGTAATAAAGATGTGAGGGGTAGCCCACGTAGCTTCTGCACAGATATGTTCTGCACAGATATGATCAAGTGGTACCCTGGCTTGAAAGGCTGCAGAGGTAGACAGAGACCTGGTAGAGTGAGCCTTGATCCTGTGGGGTAAGGGTCTGCCCTCAGAATTGTAGATGAAGGCTATGCAACTAGAAATCCAATTAGACAATGTCACCTTAGAAACTGGTAAGCCCAATCTGGAGTCGGAAAAAGAAATGAATAACTGGTCTGACTTCCGAAATTCTTTGGTCCGTTGCAAATAAAAACGTAGCTGACTATGTACAGCTGGTGGAAACGATATTCAGCTATATTACAATGATTGGGAAAGAAAACTGGAAGCTCAATGGACTGATTTAAGGTGGCAGTAGAACAAACTTTGGGAACAAATAAAGGATTGGTACGTAAAGATACCCTGTCTGTACGAAAGATTAAATAAGGTGGCTTAATAGACAGGGCTTGTAGCTCAGATACACATCTGGCTGACGTAATAGCCACTAAAAACACAGTCTTCCAAGACAAATATTTTAAAGAAGATGAATGAGAAGGTTCAAAGGGAGGGGATGTCAATTTGGACAACACAAAATTTAAGCCCCAAGAAGCCACAGGTTCTTGTAATGGTGGTCTCAGTAAAGTGGCTCCTCTTAAGAAAGTCTTGCATAGCTTATGAGACATAAGGTTGGCATTTGGAGACGCTAAATAAAAAAGAGAGATTGCCACCAATTGTACTTTGATGGTGGCTGCCGCAGATCCCTGCTGAAAAAGCTCCGAAAGGAATTCCAGAATCATGGGAATGGGAGCGGTTTAAGGATCCACGTTCATTTTCTTTGCCCAAATAGAAAACCTTTTCCATTTACTGTCATACAGCCTTCTGGTAGAGGGTTTATGCGAGGATAAGAGAATATGTGACACTGATGAAGAAACATCATGAAGCCTGACTAGAGATGGAACTGGAGCAGCCATGCTGTCAATTTGAGGGTGTGGAGAGCGGGATGTAGCGAACCCAACAAGTGGGTCAATAAATCTGGAACTGGGTCTAGAATACAATGATCATCCAGGAGAAGAGGCTCGAGGAAGGGGAACCAGACCTGACGAGGCCAGTAAGGAGCAATGAGGATCAACTTGCTTCCCATCCGATGGGGGAAAGGCATATAGAAGTCCCGTGGGCCAATCGTGGACCAGAGCATCTCTGGGTGTTTCCCCCGGAGGGGGAATTAGGGAAAAATAACTGCTGCACTTGGCATTGACTGGGCTGGCAAAAAGGTCACAGAAAATCTGTTCCACTATTTCCCATTTCAGAGACCACTCGTGAGGCAGTAAGATTGCCCGGCTTAGCTTGTCGGCTATCACATTGGTTGTCCCCAGAATGTGCGTTACCACCAGAAAGTGCTGGAAAGAAATCACCCATTCCCAAACTCGCATGGCCTCTTGACAGAGTGGGTAAAATTTGGTACCGCACTGTTTGTTGACATATCACACAACCAACATGTTGTCTGACTGTATCGCAATCATCCCTGGAGGAAGAAGGTCCTGAAGTGCGTGCAACGCCAGAAGCATCGCCCTCATCTCCAGAACATTGATATGCAGATGAGCCTCGTGTTCTTGCCATGTGCAGTGTTCTTGCCATGTGCAGTGGACAGTCCTGCCAAGATAATGCCCCCCCACCCGACCTGGGAGGCATCCATGGTCACAGTGGCAACAGGTTGGTCAGGCACAAAGGGAGCTCCCGTGAACAAGTTATTGGGGGCAATCCACCAATGAAGGTCCTTTTTGCATGATTCAGTCAGAAGGATAGGGTGACTCAGCGGTAGATACTGGAATGACCACTGGGAAAACAGGAGCCACTGGAGAATTCTCATGTGCAACCTGGCTAAAGGTATTAACAGAAAGGTTGAGGCCATCGTACTGAGAAGCTGAAGAATCCATTTTGCTTTGACCTACCGAAGCGGAAGACGACGCTGAACTTGTGAAATGAGGTTTTGTGCTCTTTCGGCGGGGAGACAATGTGTCATATCCACTGTGTCTACCTCTGCGCCTATAAAAATCACAGATTGCGAGGGCAGTAATGCAGATATTTGCCAGTTTATGGAGATCCCTAGTTAAGCACAAAGTTGAATGGTGGCATCCCTGTTTTGGATGAGTAGATGCCTGGTGGGGGCGGTCAGGAGCCAGTCGTCCAAATACAGAAACACCTGGAATCCCCGACATCTCAAGTGAGCTGTCACTACTGCCATGCATTTGGTGAACACCCTGGGGGCTGTGGTGAGACCAAAGGGCAGAGCACAAAACTGATCATGACTGGCTCCCAGCCGGAAGTGCAGATATCTCCTTGATGCCTTGTCCATTTTTATATGAGAGTAGGCGTCTTGGAGATCCAGAGAGCACATCCAATAGTCTTTCCCTAACAACGGGAGTAACGGCTGCAGTGTGATCACCCGAAACTTGTCCTTCTTCACAGATTCGTTTAGTCTGCTGAGGTCCAAAATTGGCCTCCAGTCTCTGGTTCGTTTTGGGACTAAAAAGAACCTGGAGTAAGTTCTGGATCCTGTCTGGTCTGCTGGGACAGGGTGGATGACTCTTTTTAAGAGCAACTTGTTGATTTCCACAGTTGCCTGATCCCTGTGATTGGGTGGAACATCTGGGATCTTTTTGGGAACAAACGGTGGAAGGGAAAAGGGTATGATATAGCCTCCGGTAACAACTCTTTGTACCCACTTGTCTTGGGTGATATTTAGCCAGACTTCTGAATACAAAGAGTTGCGACCCCCGACTGGCCCCAGCGAAACGCAGTTAGGCCCCATATCAGGAGCGCTGATGAGGCCGTCCTCGAAAGGAATCATGGCCTTGCTGGTATTGCAGACCGCCCCTGCCTCTAAGGCGACGTCTACCATTTCCTCCTCCTCTGTCTCTGAAGGATGATTCACTTTGTGTGTCCAGAAAGACCCTCTGGGACTTTCTGAACCACATTTTACCTCCCCTTTGACCTTTGGGGTATGCTCGAGAGGGAACAGTAAAACGGACACTCACGGCTGAGAGAGTCTTTCCTTCCTGCTCACACCGAGTGAGTGTTTCTTTCACCTTGGGACCATCAAATGGGGCATTGGTGAAGGTGGACCTGAACGGCTCCGCAAAATTACACAAGCACATCCAGGAGTGGCGCCTAAGGGCAACTCTTGAACCCGCTGCTCTGCTTGCTCCATCAGCCACATGGGAGATAAGCCGCATGGAGGAGTTAACTACAGAATTTAGGATGGACAACTGAGCAGAGATCCTATCAGGGACTCCCTCAGGACAAGCACCCTGTATGGAATCTCCTAACTCCTTGAGGAGATCCCTCTGCAACCTCATGAAGTGGGTAAGATAGTTCAGAGATCGGAGTGTAACTGCCGCTGAACTAAATACATGCTTCCCAAATCTGTCCATCTGTCGAGACTCCTTGTTTGGGGGATGAACAGAGGAAGAAGTCTCCACTAACTCCTTCTTCGTGGCTGCCGCCACCACCATGACATCTACGGGAATGCCCTTAGACAAGAACTTTTTTCCAGGAGGGACAGACAGGAATGTATTTGCTCTCCTGGGAACTGGCTCCATGGCATTGTGAGTATCCCACACCTTCTGACTAACCAGATCCATTAGTTCGTCGAAAGGTGGAGACACCCAAGTGGCAGAGGGTTGAGACCCGAAAGCCTTAAGGTACACCGACTCCTAATCAGAAGGGTTGACAGTGGGCCAGTCGCACCTCTGTTTAAGGATCTCCAGGATGTCCACAAAGGAGACATCATCAGAGGACAACTTGGGGAACCCTTCTGACTCCTCGAGGTCAGTGTTCGATGTCAGAGACTCATCCTGGGAGTCAATATGCTTCCTCTTGCATACCCTCTTCTGAAGGGGCTCCTCAAAAGGACCTTCTGGGGAGGCCTTGGAAGTGGCTCCTGAGGCTGCGGGTCTCTGCTGTCTCCAGAGAGAGAGTAGGTACTGAGACTGAAGTGGGAGCCCTGGGAGGAAGAGTGCTTGTACCACTGGCAGGGGCTGTAGATTGAGACAGCATGCTCCTCATCACCTCAAAAGCCGACCTCTCTGGCTCCGAAGACCTCCCCCGCTCTCAAGAGACAAAGGTTGGCGCCGGAGTCAGAGCCATCGGCTCCGAGATAGATGCAGGGTCCGAGCTCACCCTGGCGGAAGAACCGAGAGGAAGGCTCAGAACCGAAGATCGATTCAAACCCTCCCCATCGGCGCAGACAGAAGAGATTTGGTCCCTGGACACGACGGACGGAGCCGAGCATGTCAGAGCCGAACTTGGCTCCAATGCAGCAGCAAGGGGAGCCAGAATCGAGGGTTCCTCCATTGGTAACAAGCACTCTGGCTCTGAAAGGCCAACATGGCTTGGAAGAGGAATCACAGACTAGGGCAAAATTGGCTCGAGTGGCTTTGGAGCCAACTGGGTCGGAGCCAACAAAAATTTAAACAGAGCAGATGACTTCAGGAGTCTCAGTACTACCCTCGCCACGTCTTCTTCCAAAAGGCTCCTGGAAGATCTGGAAGATAAAGTAGGGGATCTCAACCTAGCAAGCACTGGAGACTTGATCAGCAAGGAGACCGGTAGGGGTTCTACAGACCAGCTCCGAGCAGTAGAGTCAACTGCTACTTCCAAAAGTTCAGAAGTTGGCACCGAAGCACCTGTGACCAACCCTGATACCATGGTGCTCTCCTTTGGCTCCGAAGACTGAGAAGTCGAGGAGGCAGATTTTCGTAATTTGGAAGGCGGCTCCAAGACACCAGCTGGTGCTGGAGAAGACCTTTTTGAAGCTTTAGATTTGGAGTCAGATCTGGATTTTGAAGACTTAGAAGAAGAAGCCAAAGGACTAGATAAGGTTTCCTCAAAGGTTGGTTTCAGAAGACCCCTGAGTATCAGCTTGTTCTTTCTCTCCTGAAATACTCTAGGAGCGAAAGCATGACAGAACAAGCATGATTCCTGCAAATGGATGGCTCCCAAGCAGTAGACACAGCTACTGTGGCCATCCGTTAATGACATTTTCTGGGAGCATTCATGCATTTTTTGAACACAGAGGGTTTATGCTCCTTGCTATCCTTAGACATTGCAGACACACACGCAAAACCAGAGGAGAAATAGGGAAAGAGAAATAACTGAGGACTAGGTCCTCTTACCAAAACAGACCTAGCCTTGCAGAAGAATTACACGAGGACTAGGTCCTCTAAGTTAAACGAGCCTAGTCCGGTGTAAGAGAAAACTAGGTCTTCCAGCTAAAACAGTCCATGTTATTTTAACGCATAGACATAGAGATTCAGTCACACAGGTAAATTTTTAAATGTGAAAAATACAAATAGTAGAGTTACACGAGGACTAGGTCTTCTAAGTTAAACGGGCCTAGCCCAGTGTAATAGAAAACTAGGTCTTCTAACTCAAACAGACCAAGTATAGAACACAGACACACACACAGGTTCCATCACACAGGAAAAAATTTTGCAACAGCAATCCTAAAATACGACTTTAGCGGATCCCCGCCAAAGACAACAAGTTAACAGTACAAATAAAAACAGGAGCCCCTGTTGATTAAGAGCGGCGAAAAACCGCCAAAACTAACGATCTAGGCAAAAGAAAGCACAATGGCACCTAACTACTGGTACACAGGATACTAACTACTAAGGTCAAACAAGTCCACAGGACAAATTAGGTAATGGCCTATTTATATAATACCACTACATAACAGTAAATATGCAAATAACACTTAAGAATGAAAGAACTGAAAAAGACTTGGCCAGAGCCAAGAGAATCACATCCGAACTCGTCGATGCGGCAAACAAGATCTGGGGATTGCACTGGTGCACCATGGGATACCTGCTTAGCCATGAGCCAACCAGAAGTCTTCGAGCTTGTAAATAGTCAGAGTCGGAGCTGAGGATTGGCTCCGAACCCATATGCAAAAATGAAGGTAAGATTGGACTACCTAACATCATCTGTTTGGGTTTCTGAACTTGTTCATCCTCAGAGAAAAAGTACAGTTGTGTAAACTTACCATAAATGTAGATGTTTGAGTGTATTCACTGTTGCAGTCATTACATTTGGGTTATCTGCTTGCAAGTACCCTTCAGTCAGCCTGATTATCAAAGTCTTGGGTCCTGCGTCGGTTGCTGACTCATCTTCCATGACATCAGGTAGTCAGGAGTATAAAGCATGCAACTGACACCATTACATCAGTTTTTCTTCCCCTAGATGTCAGGTGCCCCCATAATGGGAAGCAGGTTACACCTCCAACAAAAAGCAAATACACCAGAAAGCTTTTAAGCATAGTAAAAAAGAATAGAGGTATAGTCAATAGGGGCTGGAGGGAGGGTAACCAGGACTGCAACAGTAAATACACTCGAACATCTACATTTATGGTAAGTTTACGCAACTGTACTATGTTCTTCGTGTTTCAGATTTTAGATTCCCAAAGCTAAGGAAGGGAGGAGGCAATTAGATAGCATTAGGACAGGCTATACTGCCCTGCAAGACTGCAGTGGCAAAACTAGCTCTGGATTTTGAAAAAATTGGCAAGTGGTAATGCTTGGTGAAGGTATGTCCAGAACTCCAGATAGCAGCTTCTAGGATGTCCCTGGTAGAACACCTCTGAGAAAGGCGTAGATGCAGCCCTGGTGGAATGAGGTCTTATCCCCTATGGGTTTAGTTTTTCCATGGTGCTTATAGCAGAAATGGATGCAGTGGCCTATCCACTTAGAAATGGTTTGCTTTGAAATGGCCTTCCCCTCTGTCCCTGCAGCAAATGCAACCAGTAGCTGTTCAGATTTCCAGAGAGGCTTAGTCCTGTCCAAGTAAAATCTAAGTTGTCTGTGCACATCCAAGGAGTGCAGTATTCGTTCCCCTTTGTTCTGTGGATTAGAAAAGAAGGTTGGCAGATGACTGGACCGATTAAGGCCCACACTGGATACCACCTTGGGCATAAAGAAAGGATTGGTCCTGAGGGACACCCTGTTTGCATGAAAGATGATGAAAGGCTCTACTGCCATGACGGCCTGTAACTCAGACACCCTTCTTGCTGAAGTGATGGCTAGAAAGAAGGCTGTTTTCCAAGACAAAAATTTCAACTCTGCATTTGCAGCTAGCTCAAAGGGAGGTAGAGTGAGCTTTTCCAATACAAAGTTAAGGTCCCAGGCTGGAGTAGGGGCTCTCTTGGGTGGTCTTAAATTTTTGGCCCCTCTGAGAAATTGCTTCAGCAGTGGATGAGAGAAGAGGGGTGGCTCTGTATTACAATCAGCTGAAATGGCCGAGGCATGAATTTTGATGGAAGAAAAAGAAAGGCCCTTGTGAAGTACCTCAGTTAAGTACTGAAGAATGTGTGGTAAACTGGGCACACTGTTGTGACCACCCCCTGAGTTTGGCTCCAGGAACAGAATCTTTTCCATTTTTCAGCATAGGATTTTCTAGTACTAGGCCTCCTTGCCTCCAGAATGACATCCATCACTTGCTTACTGAGGGAAGGTAACGGAGAGATCATGTAATTAGCCAGGCTGCAAGGTTCAGGGTTTGAAGCCGTGGGTGCAGAATCTAGCCCTCCTGCTGGGACACCAGGGCAGGGGTCTGAGGCAGGTGCTATGGTGACACAAGGCGCAGGAGGGGGTACCAGTGTTGGCGTGGCCAGTCTGTTGCAATAAGTATTGTCCTTGGCTTGTCTTGTTTGATCTTTAGTAGCACTTTGGAGAGGAGAGGCAGAGGGGGAAGGAATAAACTGATAGGTTTTTCCAGGTGAAGGACAAGGCATCCACTTTCCAAGCTTGTTTGTGGGGAGTCTTTGTGCAGAATTTGTCCAATTGGTAGTTCTGAGGGGAGGCAAACACGTCTATCTCTGAGCTCCTCCATTTGTTTCTCGAAACGTTGAATACCTTTGGTTTCTGTTTCCACTCGTGTGGGTCCATGAGATTTCTGCTTAGGTCGTCTGCCAGTGTATTTAGCTTGCCTGGCAGAAATTGAGCTTGTAGGTGCACTTGGTAGCTCAAGGCTGTGTTCCACAGAGCCATGGCTAGTCTACAGAGTGGGTATGAGTGGGTTCCCCCCTGCTTGTTTATGTGCCACATAACAGTGGTGTTGTCTTATTTACCAATAATTGTCCTGGAAGAATGTGGTCCTTGAAGGCTGTCAGAGCATTCTGTACAGCTAACATTTCTTTCTGATTGATATGCAGGTGCATTTGACTCGGGTTCCATTTGCCCTGAATGCACTGCCCTGCCAGGTGAGCCCCTATGCATAATCTGATGCGTCTGTTGTTAGGGGTTGGGCGGCAGGGGGTAAAGTGAATGACAGTTCCTTGTTGTGTTGGCAGGCCTCTGCCCCCCAAAGGAACTCTGTCTTTAAGCAAGGAATGACAGGAATCATTGATTCTAGGTCTTGAGAATGTTGACACCATAGGCTTTTTAGATACCATTGTAGTTTCCTCATATGCAATCTTGCATATGGAATTAGTAGAATGCAAGAGGCCATAAACCCCAAGGCTTGCAGTATTTTCCTTGAGACACCTGGGTCTTTGTGGCCAGTAGGCTGTCAAATGAACTTGTTTCTCTGGCGTGAAGTAGGGATCTGGGAAGTTGTATTCAAGCTTGCTCCCAGGAATACAATTTTTTAGCAGGGTACTAGGTGTGATTTATTTTTGTTTATGGTGTACCCCAGAAAAGTTAGTAATTTCTTTACAAATGACAGATGATTTAATAGTATGTCCTGGCTTTCTGCCTGAATTAGACAATTGTCCAGGTATGGGTATATTTGAATATTTCTTTGCCTGCAAAATGCAATGACTGGAGCTAGGCACTTTGTGAATACCCTGGGTGCAGCAGATAAGCCAAAGGGCAGTGCAGAGAACTGATAAGTGCATGTAGCCTGCTCTGAAGCATAGGTATCTTCTGCAAGATTCCTTTATTGGGATGTGCAGGTAGGCTTCCTTTAAATCCAGTGTTGCCAACCAGACATTTTTGCCTAGCATGAGAAGCAGCTGATGAAGAGATACCATTCTGAATTTTAGGATTACCAAAAAAGTGTTTAGGACAGACAAGTCCAGGATAGGACGCCAGGAATTGTCCTTTCTGGGTACCAGGAAAAGTCTTGAGTAAAAACCTTGTCCCCATTCCTCTTCTGGGACAGGTTGAATAGCCCTGATGCTAAGAACAGAGAGAACCTGCTTTTGAGCTTCTGCCCACTGATTTGGGGGTAGGTCTGGCCAAATGTTTGGGGTTGGTAAGGAGTGGAAGTGGAATCTGTATCCTTGGGAAACTATATTTAAAACCCATTTGTCTTGGGTAATGAATTCCCAGTTTTTTGCATGCAGGGCGATCTTTTCCCCCTAAAGGAACAGTCAGTTGAGCAGGGCTTGGAAGGTTTAAAGTTAAGTCACTGTGATAGTTTACCATAGGGGGCTGTCTTACTACTCCCCCCCGCTTTGGAAGTGGGAGTCCCCACTGCTTAGGCCTGTGAGTACCTTGAGACTGAAGCCTGGATGGTCTGATGGCTCTGGGTTTGGACTGAAAACGCCTGGAAGAGGCAGGAAAGGACCAATTCTTAGAAGGCCAGTGTCTACTAAATCTGGGAGGCTGTACTTGCATGAAATCTTTAACAGTTTGCATAGATTTAGCTTTTTCCTCCATCTTTTTAACTACCTCTCTTCTGCTTTGTTGCCAAACAGGCAGTCTTGGTTTAAGGGGCATCCAGTAATTTAGCTTTAACATGATCTGGCAAAGATTGCTCCTTAAGCCAAGCATGCCTCCTAAGTACAGACCCAGTGACAGCAGCCCTGCAAGATGCCTCTAATGAATCAAAACCATATTGCAAAGTATGTTTTCCAACTTGTTCAGCAGAATGCATTAAATCCTGTAATTCTTTATTTTCAGCACAGTCAGGAATTAACATAATTTTTTGTTTAAGCAATCCAGTAATATGCTGCTGATACTTTAACGTATGAAACTGGCAGTTTAAGGCCCTAATGGCCAAAGTTGCAGAAGTGTATACCTTCTTACCCCATCTGTCCAGGGCCCTGGAATCTCTATCAGGGGGGGTAGGGTTTTGGCAGTAGTAGCCTTAATGCCTTTGGGTCCCTGTGAAATGGTCTCAGGATCCACAGTAGGATTCTTAAAGAGGAACTTGTGAGAGTCAGGTACTCTGTAATACCTGTCAGGTTTTCTGGGAGCCGGAGTACTTCGCTTAGTTGAAGACTTCGGATCTAAAACTCGAAAACGAAAATTTCAGGAGTCGGCCGACTGGCACTTGCCAACTGCTTCTGCTTTGGGCACCGCACGGCAAGAAAGACTGATGTAATGGTGTCGGCTGCATGCTTTATACCCCTGACTACCTGACGTCATGGAAGATGAGACAGCAACCGACGCAGGACCCAAGACTTTGATAATCAGGCCGACTGAGGGCTATCTGCAAGCAGATAACCCAAATGTAATGACTGCAACAGTGAAACACGAAGAACATCTGACTGGCCAGACTCTGACAGTTCCAACACTCAGATTTCAGATTGCCTTCAAAATCAGGATCCTGGGGTGGTTGAATGGAGGTGGGAGTTCTGGCATTATTCAAAATCTGAGTTTGCACCCTGTAATTAATTGCCTGTGTGATGATGTGGGGTACTGTCATCTGTACCAGTAAGAGTGCGTCAGTGCATGTATGGCATATGCTAGCATAGCTAGCTGGAGTTTTGTGAATATCATGCTGACTTGTACAAATGCTTGTGTTAAAAATGTATCAACAGTGTTATTGTAATTGATAAAGAAGTTATGTACTCACTATAATGTTCCATGTTTGTTGTCCATAATCTCGCCTTTTTTCTTGCTGGTTGGGTTCGGAACAGAGCATCGGTTCTGACTCGGCCTTTTACTAAAGCTCGAGAGCTTCCACTGGCTTGAGGCTATACCCTATCCCATGATGCCTAGAGAAGGTAACCCAGATCTTGTTTGCAAACCACTAACAAAAATGAACTAACATCCCAAACACAGTGTTAATCATCCTTAGTCTAAGTCTTATGAAGCAAAAAGGGAACCAGAGTATATGTGTAATCAAGCCAAAAATTCCTCTCGATCCTCCAGGAGCAAAGGTAGGAGGAAGGAGGGTGGGACGCAAGAAAGAAGGTGAGATTATGGACAACAAACATGGAACATTACGGCGAGTACATAACTTCTTTATGTTATGTTGTCCTATCTTGCCTTCATTCCTGCTGGTTGGGACAGTGTCCCCAGCACCTTCTTTCTTGGGTGGCTCAAGGGAGTAGGCTCTTCAGAACAGTGGAACCAAAGGAAGCAAGCCCTGTTCCAGGAGGCCATGTCTACTTTGTAATGAGTGATAAAGGTATGAGGTTTGACCTATGTGGCTGCAGCACAGATTGAATCCATAGGTAATCTTTCCTGAAAGGTGACTGAAGTTGAAGTAGCTCTTGTTGAGTGGCCCCTAATCTTTCCTGGCAATTGTCTATTCTGAGAATTATATGCATAGGAAATAATGTCAGTTAGCCATTTCAATAAGGTAACTTTTGAAACAGGTGCGTCTTTCTTGTTATCTGAGAAAGAGACAAATAATTGATCAGATTTTCTAAACTCCTTGGTCCTATGCAAGTAGAAACATAGTTGTCTGTGTACATTTAACTGGTGAACCTTATATTCTGCCCTGTTGACATAATTTGGAAAAAAGACTGGCAGGTCAATGGACTGATTCAGACTGGTCTCTGAACATACTTTGGGAAGAAAGGAAGGATTAGTTCTAAGAGAGACTCCGTCTTTGTGAAAAACTAAATAGGAAGGACGTATGGACAGAGCTTACAATACTGAAACCCTCCTAGCCAAAGTAATTGCTGTAAAAAAGATGGTCTTCCAGGTAAGAAATTTTAATTGACAAAAGGAAGTTGGTTCATATGGCGGTATAGTCAGAGTAGTCAGCACTAAACTGAGGTCACAAGGAGGTGGTGGTTCCTTTACTGGAGGCCTTAGTAAGAATGTACCTCTCAAGAAGGCTTTGCATAATCTGTGAGACATTATTTTTGATCCCATATTTCCTACGTGATAGTTGGATATGGCGGGTAATTGTGCCCATACAGTAGCTGCAGCTGTACCTCCACTGAAAATCTCTGCTAAGAAATCTAAAATTGTAGTCACTGGAGCTGTAAAGGGATCTATAATATTATTGAAAGCCCAACAAGAAAACCTTTTCCATTTGCTAGCATACAGTTTCCTAGTCGTAGTCTTCTGGGATGAGACCAAAATGTGACGCACTGAAGGGGATATGTCCGGAAGCCTGGCTAAGATTGGAAGTGCAGCAGCCAAGCTGTCAACTTGAGGGACTGAATAGAGGGAAGGACCTGGTAGCAGGTCCAGAATCCAAAGTTCCTGCCGGAAATGGGTCCATAGAAAGGGGAACCAGATTTGACGAGGCCAAGTATGGAGCGATGAGAATTAGCTTACAACTCAACAATTTGGCTTTCTGTAGAATTCTGGGGATTAGTGGAAACGGGGGGAAACCATAAAGAAGTCCCGGGGGCAATCATGAACAAGTGCATCCCTTGGTGACACCCCCAGAGGGGGTATTAGGGAAAGGTAGCTGCTGCATTTGGTGTTGATGGACGTGGCAGAGAGGTCAGAGCAAGGTTGGCCCCACTTACGAAAAATTTGGTTTGCAATTTCCTGTTTCAGGGAACACTCGTGAGACATCAGAATTGCTCTGCTTAACTTGTCCGCTATCACAATGGATTTCCCCGGAATATGCGTTGCAATCAGAAAACGTTGAAAAGATATTGCCCATTGCCATACTCTCTGGGCCTCTCAACACAAGGGGTAGGATCTGGTTCTGCCTTGTTTGTTGATGTACCACACCACTGACATGTTGTCTGTCTGTATTGCAATCATACCTAGTGGAAGAGAATTCTGGAATGCCTGCAATGCCAGAAGCACCACTCTCATCTCTAGGACACTGATGTGCAAATGGTACTCATGTTCCTGCCAAATTCCTTGGCAGTCTTTCCCAGATAATGCCCCTTCCACCCTATCTGGGAAGTGTCCATGGTCACTGTAGCTACTGGCTGGGGGAGAGTGAACAGCCTGCCTAGAGTCACCTGTGTGGATTGAAGCCACCAGCATAGATCCCTCTTGCAGGAGTCTGTGATGAGGATCTTGCGGGACATGGGCAACTCCTGCATGGACCACTGAGCAAAGAGTAGCTAATGTAGGACTCTCATATGTAGACGTACCAGAGGTACTAGTGTTATAGCAGCCGCCATAGTGCCTAAGACCTTTAGAACAAACTTTGCCTGTCCTTTTTTCTTTAAGAGCAAGATGGACACTCGATGGCGCAGTGTCTGTACCCTGTCATGAGGCAATTTTGCTACCATGTCTTTTGTGTTTAATTCTGCTTCTATGTATGTAATATGCTGTGATGGCAACAAGACAGATTTTTAAAAATTTATTGTAATGCCCAGTTCCGAGCATAGATGGATGGTGATGTCTCTTGCCTTGGTTAGCAGATACTCAGTGGTGGCAGTGAGGAGCCAGTTGTCCAAGTATGGAAACACCTGGAATCCTAGCCAACTCAGGTAAGCCATGACTACTGCCACGCATTTGGTAAACACTCGGGGGACTGTAGTGAGTCCAAAGGGCAGAGCTCTGAATTGGTAGTGACTGTCTTCCACCCGGAAGCATAGATATCTCCTGGATTGCCTGTCCATCTTTATATGGTAGTACACATCCTGGAGATAGATGGAGCACATCCAATCGTCTTTTCCCAGAAAGGGGAGTACAGACTGCAGTGTCACCATCCGGAACTTTGTTTTCTTGACTGACTTTGTTTAGCCTGCTGAAATCCAAAATGGGTCTCCCTGTCTTCTTTGGAACTAAAAAGAACCTTGAGTAAGTTCTGGATCCGATTTGGTCTGCGTGGAATTCTTGGATGACTTTTTTTCTAGCAACCTTTGAATATCTAGGGTTGCTTGATCCCTTTGACAGGGTGGAATGTCTGGGACTGATCTTGATAGTGGGAGAGGAGAAGAGAAGGGTATGTTGTATCCCCTGGATATAATCAACTGTACCCATTTGTCTTGAGTGATGTTTAGCCAGACTTTTGGGTACAGTGATAGTCTGCCCCCGACTGCCTCCACAGGTGGGCATGCGGGCCTCCTTTAGGGAGCGCTGGAAGGGTCTGCCAGAGAAAGTATCTCTGTCGCCCTGATTTTGCGGCCCCCTTTGCTGCAAGGATGGTGTCTTCCATTGTTTGCCCTTCTGTCCCTGGGGGAAAATTCACCACATGTGTCCTGCGAAGCTCTTTGGGATTTATGGAACTACGTCTTCCCACCCTTCTGGTCTTTGGGGTAAGGCCTGGTAGGGATGGAAAAATGTACTCCCATGGCAAAGTTTTGCCTTCTTGCTCACACCTGGTCAGAGTCTCTTACTTTTGGCCTGAACAAGGACGAGCCGTCAAAAGGGACGTTTATGAAGGAAGATTTAAAGGGTTCAGCAAACTCACAAAGGTGCATCCAGGAATACCTCCTAAGAGTTATTCCTGTGCCTGATGCCCTACTCGCTCTATCAGCTGCATAAGAGATGAGCCGCATAGAGTACTTGACTATGGAACCTACAGTAACAAGCTGAGAGGAGCCCTTATCTGACACCCCATCAGCTGTAGAACCTTGGAGGGTATCTCCCAGCTCCTTCAGGAGATCCATCTGAAGTCTGGAAAAGTGGGTTGGGTAGTTCAGTGACCTAAAAGTAAAGGCCACTGATGAAAACATATGCTTCCAGTATCTGTTTATCATTCAAGATTCCTTATTCGGTGGATGGACAGATGAAGAAGTCTCAGCCAACTCCATTTTGGTGGCTGCCGCCACCACCATAGCATCTACCGGAATACCTTTGGTCAAAAATTCCTTGTCCGAAGGGATGGTAATGAATTTGTTTGGCCTCCTTGGAACAGGTTCCACAGATTCTGGGGAGCCCCACACCTTTCAACTCACCACCCCAAGGAGCTGATCAAAAGGTGGAGATACCCAAGAGGCAGAGGATCGAGAACCAAATGCCTCCAGCACACATTCATCCTCAGAAGGGTTTAGGGTCTTCTAGCCACCTCTCTGCTTCAGGATATCTAGAATGCCTGAAAAGGCGACATCTTCAGAGGGTGACTTGGGGACCCTTCTGAATCCTCTAAATCTGTGTCCGAAGTGACAGACTCCTCAGTGAAGTCTATATGTTTCCTCTTACAAGTTCTCTTCCAAGGGACCTCTGCAGAGGGATCCTCTGGGGAGGTTTCAGTAAAGAGAGACTCACCCAGTGAGGCATTCTGGGGCACTGGTTCTCTATTCCTGGAGGGGAGAGATGGAATAGAGGTAAAAGACGGCTCTTTAGGGGGAAGAGTGCCAGGATCCAAGGGTGGAGCCATCTGGGGTGACAGCACACTCCTCATCACCTTGAAGGTGCCATGACCCAGGTCCGAGGAGGCCTCCAGCTCCGAAGAGCCCGGGGACCTCCCCTGTACCAAGGAGGTGGGCTCCGAGGCCAATGTAGGTGCCAAGCAGCTCACCAGCGCTGAAGCCCTGAGAGGAAGAATCGGATCCGACTATGGTCCAATCCGACCCTCCTCCCCAGACCCGATGGAGGAGAGTTGGCTCCCAGACCTTTCGACAGAGGATGGAACTAAAGAGGTCAGAGCAGAAGTCTGGACCGAAAACAAGGGATGAGTCTCGGGCCCAACGGTTATACCAGAAAGACATCCAGGCACTCTGGGTCCGATACCGCTCAGGTCGGAAGAGGAAGAGAAAAAGAGGCAGTAGTAGGTGTCGATTCCACTTCCTTATGGGCTAGACTCAATAAAATTTTGGCTAGGGCTGGCATTTGTAATAACCTCTTGATCACCCGCTCCACGTCATCATCCAACAAGCTCTTGGAGGATCGGGAGGACGAGGCTGAGGACTTAACACTACCAGCTATAGATTGTAATAAAGGTAACTGAGGGACTGAGGAGATCGGCTCCGTGTAGGACTCCTACTCAGTACGGATAAACCCTGATGAACCGATGGAGACGATTTCTCTGGCCTGACAGCCTTCAGGTCCAAAGTTCTATCTTTGGCTACTTTTCTTGCCGGCTCAGACACAGGAGCCAAATAAGAATCCCGTTTTGTAGACTTTTCAGATCTGGGGGACTGAGAAGGTTTCGAGGAAGTCTGGGTACCGTCTAGCACCTCATCAAAAGGAGCTTTAAGCAAACCCCTAGCAATTAGCTTATTTCTGCATTTTTGTAACACCCTCGAACTAAACCCATGGCAGATGGAGCAGGAATCCTGCAAGTGAACTGCACCTAGCCAATAAACGCAACTAGTATGCCTGTCAGTAAGTGACATCTTTTGGGTACAAGAGTCGCATTTTTTTAAAACCAGACTTTGGCTTCCTTGGACATATTGACAACACAAAACAAACACCACACTGTCAAGGAAAGGGTATGATACTACGTATTCTACAGGTATAAACTACAGTGTATGGCAAAAAAACCCCAACAGGTTAACAAAATAAGAAGTTATGTACCTACCATAACGTTCCATGTTAGTTGTCTTCTTCTCGCCTTCTTTCTTGCTGGATGGGTTCGGAGCCGATCCTCGGCTCCGACTCGGCCAATACTAAAGCTCGAGAGCTAATTCCACCGGCTCGAGGCTCCCCTATATTCCACAATGCTAGGCGGTAACTACTCAGATCTCGTTTGATAGCTATACCAAGCAATCCTAGTCTCCATAGAATGGAGTAGGGAAACCCACCTCAAAACAATCTGCGTAAAAAGTATCGCAGACCTCAGAAAGGATAAAAGAGGTGGAAGAACGTGTGGGAATGACGACTTCCAGAGGAAGAACACAAACTGAATTCCTGTCGGTCTGTCCAGTCTTGGGGGAAGGAGGGTGGGTCGCAAGAAAGAAGGCGAGAAGAAGACAACTAACATGGAACGTTATGGTACGTACATAACTTCTTAATGTTAAGTTGTCAATCTCGCCTTCATTCTTGCTGGATGGGACCGCGTCCCTAGCACCTTATCCCGGGTGGCCTATCGGAATAGACTCTTGAGAACAGTGGAACCAAAATTGGCACGGCTTCTGGAAACCATGTCCAATTTGTAATGTGAAATGAATGTATGAGGAGAAGCCCAGGTGGCTGCTGCACAAATGAAATCTATTGGCAGCCTATCCTGAAAAGCTACGGATGTAGCTAATGCCCTAGTTGAATGAGCTCTAGGTCTTGAGGGTAGTTTTTGATGTCTGATCTCATAGATGAAGGTAATTGTAGAGGTGAGCCATCTAGAGAGGGATACTTTAGTAACTGGAAGGCCCAATTTCCTTCCGCATATGACAGAAACAATTGATTAGATTTCCTGAATTGTTTAGTCCTGTCTAAGTAATATCTAAGTTGGCGATGAACATCCAAAAAATATAGCTTTTGTTCCGACCTGTTTGAATAGTTAGGGAAAAAGACGGGGAGATCAATAATTTGGTTTAGGTTTATTTGAGAGGAAACTTTAGGCAAAAAGGATGGATTAGTACGGAGGGATACCCTGTCTTTGTGAAACACTAAGTAAGGAGGATGACTGCACAGAGCATGGAGTTCAGATACCCTTCTCGCTGAAGTTATAGCTACCAGAAAAAGTGTCTTCCAAGAAAGCAACTTCAGAGAACATGAAGCCGCCGGATCGAAGGGGGGAAGGATTAAAGATGCCAGAACCAAGTTCAAATCCCATTGAGGCGGGGGATCTTTGATTGGAGGTTTGAGAAGAAATACGCGCCTTAAAAAGGCTTTACAGAGTTTGTGAGCCATGATGCTAGACTCCGAGACACCAACATGAAAATTAGATATGGCAGCCAATTGAACTCTAATGGTAGATGCAGATGATCCTAAATGAAAGAGTTCTGCTAGAAAATCTAGAATAGACTGGATAGGTGCTGTAAAGGGATCTATGTTTTTTGACGTTGCCCAAAAGGAGAAGCGTTTCCATTTGCTACTATAAATCTTCCAGGTAGAAGATTTATGAGAGGCTATCAAGATATCTCGGACCGAGCGAGATATTGAGGGAAGCCTGGCTAAGGTTGGAATCGGAGAAACCACGCTGTGAGGTTGAGAGAGGGCAGAGATTGGTGCAGCTGACCTGATTGGTGGGTTATCAGATCTGGTACTGGGTCCAGATGCCAAGGCTGCTCCAAAAGGTAACGATGAAGAAAGGGGAACCATATCTGTCGAGGCCAGTAAGGGGCAATGAGGATCATTGTCACTCTCAAGGCGATGGCTTTCTGAATTAGATGAGATATCAGTGGAAAGGGGGGAAAGGCATATAGAAGTCCCCGGGGCCAATCGTGGACTAGAGCGTCTCTGGTGGGATGGCCTGGTAACGGGAAGAGAGTGAAGAAGTCGTGACACTTGCTGTTTTGGGGAGTAGCAAAAAGATCACAGCAAGGCTGGCCCCATTTTAGGAATACTTATTCTAGAACTGATTTCTTTAGAGACCACTCGTGGGGCATGAGAATTGCCCTGCTCAATTTGTCTGCAATAACGTTGGATTTCCCGGGAATGTGCATTGCTATCAGAAAATGCTGAGAAGAGATCGCCCATTGCCAAAGTCTGAGTGCCTCTCGACATAAAGGGTATGATCTGGTTCCGCCTTGTTTGTTGATGTACCACACTACGGACATGTTGTCCGTTTGAATTGCAATAGTCCCAGTGCGAAGAGAGTCGTGAAGGGCTTGCAACGCTAAAAGCACTGCTCTCATCTCTAAGACGTTTATGTGCAAGTGGCACTCGAAAGGTTGCCATGTGCCTTGGACTGTCCTGCCCTGATAATGCCCCCCCCCCCACCCGATCAGGGAGGTGTCTGTTGTCAACATGGCGACTGGGAGGGGAAGAGTGAAGGGTCTTCCTCGGAGAAGTTGATGTGATGTGATCCACCAAGACAGTTGATTCTTGCATGATTGAGTTATCAATATGGTATGGGACATCGGGAGCTGTTGAAAGGACCATTGAGTAAACAGCATCCATTGGAGGATCCTCATGTGAAAGCGAGCTAAGGGAAGAAGGGGATTAGCTGCTGCCATGAATCCTAACACCTTCAAAACTAGTCTGGCTTTGACTTTGTTGCATTGTAAGAGAAGGGAAACTTGGTTCCGAACGTCTGACACTCCCTGCTCTGTGAGTCTGGCTGAAAGATTGAGTGTGTCTAAGGTGGCGCCTATAAAGGTAATAGATTGACAAGACGACAAGGCAGATTTTTCAAAATTTATCAAAATGCCTAGAGCTTGGCAAGATTGGATGGTGAAGTCCCTGGATAGAAGAAGCTGATGTCTGGTGGTGGTGGTAAGGAGCCAGTCGTCTAAATATGGAAACACCTGGAATCCTTGACGTCTCAAGTGAGCTGCGACCACTGCCATGCATTTGGTGAACACACGGGGGGCTGTAGTGAGACCAAAGGGCAGGGCCCTGAACTGGTAGTGACTGGCTCCCAGCCTGAAGCGGAGATATCTCCTGGAGCGTCTGTTCATCTTGATGTGGTAGTACACGTCCTGAAGATCTATCGAGCACATCCAATTGTCCTGACCCAAGAAGGGTAGAATGGACTGTAGCGTGACCATCCAGAATTTTGTTTTCCTGACATACTTGTTTAAGTAGCTGAGATCCAGTATGGGTCTCCAGTCCCCTGTTTTTTTTTGGTACCAAAAAGAATTTGGAGTAGATTCCTGATCCTTGTTGGTCTGCTGGGACTGACTGGATAGCTCTTTTTGATAGCAGCTTTGAAATTTCTAGTGCTGCTTGTTCCCTTAGACTGGGTGGAACGTCTGGAAGGGATCTTTTGGGTTGGGTTGGGATGTGAATAAAGGGAATTTTGTAACCCTCGGATATGATCGACTGTATCCATTTGTCTTGAGTAAGGGAAAGCCAGGGTTTTGGGTACAGGGATAACCTTCCCCCGACTGCCTCCGAAGGTGGATAGCCGGGCAGCCCCTCAGGGATGCTGAAAAGGTTTGTCACAGAACATTTCTCTGCTACCCTGGTTTTGCGGACCTCCTCTGCCTCTAGGGCGGCGTCTATTATTATTCCCCCCTCTGCCTCTAGAGGGGAATCGGCCTTGTGCGTCAGATGAGACTCCCTGGGATTGTTTGCGGAACCACATCTTTCCTCCCCTCCGACCTTTGGGATAGGGTCTAGAAGGGGTAGAAAAATGGACTCCTACAGCAGAGAGAGTCTTACCTTCTACCTCACACCTGGTCAATGTATCCTTCACCTGTGGACCAAACAAGGATGATCCATCAAAGGGAGAATTGGTGAAGGACGCCTTGAAAGGGTCCGCAAAGTTGCATAGCCGCATCCAGGCGTGGCGTGTAAGGCAACACCTGTGCCTGCGGCTCTACTCGCCCCATCTGCTGCATATGAGACCAGCCGCATGGAGGAGTTAACGATGGAATTCAGGGTTGCCAACTGGGAGTTCATTGTGTCTTTGAACCCCTCAGCTGTAGGATCCTTTATCAGTTCACCCATATCCTTGAGTAAATCTCTCTGGAGACGAGTGAAGTGGCATAAGTAATTCAGCGACGCATTGAAAAGGTCGCTGATGAGAACATCCGCTTGCCGTACCTGTCCATGGTCCTAGATTCCTTATTAGGAGGATGGACAGGAACCGAAGGATCAGCTAACTCCTTCTTAGTGGCCGCAGCCACCACCATGGCATCAACAGGGACACCTTTGGATAAAAATTTTTATCTCTTGGGCCAGTAATAAATTTAGATGGTCTCCTCGGGTGGGTTCCACTGAATCAGGAGCCGTCCAAGCCTTCCTTGCCACCACTTCCATAAGGGGTCAAAGGGAGGGACACCCAGGAGGTAGAAGGGCGAGAGCCAAACGCCTCAAGATACACTGACTCATCCTCCGAAGGGTTAAGGGCTGGCCAGTTCCCCCTCTGTTTCAGGATCTCAAGGATGTCAGCAAAGGAGACATCCTCAGAGGGGGATCGAGGGAACCTTCAGTTCCTCTAAGTCAGTGTCAGAGGTGATAGACTCAGGGGAGTCAATGTGCTTCCTCTTGCACTGCCTCTTCCTTGGGGGATCTCCTGCTGGGTCAGGAGAGGCCTCGGAAGAGGAGGAAATTCCCAATGGGGAAACTTGAGGAGTTGACTCTCTGCGGTCTAAGACAAGGGGGTGAGTAGAAATCACCGCAGGCACTGTAGATGGAGGGGCTGAAGGAGCCGACTGTGGGGCAGAACCTGGTTCTAGCACGCTCCGCATGACCTCAAAGGCACCCCTGTCAGGCAAGGCCAGAGGCCCCCGCTCCGAAGAGACAAGGACCTCCCCCGGCACCAACAGGGATGGCTCCGAAGCCGATGTCGGAGCCAAACTCACCAGCGCCCAAGCCCCGAGAGGGAGAGCGGGGTCGGACAAGGGTCCGATGCCACTCACCCCCTCAGAGCCGACGAGGGAAGCTCGGCACCGAGATCCCTCCAAGGAGGAGATTGGAGCAGACGACGGAGCCGAAAGGGAAGGTATCGGATCCGACGCACCGACAGTCATGGCTCCAACAAGCCCTGGCTCCGAACTCAAAGGAGTCGGAGGAGGAATGTATTGGGGAACGGAAATAGCCACTGACTGGTGAGTTGGGCTATGCAGCATTTGGGCCAGTGCCTCGGACTTGAGAAGTCTACTTACTACCCTTTGCAAATCATGGTCAGATAACCTGGAAGACCGTGAGGAATGAGTTTTATGGCTCCGTTCAGAAAGAAGAGGGGATCCTGGCGCCGAATGCACGGAGCCAATAGAGGGGGATCTGGACCTCTTCCTAGACTGTGGCTCCGATAAGAGTATCGGAGCCAACGGAGTTTTATCAGCCTTGGCTCCAGCCGGAGCCGAGGTAACAGTATGAGGCTTGGAAACATCGGCTCCAGCCGGAGCCGATGTCGAAGCCAACTTAGTCTTTCCAGCAGTCAACTCTGAAACCGAAGCCGACTGTTTGGAAGTTTTGGAAGGCTTCCCCGACACAGACTGAGTCGGGGGGCCTTCAGGCTTTAATAAGCCCCGCAAGATTAATTTATTCTTGCGTTCCTGCAGGACTCTAGGGCTAAAACCATGACAAACAGCACAAGAGTCCTGCAGGTGCAAAGGCCCCAGGCAATACACACAAGAAGTGTGACCGTCTGTCAGAGACATTTTCTGACAGCACGAGTCACACTTCTTGAAGCCTGAGACCTTGTCTTTTGACATCGTAAAAAGGAGTGCCTGACAACAACACAAACACACTACAGACACACCCTTTACTGAAGAAATTATTAAGGCTAACACAAGCCACAAACACATACACACACACACACACACACAAGCCCTTAACAGAAAAACAACTAATTTAGTCACTAAAGGACTGGGGGAAGGGAGGGGCCGAAGGCCTACAAGATAAGGGAAGAAAGGGAATATAGACCCGAAAAACAGGGGTCGATTTATCTAAATACTTAATTAAACTAAAAGGTCATGGTATGAAACAAAAAAGGGGGTTAAGAAGTACCTAATATGGTAAAACTCTAACTCACCTTCCTGAGCCGGTAGAAAAGCACCTTGTCAGCTATAGCAGCAAACGAGATCTGAGTAGTTACCGCCTAGCATTGTGGGATATAGGGAAGCCTCGAGCCGGTGGAATTAGCTCTCGAGCTTTAGTATTGGCCGAGTCGGAGCCGAGGATTGGCTCCGAACCCATCCAGCAAGAATGAAAGCGAGATTGACAACTTAACATCCATTTTTTTTAAACACACAGCTGAGAGAAAGTGGGAGAAAGAAAAAGGGCTATAAGAGAAGCCTCTAACTTAAACTACAAACTCCTCTAGCCAGAGGAGACATCTCTAACTTAAATGATGAACCTCTCAGGGAAAGGGATTAGAAAGGAGGGAAGCCCTCTAACTTAAACGGGCATGAGAAAGAATTAAGAAAATAATGAACCTTCTAATTTAAGCAGGTCCGAAGGATAAACACAGAACTTTAAAGATGGGATAGGGAGGTTTCGGGTCTAGCAACAGCCAACCACAACAGCTCGCAACAAGCGATAAACCAACAATTAACACCAACTAGAGGCTAAATACACAATATCTATAACTAACTAACCTTTTTCAATCAAAACACTATAATAATGCTGAAAAAACAGAAAAAAAATGTTTCACTTAGCCTGAGCCTAGTGAGAAGCACCCGATCTAGTTTAGCGGCAAACAAAATCTGGGTTACCTTCTCTAGGCATCATGGGATAGGGTATAGCCTTGACCCAGTGGAAGCTCTCGAGCTTTAGAAAAAAGCAGAGTCAGAACTGATGCTCAGTTCCGAACCCAACCAGCAAGAATGAAGATGAGATAGGACAACATAACATTAAATGTTTATGTTTAAAGAAAAAATTCTGGAAGGGACGAGTAGAAGTTTTTGAAAATTGTTCTATAGCTTTCGGATACTGCAACAGATCTTAGCAAAGTTCTGAGTATGTATTGTGCCAGAGTCAGGTGATTAAATGTGATGCAATTCTCTAACCAGTACTGAGAGAACTGAACTCTCACAGCAGTTTGTTTTGTTTTCTTTAGAACCTGAATATAAATATCTATGATAGTTGTCACAGTCAGTTGAGTTGCTTAGCTCAGTTCAGTTCAGTTTTAGTTAGAAGCTCATCAACTTGCCTTGTGAAAGTAAGCATCTCAGCATCTAATTCTGCCTTGCTCTATTAATTAAGTTAGCTAGGGAACAATTTTTCTTTGGACAATCAGGAAATGCAGTATGATTAGTTAAGTACTGTTTTTCTGTATCTGTTGGAATCTGTCCAACTGTGTTATTTTTACTTCTCCTATGATTGAAACTCTGGTGTTTACTGTACTTAGATAGTTAATATTCTCATGTTTTCTATTTTATTTATTATTAAATATTTTATACCTTTTATTGTGGCTGGTCTTTTAGAGAATACTTTTAATGTATTGAGAGTACTTGTGCATATTTTAGTGATACCTTCGCCACTCCGAAAAGCATTGCTTCTTTGGTTACACTTTACCATTTATATTAGTATTGATTTTACTCAGTATAATTAGATACCCTTGTAAGAGGCTTAGAGTGGCTGACTGGTGGCAGTGTGGTTACCTTATAGTCTGGGAAGAAGGGGTACAGCTAGTAAATCTGTGCCAGCCTTTCCCAGGAATGGATGTGTGTGTGAAAATCAAATAACCAGGTGAGGGTGTGTCACCTACTTGGAACTGGGATAGGGTGCTCCAAAGTGATTCTTGTTTGGGATACGGAGAGACAGAGTCCAGTTCTGCGTCTGAAGCATGTTCTTTATGTGCTCTTGGGGAAATTGTGCTTGATGCAGAGAGCTGCATTTGAAAACACTATATAAATCCATTCCTGCTTTTAGTGACCGTCTCTCATCGATGTCAGTGGTGAGGATTGAGGCTCCTTGATTACTGGCAAGAGGTAGAGAGGCCATCAAAGACTGAATAATGAATCAAGCAATAGCCACTAATGCTGTTGAAAACACAGATGGAGATTGTTGTCCTTTAACATGGTGGGTCTTCTGTCTTTTTTCCTGCATGCACTGCCCTTGCAGTAGAATCCATGGGAAGTAATGTATCAACACTGTCAACAGATTCTGCTTGTGTCATGCACATTTGTGCTACTACCACCACACCAGGGGACCTGGAAGCAAAAGAATGCAAGCAGTGTAATAGCCTGCCCAAGGCTACTGCAGAGTCTCAAACCATAAGCTTAGGCATACATCTAAATTTACTTTTTTTTAGGTGCACAAGGGGTAGATGGTGGGGGTCCCCATCTGAGTCCATCAAGTCAGATGATGAAAAAAAAGCCAGATTAATACTAAATGGATGTGTGGCTAGAAAGTAAAAATAAACAAGTTCCATTATTCTCCCTCTACATAGCCATCTGAAGTCTATTTCCGCAGGAAGTACCTTCACTGGCCACTGCACTGAATAAAATTACATTACTTTCAGTAACATGTGCAAAAGCCCACTGATTTTTGTAAAAAAAGACTAGTTTCAGTTTAAATGAATGGATACAGTCTAAAAAATATATTAGACAAGAAATAAATAACATTTGAACAATTCCTGTCAGAAATTTTAAACATATAAAATGGCACCAAAATCATGATTTAAGCAAAAAAAAAATAGTTTAAAATGCTGAAATCCTGCTCAATCACCTCACATAATCAGGGTCTATATAATTTCATTGAAAACTCATTTTATTGAAGCTTAATTCATTGACACACATTCACTGAAAGCTCACTTCACTGAAAACCCAATTCACTGAAAGCTCACTTCACTGAAAACCCATTTCACTGAAACTCATTTAGTTGAAAGGTATATATGGCCTATTCCCCACTGTTGTGCGATCCTGGAGCTAGTATATAAAGTAAGGGGGAGTGGGGGGCACAGCCCCCCCACATAAATTGGTTATATGTTAAACCTTTCCAAAGCAAACTTTAAATTACTTGCATCCGAAGTGGAAAGCTTCACTATTCCCTTGCAGAAGGATAATGATATCCAGGATGCGGAATCCTACACCAAGGCACTCTATATGCATCTTCAGGACTGCATGGACCGTGCTGTCCCAAATAAAACCAAGACTCCTTCCTCAAGCAAGAAGAAACCAGTCTGGTGGACCCCGGCCATAAGCAAACTATACAATAAAAGGAGGAGACTTATACAAAAAAAGGCCAAATCACAAGTAGAAAAATCATCCCTGATCAGCATTAGTAAGAAATTGAGGGCCCTCATCAAGTCAACTAAAGCTAATTTTGAAAAGAAAGTTGCCAAGGATGCCAAGGATAACCATAATGCCTTCTATGGCTATGTCAAAAACCTAAATGGCAATGCTCAGGTCTGTTCTGAGCTAGTACAAAATGGAACAAAATACACAGACCCTTCTGACATTGCCAACATCTTGGCTGACAGGTTCAGTGCAAATCCCCCCCCCCCCTCACCACCTACAGGGCCTTTTAACATTCCAGGGGATTGTGTAAGTCCAATTATTACTGATACGTTGGTTAACAAGGCTCTATCTAAAGCTAAAAACACTGCCTCCATGGGACCAGATGGTGTCCCAGGCTGTGCCATACTCGAGCTCCAAAAGGAATTAACCCCGCATCTTAATCCCCTGTTCAGTCTCAGCCTCTCCACAGGATATGTGCCCATAGAATGGCGCACGGCAATGGTGGTCCCGCTACACAAGGGTGGGGCCACAACTGACCCTGGGAACTACTGATCAATAAGCTTGACCAGTCTGATCTGTAAGGCTATGGAGTGAATCATTATGGAACTCATAAATGGAGAGATTGGGAACCTCCAGTCACTGGACACCACACAGTTCAGCTTCGTCAAGGGCAGATCATGCCTCCTGAACCTGGTGGATTTCTTTGAGACAGTTACTCAGGCTATAGATAAGGGAAAGGAGGTACACACAGCTTACCTTGATCTTGCTAAAGCATTTGACACCATTCCGGTATTATTGATAAGCTCACCAGCCTGGGCATAAACTCTTATGTCACAAGATGGATCGCAAACTGGCTCTCAGACAGATCCCATAAAGTAAGAGTAGCGGGATCTATGTCCGAATCCAGACCAGTAATGAGTGGTGTGCCTCAGGGCTCTGTCCTGGGGCCCCTCCTGTTTGGCATATACTTCTCAGAAGTACAGCCAAGCACGGAAGGGCTGTGGCTGACTAAGTTTGTGGACGACTGCAAACTGGGAGCTATAATAGAGTCTCTGGCCGACATGGAGATCCTCCAGAAGGGCCTAAATGAGACTGATGCATGGAGTCAAAGCCATGGTCTCAAGCTAAATGCAAAAAAATGCATAGTAATCCCCTTTGGAAAAAACAGAGTACCCGCAAACAACATAGGAGGTAATCCCCTGAAATCTGAAGAAGAAATAAGGGATCTAGGGACCCAAGTAGATAGTCAGCTTTCCTTTGATAACCATGTTGCCAAAGTGGTTAGAAAATCCTTCTATGTGACCCATCTGATCACGAAAGGGTTCGCATCAAGATCTAAGGATGTAATGGTGCCCCTCTACTCTTTCCTCATCAGACCCATTACTGAGTACAATGCACCAATTGAAATGTACCTGGCTAGACATCTCCAGCAGCTGGAGAGACCACAGAGGAACCTAACCAAGAGGAATACTGGCCTCAAACAGTTACCCTATGCAGCACAATTGAAAAAGCTAAGACTGTTCTCTGTTGCATACCGCTTTCTCAGAGGCGATCTCTGTCTAATGTACAGAGCCATGTCCATCCCAGGCTTGTTGAATATGCTCCATCTTAGCAAAACCAAATCTACTCGAGCTACACACTTTAGGGATATAAACCTCAACACAACAATGAACAGAACATGCTGGAGGGATAGATTCCCTTCGCAGAGACTTCCCTTACTATGGAACAGGGTCCCGCTCTACATAAGACAGAGCCCCTCACTATCACTCTTCAAGAGGAACCTTGATGAGTGGATGGGTAACAGAAAGTTCACACCGGGGATCACACCAACAGCACTACTAGATAGGGGCCAAGGGTACTAGCTGCTAGTACAAGGGTCTAGGGAACTATTAAAGGGGCGGTGAATACCGCACAACGTGGCTGGGCTAATATATGCCTTCAGGCAGATAGCCCAGTACCAACCTATGAACCTATGTTGTCTTCTGGAAGAATTTATTCATTACACTTGTAAGTATCCATCTATATGCTTTAAAATATTTACAGTATGTGCGGGCTGTGCCCCCCACACCCCCCTTACTTTATAAACTAACTCCAGGATCGCACAACAGTGGGGAAAAGGCCATATATACCTTTCAACGAAATGAGTTTCAGTAAAACGGGTTTTCAGTGAAGTGAGCTTTCAGTGAATTGGGTTTTCAGTGAAGTGAGCTTTCAGTGAATATGTGTCAATGAATTAAGCTTCAGTGAAATGAGTTTTCAGTGAAATGATATAGACCCACATAATCATAACCCCAAAGAGAAAACTGGAATATCAGCAACTCTTCCTGTCAATTCTTCCAAATGACGCTTTTAATCAACTATATAGGCTTTACTGTGCTAGTCAAACTAAAAACATAAGCTTATAATACATTTCTAATCAGAAAAAAATAGTGAAATTAGCAGATTACTCAAGCACTGGCAGAAAATGCAGAGGGAGGAAATAAAAAGCCCAAAGTTTTTTTTTTTTTATCTGAGATCGGCTGCTGAAGACAGGCAGTCCTTCCATGAGATCCTTCTCATACCTCTCAACCTGGAAACATCAAAAATCTGGACAAAGGCCCATGAAAAGTAGGTATAACTGGCCCAAAATTGGGAAGATGATCAATGTAAAAATCTGTATATGTAAAAACATAACTCCACCCACTCCAATGGAATTGTGGGATCCCAAATGAAGACCAAAGTCACTGAATAATAAATAATGGCAAACCTTTGAATTTCTGACTTCATATCCCTCAGAAAATAGATAATATTGCAAAACATGTTATTCTAACAACTATCTGAGTTTACAGGAGCAATATTTAATTAAATTATGTCTGTTCCTATTTTTGGACCTTTGTCCCACCATTATTTTTCTGGCTTTGTCCAGACTTCTTCCTCAGAGAGATTGAGAGGTATGGTTACTAGTTCCACAACATATATCGCTTCCCAAACACGTGTCAAAAGTTCACAGCCACTTGTCCCACCAATATAGTTTTAAAATAATCAGTCCATGACTTCTTGGAATTCATAAATTCCAACGCCCTGGATCAGCTAATCCATAGTCCTACCAGGGGCTCCAATATCCTAGATCTGGTCATTACCAATATGGGAAATCGATGCTCCACACCTATGATCAACCCCCTCGTTGTTCAGGTCTGACCATAAGCTAATCACCCTTAACATCCACATCGTACCCCCAGTATGGAAACCTCCATAAAAAACTTCTCCAAAGCCAACTTCATGTTACTCAAGTCAGAAGTGACAAACTTCATGACACCCATGCAGATGAGAACTGAAAGTTCAACTTCTGAATCCTACACTAAGGCACTGTACGAGCACATCCACTCATGCATGAATCGTGCCATCCCAAATAGAACCAAGATGCTCTCCTCCAAAAAAGAAAGCCAATCTGGTGGTCCCCTGCCATAAACAAACTTTATAACAAAAGGATGAAACTGTTGCAGAAAAGAGGAAAATCCCAGGATTCAAAAAACTCCCTTACCAGCCTCAGTAAGAAGCTGAGATCCCTCATAAAATCCTCCAAAGCTAGTTATGAAAACAAAATTGCCAAAGATTCCAAAGACAACCACAAGGCATTCTATAACTATGTCAAGAATCTAAATGGCAATACTCAGATCTGCTTTGAGCTACAACAGAATGGCATTAAATATACTGATCCCAAGGATATTGCAAGATTGCCAAATTCCGGTAATAACGGCCACACAGGTAAAAAATGCACTCTCCAAAGCTAAGAATACAGCATCCATGGGACCAGATGACATCCCGGGCTGTGTATTATATGAACTACAAAATGAACTGGCACCTCACCTAAGTGTCATGCTTAATCATAGCCTCATCTCAGGCTTCGTGCCCACTGAGTGGCACACAGCTAGTTATCCCACTCCACAAGGGGGGATCCACCTTGGATCCTGGGAACTATGGCCCCATCAATCTGATGAGCCTTATCTGCAAGGCCATGGAACGTATTATCATGGAACTTATAAACAAAAACATTGGCAACCTTCAAAACACTGGACCCCACCCAGTTTGGGTTCGTGAAGGGCCGATCTTGTCTCCTTAACCTGACTGACTTCTTCGAATCAGTCTCCAGAGCCGTGGACGAGGGTAAGGCAGTCCACACAGCCTATCTGGACATCGCCAAGGCCTTTGACACCATCCCCCACTCTGGAATCATAGATAGACTTCCTAAGCTGGGCATTAATCTCTACGTCACTCGATGAGTTGCCAAATGGCTTACTGACAGAACCTACACTGTAAAAGTAGCCGACTCCAAATCCAGCTCCAGACAAGTGACAAGTGGAGTACCTCTGGGTTCAGTCCTGGGACCGCTCTTGTTTGGCATCTACTTCTCTGAAGTACAGGCCAAGACTAAGGGACTCTGGCTAACAAAGTTCGCAGATGACTGCAAACTGGGAGCCATTATTGAATCCCCAAATAATGTGGATCCTCTACAAAAGAGCCTTACAGAAACAGATGCTTGGTGCCAGAGCCATGGGTTCAAGCTCAATGCCAAGAAATGTACATTTATCCCCTCTGGGAAAAAACATGTACCCGTGAATTACCATATAGGTGGCAGTACACTAAACACTGAAAGTGTGATAAGAGACTTAGGGACACAGGTGGACAGTGGTCTCACCTTCGATAACCACATTGCCACAAAAGTCAGGAAATCCTTCTGTGTGGCACACCTCATCACTAAGGGCTTTTTATCCAGAAAAACGTAGGTCATTGTCCCACTGTACTCATCCCTCATTAGACCCATTACAGAATACAACGCCCAGTTTGGGATGTACCTCTCAAGACATCTGCAACAACTGGAAAGGCTGCAGAAATACCTCATTAAAAAAATCACAGGCCTAAAGCAGATGCCCTACGCGGACTGCCTTAAAAAACTCCAGCTATACTCTTGTCACATATCATCTACTCAGAGGCGATCTCTGCTTAACATACAAGGCCATGTCAAACCCAGAGCTGTTGGACATGCTACACTTAAAGAAATCCCAATCCCTCAGAGCTACACGCTCCAGGGATCTAAACTTTGTCATCACAATAA
This sequence comes from Protopterus annectens, assembly GCF_019279795.1. Classification (NCBI taxonomy): domain Eukaryota; kingdom Metazoa; phylum Chordata; order Ceratodontiformes; family Protopteridae; genus Protopterus; species Protopterus annectens. The sequence continues at coordinate 109,414,203 of NC_056750.1, read as the reverse complement.
ACAAAACATGCTGGAGGGATAGGTTCCTGACCCAGAGACTCCCCAGACTCTGGAACAGACTGCCCATACATGTCAAGCAGAGTGCCTCTTTGTTCCTCTTCAAAGGGAACCTTGACGATTGGATGGGAAGAAGGAAATTCACCCTGGAGATCACGTCAGTCGCCCTGCTAGACAGGGGTCCAGGGAAGTAAATAGTGTGGGAAGAAATAGCCAGGGAATTGTTATGGCTAGGCTTGTATAGGCGCTAGGAATGATAGCCTAGTAGCAACCTATGAACAAACTTTAGCGACACAGCTCAATATTGAAGTATGTAGGCAATGAAATTATTATCATCATTAAGTCATACTATTTTGTATTATCCAGTTGTGGGCAGTCATTTCCACCTGACATATCATCAAGACAAAGGCTGACAAAAAAGGACACTCTTATAATAAAAGTAAAACGTCTAATGGTTGCCTAAATGTTTTGATCTGCTCCTCATAAAATTGGTGTTTTTCTGACTGGCAAATCATTGATTGAAAAAATATTTAAAATCAGTCCAGGACATACCCCCTCCCTCTTTGACTTTGTCCAGAAGTTAATGGCGTCACCGGTTTCTTAAAACTTCATCAGAAAAACAAAAAGCGTTTTACATATATGTTTTTATTTTAAACTAAAGTGGAGTTTGAATTAAATAAACGTGTCCATATTTGATGGTATTCCTGACTCGTTTCTCATGACTGTGTAGGAAACTGGTGAAGCAGTCATCTTCAGTCCAGAAGTTGCATGCACATGTAGCGTTTAAGATGATGTTAATCTTCCTTACTTTAGTTTCTCCTGTTTTCATACCATTTTACCCAGACTTAAGAAACATCCGACGACGGGCCATGGTTGTTTGCTTTGTGCTGAAACCGCCAGGTGTACCCATCCGTCGCATGCATTAAACAGTTCTAGCATACTTCTCACATCTCAACTGTCCTTAATCTGACTTAAATTTTAGCTCTTGGAGAAAAAGCAGTTAATTGCACTTAATAAATAATAAGAAGTTATGTTCTTACCATAACTTTCCATGTTAGTTGTCTTCTTCTCGCCTTCTTTCTTGCTGGATGGATTCGGAGCCGATCCTCGGCTCCGACTCGGCCTATACTATAGCTCGAGAGCTATTTTTACCGGCTCGAGGCAGCCCTATAACCCACAATACCATGCGCTAACTTCCCAGATCTCGTTTGGAAGCTAAGACATAGTATAAATATAATATCATAATATCATAATCCTCATTTGCAAGTACGGGCTCCCTGCTAGTAACATTAAGGATACTGGGAAACCGTAACATGTTATATCTCCAGAAATGGAAGGACTCAGAGACCTGAAGTCTATCCAGGCTAGGGGGCAGGAGGGAGGGACGCAAGAAAGAAGGCGAGAAGAAGACAACTAACATGGAATGTTATGGTAAGAACATAACTTCTTAATGTTAAGTTGTCATTCTCGCCTTCATTCTTGCTGGATGGGACAGCATCCCTAGCATTTTAGTCCTGGGTGGCTCAATGGAACAGACTCCTGAGTACGGTGTAACCAAAGTCAGCTCTATTTCTGGAGGCTATATCAAGTTTGTAATGGGCAATAAAGGTATGTTTGGAAGCCCATGTAGCTGCTGCACATATGGCATCTAGTGGTAACCTTGCTTGAAATGCCGTTGATGTTGATAGTGCCCTGGTTGAATGAGCCTTAGGCCTAGACGGAAGTTACCTGTGTCTCAACTCATAGACAAAGGTAATAATAGATGTCAACCATCTGGAAAGAGTAACCTTCGATACCGAAAGCCCTTTCTTTCCTGCAGCATAAGAGAGAAAGAGCTGGTCTGACTTTCTGAGTTGTTTTGTCCTGTCTAGGTAATACCGTAATTGGCAATGAACATCTAATGAATGTAATTTCTGTTCAGCCCTGTTGGTATAGTCTGGGAAGAAGACAGGCAAGTCAATGGAGTGGTTTAGATTTGTTTCCGAGGACACTTTCGGTAGGAAGGAAGGGTTTGTTCTGAGAGTTACCCTGTCTTTGTGAAAGACCAAATAAGGGGGACGGAGAGACAAAGCTTGAAGTTCCGATACCCTTCTGGCAGATGTTATGGCTACTAAAAACAGAGTTTTCCAAGAAAGAAGCTTGAGGGAGCAAGAAGCTGCAGGTTCAAAAGGAGGCAGAATCAATGAGGTTAGAACTAAATTCAAATCCCATTGTGAAGGTGGATCTTTAACTGGAGGTCTAAGCAAAAAGATACCCTCGAGGAATGCTTTACAAAGTTTGTGGGACATAATATTTACTTCTGAGAGCCCAACATGAAAATTAGCAATGGCCGCTAATTGTACCCTGATAGTGGCCGACGATGACGCTGAATGAAAAAGCTCCACCAGAAAATCTAGAACCTTATGAATGGGTGCATGGAAAGGATCTAGGGACTTAGTTTGTGCCCAATGCGAAAAACGCTTCCATTTACTCGCATACGTCTTCCTAGTATTGGACTTATGGGAAGCCAGAATGATATCACGAACAGGAGGAGAAATAAGGGGAAGCCTGGCTAAGGCTGGAAGTGGAGCAACCAAGCTGTGAGGTTGAGGGAATGAAGAGACTGATGCAGCTTGCCCGTGAGATGGGTCAACAGATCCAGAAGGGGTTCCAGATGCCAAGGCTGATCCAGTAGGTAACTGTGCAGAAACGGAAACCATACTTGTCGAGGCCAAAACGGGGCAATGAGGATCATTTTGGATCTCAATGCGGTTGCTTTCTGAATTAATTGCGGGATCAATGGCAAGGGAGGAAAGGCATATAGAAGACCCCAGGGCCAATCGTGAACAAGAGCGTCTCTGGGTGGATGGCCTGGTAGAGGAAAGAGTGTGAAGAAGTCGAGGCACTTGTTGTTTTGAGGAGTTGCGAAAAGATCGCAGCAAGGCTGGCCCCACTTCTGAAATATTCTGTCTGCTACCGCTTGATTTAGAGACCACTCGTGAGGCATGAGGATAGTTCTGCTCAATTTGTCCGCTATGACGTTGGACTTCCCGGGGATGTGCGTTGCTATCAGAAACAGTTGAGAGGAAATCGCCCATTGCCAAAGTCTGAGTGCTTCTCGACATAGGGGGTAGGACTTTGTTCCGCCCTGTTTGTTTATGTACCACACTACAGACATATTGTCCATTTGAAATGCTATAGTCCCTGTGGGAAGAGAGCTCTGAAGGGCTTGCAATGTCAAAAGCACCACCCTCATCTCCAGGACATTTATGTGCAGGTGGCGTTCTGATTGTTGCCATGTGCCCTGGACCGTCCTGCCCTGATAATGCCCCCCCCACCCGATCAGGGAGGCATCCGTTGTCACCGTGGCAACTGGGGGGGGGAGAACAAAGGGTCTGCCCCGAAAAAGCTGAGGGGAAACCATCCACCAGGAGAGATGATTTTTGCAAGAAGGGGTTATCAAAATATTGTGAGTCATTGGTAGCTGTTGAAAGGACCACTGAGAAAACAGCATCCACTGAAGGAGCCTCATGTGGAAGCGGGCTAATGGGAGTAGAAGAATCGCCGCTGCCATGAGGTCTAACGCTTTCAATACTAGCTTGACTTGAACTCTGTTGGGCTGAAACAGGGACTGAACATTCCACCTTATGTCTGACACTCTCTGAGGTGGTAATGTTGCAGACATTTCTGTGGTGTTTAATACGGCGCCTATAAAGTTTATACACTGACAAGATGATAAGGAGGACTTTGCAAAATTTATAGAAATACCTAGGCTGTTGCAAAGTTGAATAGTGTAATCCCTGGCCATTATAAGATGCTGCTTGGTGGGTAGCGGAAATGAGCCAGTCGTCTAGATATGGAAACACCTGGAATCCCTTTTGTCTCAGGTGAGCCATGACCACTGCCAAGCATTTGGTGAACACCCGGGGGGCTGCGGTGAGACCAAAGGGCAGGGTTCTGAATTGATAATGACTGGCTCCCAGCCGGAAGCGGAGAAACCTCCTGGAGCGCCTGTGTATCTTTATATGATAGTACGTGTCCTGGAGGTCTAAGGAGCACATCCAGTTGTCTCTGCCCAAAAAGGGGAGAATGGACTGCAGTGTTACCATCCGAAATTTTGTCTTTTATACAGAGTTGTTCAATCTGCTGAGGTCCAAAATGGGTCTCCAGTCTTTTTTGGTACCAAAAAGAATCTGGAGTAGATTCCCGATCTTAGCTGATCTGCTGGGACTGCCTGGATGACTCTTTTTGTTAACAGCTTTTTTATTTCTAGCTGAGCCTGACCCCTTTGTGCGGGTGTTACGTCTGGTAGGGGTCTTGGCAGTTGTACCGGAGGGGAAGTGAAGGGAATTTTGTAACCCTCGGATATGATCTTCTGTACCCATGTGTCTTGGGAGAGGGATTGCCAGGCTTCCGGGTACAGAGATAATCTTCCCCCGACTGCCTCCGAAGGCGGACAGTCGGGCAGCTTCTCAGGGATGCTGAAAGGACTGGTCAGGGAAAGATTCCCTGGAACCCTGGTTCTGTGGACCCCCTCTGCCCCTGGGGCGGCGTCTGTTATTATCCCCCCCTCTGCCTCTAGGGGGAAATTCACCACGTGCGGCAGGCGCGACTCCCTGTGGTTTGCGGAACCACATCTTTCCACCCCTCTGTCCCTTAGGATAAGGTCTAGAAGGTGTGGAAAAATGGACTCCCACGGCAGAGAGAGTCTTACCATCTTGCTCGCATCTGGTGAGTGTATTCTTCACCTGAGGTCCAAACAATTCTGAACCATCAAAGGGGTGTTGGTGAAGGACGCCTTGAAGGGATCAGCAAAGTTACAGAGTCGCATCCAAGTGTGACGTCTCAAAGCAACACCTGTGCCAGCGGCCCTACTCACTCCATCGGCTGCGTAAGAGATAAGCCACATGGAGGAGTTAACAATGGAGTTCAGGGTGGCCAGCTGGGAGTTTATCTTGTCCTGATACCCCACAGCAGAAGGATCCTGTACCGTTTCATCCAGCTCTTTGAGCAGGTCTCTCTGAAGGCGGGTGAAATTACATAAATAGTTCAGCGATCGCATAGTAAAGGTCGCTGAAGCAAATGTCTGCTTGCCGTACCTGTCCATGGTCCTGGACTCTTTGTTAGGAGGATGAACAGGTACAGAAGGATCAGCCAATTCCTTTTTAGTGGCTGCTACTACCACCATAGCATCAACTGAAACACCTTTGGTGAGAAAGGACTTGTCTTCTGGTGCAGAAATAAATTTAGAGGGCCTCCTAGGTAAGTTCCATTGAATCAGGAGCTGCCCACACCTTTCTAGCCACTGCCTCCATTAGTGGGTCGAAAGGGGGAGACACCCAGGAGGTGGAAGGGCGAGATCCAAAAGCGTCAAGGTAAACCGACTCATCCTCGGAAGGTTTGAGAGTGGACCAATTTCCCCTCTGTTTTAGGATCTCTAGGATGTCTGAAAAAGAGACATCCTCAGAGGAGGATCTGGGGGAACCCTCCGACTCATCCAAGTCGGTGTCTGACGTGACAGACTCGGGGGGGGTCTATGTGCTTCCTCTTCCACTTTCTTTTCCTAGGGGGTTCCCCTGAAACTTCAGGGGAGCCCTCGGAAGAGGAGGAGACAGCCAAGGTGGGTACCCTACGTTTCGGATCTCTGCTGTCAGATATAGGAGGGTAGCCAGAGACCGCAACAGGCAATGTAGAGGGAGGAGCTGCAGAATTTAACCTTGGAGTGGACACTAGGTCCAGCATGCTCCTCATCACCTCGAAGGCTCCCCTATCAGATACCAAAGGCAGTCCCGGCTCCGAAGAGACCGTAACCGCCCCCGGCACCGACAGAGAAGGCTCCGAGAATGATGTCGGGGCCGAACTAACCAGAGCCGAAGCTCCGAGAAGGAGAGCAGGGTCGGACAAGGGTCCGATGCCACTCGCCCCCTCGGGGCCAACAATGGAGTCCCGGCACCCGGACCTCTCCACGGATGGAACCAATGAAGAAGTCGGAGCTGAAGGTGGGAGTATCGGCTCCGACGTGGGTAAGGTTACGGTTCCGACAAACTCTGGCTCCGAACTCGAGAGGTGAGTCGGAGGAGGAATGGATAGCGGTACCGAAGGAGCCACAGTCTGGTGAGATGGACTCTGGAGCATTTAGGCTAGTGCCTGAGATTTTATGAGCCTACTGACCACTCTCTCGATGTCGTGGTCGGAGAGCCTGGATGACCTAGATGAGCGAGTCCTATGACTCCGCTCCGATAGGAGAGGGGATCTCGGAGCCAATCGGATGGAGTCTATCGAGGGGGATCTAGAGCGCTTGCACGCTGGGGTCGGCTCCGATGCTGGTTTTGGAGCGGATACCACTTTATCCACCTCGGATCCGGATGGAACCGATGTCGGAGCCATCTCGATAACGCCAGCCCTCGACTCAGAAGCTGGAGCCGAGGGTTTGGTGGTTTTTGAAGACTTCCCCGAGCCAGACTTGGACGGGGAGTCCTCAGGCTTTAACAAGCCCCTTAGGATGACCTTATTACGCCTCTCCTGCAGGACTCTTGAACTAAACCCGTGACAGATGGAACAAGAGTCCTGCAGGTGTAAAGGCCCCAAGCAATAGACACAAGAAGTGTGACCGTCTGTCAGAGACATTTTCTGACAGCACGAGTCACACTTCTTGAATCCCGAGACCTTAGTGTCTTTGGACATAGTCCTAACCACAGTAAACACAGTCAGTCCACACATACTCAACTTAAAATTAGGAAAGTTAAGGGAACTGACTAAAACCCACACACACAGACACTATAAGGGGTGGGGAAACTAAGGTAAAGCCCGTAGGCCCAAAGATAAAAATTAACTAGAGAAGGGAAAAAGGGCTACAAAAAGGGTTGTATGAATAAGGCAATTAGTAGGGACCTAAACAAGGGTAACTAGCTGGAGAAACTACCTGAAAAATTAGTTAAATAGAATAAATCTCTTACTGACCTGAGCCGGTAAAAAAAGACAACCTCGCATGGCGCAAAAGCGAGATCTGGGGAGTTAGCGCATGGTATTGTGGGTTATAGGGCTGCCTCGAGCTGGTAAAAATAGCTCTCGAGCTATAGTATAGGCCTTACTTACAGACTTATTTTACTACAGAACATGTATATTAATTCACATTGCACATTCTCTTACTTTGTCAGTGTGCAAGTTCGTAGTAGTAGTAATATTGAAAAAATATCCCCGATTGTTTCTGAACTTGCCCCCGGCCCCGATCCTTTTTATATTTGTTTTGAGAGTGAGAGGTACAGTACAACTGCATAATCACATCAAAAACAGGGAAGGACTACAACATTTTACAGCCCAGCCCACGTAATGCACAATTACCAGACTTGCATCTTCTTCACAAACATCTCCAGCTCATGAACTTTCTTCGGATCCATGGTAGGTAGTACAGGCACACCACTTATTCCAACCGTTACAGGCTCATACTACTTGTCGCAAGATAACACAGAAAATATTATACTTAATATTTACATTAATTTCAGGAAAGTACAGTTGTGTACACTTTCCATAAATGTAGATGTTCGAGTGTATTCACTGTTGCAGTCATTACATTTGGGTTATCTGCTTGAAGGTAGCCCTCAGTTGGCCTGGTCTTGGATTATGCATAGTTTGCTGTCCCTTCTTCCATGACATCAGGTCGTCAGGGGTATAAAACATGCAGCCGATGCCATTACATCAGTTTTTCTTGCCCCAGATGTCAGGTCCCCCCCTAATGGGAAACAATTAAAAGTACAATGATATACCTCCAACAAAAAAGCAAATACACCAAAAATGCTTTTAAGCATAGAAAAGAAAGTAGAGGTATAGACAAAATAAGTTAGGGGGCTGGAGGGAGGGTAACCAGGACTGCAACAGTGAATACACTCAAACATCTACATTTATGGTAAGTGTACACAACTGTACTATGCTCTTTGTGTTTCACTGTTGCAGTCATTACATTTGGGAAGATTCCCAAAGCTATGGTATGGGAGGAGGAATTTGGATAGCATTAGGAACAGCTATAAGGCCCTGCAAGACTGCAGTGGCAAATCCAGCTCTGGATTTAGAGAAAATTGGCAAATGATAATGCCTGGAGAAAGCATGTACAGAACTCCAGGTAGCAGCTTCTAGGATGTCCCTGGTAGGGACGCCTCTGAAAAAGGCTGTAGAGGTAGATGCAGCCCTGGTGGAGTGAGGTCTGATCCTTTGGGGGGATAGGTTTTCCATGGTGCTTATAGCAGAAATAAATGCAATGGCCTATCCATTTAGAAATGGTTTGCTTTGAAATAGCCTTCCCCTCTGCCCCTGCAGCAAATGCCACCAGCAGTTGTTCAGATTTTCTTTGAGGTTTAGTCCTGTCCAAGTAGAATCTAAGTTGTCTGTGCACATCTAAGGAATTCAGTATCCATCCCCCTTTGTTCTGTGGCTTGGGAAAGAAGGTTGGCAAATTAATGGACTGATTAAGAGCCACACTGGATACCACCTTCGGCATGAAGGATGGACTGGTTCTGAGGGACACCCTGTCCGCATGAAAGATGATGAAAGGCTCCACTACCATAAGAGCCTGTAATTCAGATACCATTCTAGCTGAAGTGATTGCTAAAAGGAAAGCTGTTTTTCAAGAAAGAAATTTTAAGTCTGCAGTAGCAGCTGGCTCGAAAGGAGTTAGAGTGAGTTTCTCCAATACAAAGTTAAGGTCCAGGCTGGGGTTGGAGCTCTCCTGGGTGGCCTTAAATTTTTTAAATTCCTCTGAGGAAATGCCAGAGCAGTGGACGAGAGAATAGGGGAGGTTCTGTGTTATAATGAGCTGAAATGGCTGAGGTGTGGATTTTAATGGAGGAAAAAGACAGGCCCTTGTGAAGCATCTCAGTTAAGTATTGTAAAATCTGAGGTAGATTGGGCACTGCTGTGCTCATCCCTTTAGATTGGTTCCAGGCACAGAATCTTTTCCATTTTTCAGCATAAGATTTTCTAGTACTAGGCCTCCTTGCCTCTAAAATAATATCCATCATAGGTTTACTGAGGGACGGTAAAGGAGAGATTATGTAAATTAGCCAGGCTGCAAGATTCAGTGTTAAAAGCTGAGGGTGCAGAATGTGGCTCTCCTGATGAGACAACAGGGAAGGTGTCTGAGGCAGGTGCCATGGGGATAACCATGACACACTGTGCAGGAGGGGATACCAGTGTTGGCATGGCTAGTCTGGAGTAATCAAAATCATCCTTGGTTTGTCCTGTTTGATTTTTAGTGGTACTTTGGAGAGCAGAGGCAGAGGGGGTAAGGCATAGACTGATAGGTTTTTCCAGCTGAAGGGCAGACCATCCACTTTCCAGGCTTGTTTATGTGGAGTCCTTGTGCAAAATTTGTCCAATTGGTAGTTCTGGGGACAGGCAAACAGGTCTATATCTGGGCTCCCCCATTTGCTTGTCAACATGTTGAAAATCCTTGGTTCCAGTTTCCACTCGTGTGGGTCCATGAGCTTTCTGCTTAGTCCATCTGCCAGTGTATTTAATTTTCCTGGCAGGAATTGAGCTTGTAGGTGCACTTGGTAGCTCAAGGCTATGTTCCACAATGTCATGGCTAGTCTGCAGAGGGGTAAGAATGTGTACCCCCCTGCTTGTTTATATACCACATAACAGTGGTGTTGTCCGTCTTTACCATTAGTTGTCCTGGAAGAATGTGGTCCTTGAAGGCTGTCAGAGCATTCTGTACAGCTAACATTTCTTTTCCACTGATATGCAGGTGCATTTGACTTGAGTTCCATTTGCCCTAAATGCACTTCTCTGCCAAGTGAGCCCCCCATGCATAGTCTGATGCGTCTGTTGTTAGGGTTTGGACAGCAGGGGGTGGTGTAAAAGGAAGTCCCTTGTTTTGGTGGCAGGCCTCTGCCTACCAAAGGAACTCTAGGCATAAGCAAGGTATGATAGGAATCATTGCTTCTAGATCCTGAGAATGTTGATACCATAGGCTTTTTAGATACCACTGTAGTTTCCTCATATGTAGTCTTGCATATGGAATTAGAAGACTGCAGGAGGCCATGAACCCCAAGACTTGCAGTATTTGTCTTGCAGATAGCAGGGTTTTTGTGGCCACTTGTTTGAAGTAGGTTGTCAAATGAATTTGTTTCTCTGGAGGGAGGTAAACCATCTGGAAAGTTGTATTCAAGTTTGCTCCCAGGAATATAATTTGTTGACAGGGTACCAGGTGTGATTTCTTTTTGTTTATGGTGTACACAAGGCAAGCTAGAACCCTTTGTACAAAGGCCAGATGATTCAAAAGTATGTCCTGGCTTTCTGCCTGAATTAGACAATCGTCCAGGTATGGATATATTTGAAAATGTCTTTGCCTGCAAAATGCAGTGACTGGAGCTAGGCACTTTGTGAATACCCTGGGCGCAGTAGATAAGCCAAAGGGCAGTGCAGAGAACTGACAGTGTGTGTAGCCTGCTTTGAAGCGTAGGTATCTTCTGTTAGATTCCCTGATAGGGATATGCACATAGGCTTCCTTTAAATCGAGTGTTGTCAGCCAGGCATCATTGCCTAGCATAGGAAGCAGATGGTGAAGAGTTAGCGTCTTGAATTTTGGAATCACCAAAAACGTGTTTAGAGTAGACAGGTCCAGGATAGGATGCCATGAATTGTCTTTTCTGGGTACCAGGAAAAGTCTTGAGTAGAAGCCTTGTCCCTTTTCCTCTTCTGGTACCAGTTGAATAGCCCCCATACTTAAGAGAGAAAGTACTTGTTTTTGGGCCTCTGCCCATTGATTTAGGGGTAGGTCTGGCCACCCACTTGTTGTTGCCAACGTGTGGAAGTGAAATCTGTATCCCTGGGACAGTATATTTAAAACCCATTTGTCCTGGGTAACGAGTTCCCAATTCTTTGCATGAAGAGCAATCTTTCCCCCCAAAGGGGCAGTCAGTTGATAAGTGCTTGGAAATTTTAAAAGGAAGTCATTGAGACAGTTTACCATAGGGGGGAGTCTTATTACTCCCGGATTTGGAGGCCCTCCACTGCTTAGTCCTGTGTGTCCCCAGGACTGAAACCTGGGGTTTTTGCTGTGTCTGGGTTTGGCTTGAGAAGACCTGGAAGGGGCTGGAAAGGACCAATTCTTAGAGGGCCAGTGCCGACTAAATCTAGAAGGTTGAACTTGTAATAAATCTTTAACAGTTTGCATAGATTTAGCTTTATCTTCCATCTTTTTAAGAACTTCCTCAGCCTTGTTGCCAAACAGGCGGTCCTGATTTAAGGGAGCATCCAACAATTTAGCTTTAATATGATCAGGCAAAGATTGCTCCTTAAGCCAAGCATGCCTTCTGAGCAAAGACCCAGTAACAGCAGCCCTGAAAGAGGCCTCTAATGAATCAAACCCACATTGCAAAGTATGTTTTCCAACTTGTTCAGCAGAATGCATTAAATCCTGTAATTCTTTATTTTCCACAGTCAGGAATCAACATAATTTTCTGTTTAAGCAATCCAATAACATGTTGCTGATACTTTAACATATGAAACTGGCAGTTTAAAGCCCTAATGCCCAAGGCTGCAGAAGTGTAAACCTTCTTACCCCATCTATCCATTGCCTGGAGTCTCTATCAGAAGGGGTAGGATTTTTAGCAGTAGAAGCCTTAATGCCCTTGGGCCCCTGTGAAATAGTCTCTGGATCCGCAATAGGATTTTTAAAAAGAAACTTGTGTGACTCAGGGACCCTGTAGTATCTGTCAGGTTTTCTGGGAGCAGGAGGCAAGGAATCAGGGGCCAAACCAGATTCCGAAAAAGCATCAACAATGTCTAGTACAGGAGGAATAGCTAAAGGCCTATGCTGAGGTAGGAGAAGGAAATCCCTAAGCCTCTTTTTTGAATCAGAAAAATCCTGTCTTTCCCAGTGGAAATGCTCCCTTAGAGTATGTAAGGTTTCACCAAAAGAAAAATCCTCAGGAGGGGAAGCAGAGGGAATGGAGTCCTCTGCATCAGAATCCTCATAAGTGGGGCAAATCCAGATCATCAGAAGAATCAGAAAAAACAGAATCCTGGTCAGAAGATTCATAATCAACTTCAGTCCTAGGCCTCTTAGAAGGGGGGGGGGTTGGCTACCCCTGATTACAGTTATTAGATCTTCAGCCATTCTTATCATTTGTTTTTTAGGTATAGAGGCCTGAGCATGTGGCCTGGGCATCGTTTTTTTAGGCATGGTTCGAGATTTAGGCCTAAGTAAAGAAGAAGGCATTGATTTAATATGCAAGTCTGTAGGCCTGAATACACCCTCAGAAGCCGGTGCCTGCACAGCGGCTCTGGACCCATCCAAGGTAGAGACATCCACGGGTTCCATAGTTGAAGCATCTCGTGGCATACCGGACTCTGAATGGGCCTCAGTAGAGGCCTGCGAATCAGAAGTAGCGGGTATCAGGGGCTGCAAAAGCACCTCACTGAGTACCGGCGAACTGGCGACTGGCTTAGGAGAAGCAACGTTGGCAGTTTTGGACTTCGGCAGCCTGTCTCTGTCATTATCTTTGTGTTTTTTTGGAATTCCGGTAGTCGGATGGCTAACCAAAGACATTTCTGGATAATTAAACCGAGAACCGAAATATTTAGAGGCAAAAATATACCGACGACGGATAGTGCTCTGATTAAATAAAGCACAAAACCGACAGCAAGGTACGTCGTGGTCAGGGCCTAGGCAAGGAATACAGTACGAATGAAAATCTTTATGAGGCATTTGCTTTCCACAAATAATGCAATTATTAACTTTTACTGACATTGGTAAGGAGCAAGAAAAAGTTTCCCCAATGGGGTACTTAGCTTTAGTTGAAGACTTCGGTTCTGAAACTCGAAAACGAAAATTTCAGGAGTCGGTCGACCGGCACTTGCAAACTGCTACTGCTTCTGCTTCAGACATCGCACAGCAAGAAAGACTGGGGTAATGGCGTCGGCTGCATGTTTTATACCCCTGACAAGCTGAAGTCGTGGAAGAAGGGACAGCAACCAACGCAAGACCCAAGACTTTGTTAATCAGGTCGACTGAGGGCTACCTGCAAGCCGACAACCCAAATGTAATGACTGCAACCGTAAAACACGAAGAACATCTGTGCTAGAAAGAGCTTTGGGCAACAGGCAGTGGACTCAGGCATGAACCTGATGTCATCACGCATGCCCCTACATGCAATACGTGATGACATCACCCGCAACTTAAAACTGTAAAAAAAAAATAAAAATCGAGAATTTAAGGGGCCACTCGGAATTTTGTGGCAGCCCTTAATTTTGCCCTCAAAACCAGTAAATACCGAGGAATTCGTACAGCTGAGAGGTACGATCCTTCGCTCACTATGAGAACAGAAAACTAGAAGGGTCCTTTCTGTGGGTTTATAAAGCAGTCTCTGCACTGACAGGTGATTGGTCCATCACAGCCACAGACAGGCAGTGGGGAGAGTTCTGAGGTTTTAGAGATTGTCAGAGAAAGGGTAGCAAGGTACTGCTACCTAAATGCCAGTAAGGCAGTGTGTGTGCTGAACAATAGAGGGGATACATAAATTTTCCTTTCCATTGGAAGAAGGCATTTGTTCCCCTGTCCTTCTTGCAAGGGGTCCTGGAACAAAACATTCTGAGTTGATGGTTCAAACTGAAGGCAGAGAGATTTGTCCCTGGGGTATGCCACTGGTGGACAATTTTTAGGAAGACTTCTTTGTTCAGCTTCCATTCATTAGGGACCCCCCTTGATCTGCTAAGGTAATTCGCCAAGCTGCTATGAACTAATGGAAAGTCCACTGCTTGGAAGAAAAAGATTGTGATGAACAGCAATGTCCCAAGTAATCATTATTAATTTGCAAAGAATGTAAGATTTTGTGCTCCCATTTGTTGATGTACCACATGACACCGGTATCACCTGTTAGAACCTGAAACATTCCTGGATGCAAAAGGTGGTGGAGAGAGAATGGAGAGCAGGGATCAATACTTTCATTTCTTTTATGTTTACATGTTTACTTCTGTTCTATTTGTCTACAGTTTCTGTACCCTGAAAGCTTCTAAACAAGCTCCCAAGGCCCTGTCTGATGCATATGTACAGACTTTTTGCAGGTGAGGAAGAATAAGGAAAGGAACTCCTTTGTTCTTATCAGAGTGATCCACTGAAGCAGCTCTTACTTCATGAAGGGCAAGAGAAGACATAGAATAACATTGCTGAACCCAAACAGATTTTGAATATCAATGAACTTTCCTTATGTGCATAATTTGTATGGTGGATGACATGTACCCCAGGGCTCGCAAAATCTCCTTTGCTAAGGTCAAAGAAAGTTTTGTCAGGGATAGAAAGTCAAGTGTTAAGAACTGAATCTTGTCTAAAGAAAGGCAATTGTTAGAAATGTGTTCAGATGGAATGCTAAGAATACCACAGAATGAGAGGGTAGAAGATTAGCCACTGAAATTCAAATGAAGCCTAGGTTCTGAAACACTGAATGTGAATTGCAAGTCTTGAAGAATTTCATATAGGGAAGTGGTTTTAATCAAAACATCATCTAGATAAGGATAAATGCGGATACTTGAGCCTGCAGAATGCTATGACAGGATAGGCATTTAACTCTCAGAGAAATGGAAAGTCCAAAAGACAAAATGGTAAACTAATGTCTCAGGTACGTGCAATACCAAAGCAAAGAAATCTTTTAGTTATGTACTCACCATAACTTCAGATGTTTGGGATCCATCTCGCCTACATTCTGACTGATGGGTTCGGAGCCGATCCCTCGGCTCCGACTCGGCACGCTTATGCTATAGAGCGAGGCCTCTAATTGGCTGAGCTATCTTTATCCCAGGATGCACCACCACTAATCCCCCAGATCTTGTTTGTCCGCATTCATGCACACATGCACAACTTGTTTATATAACATTGTTAGATGTTTCAAGATGAAACAACAGGATTCGGACCTTCTGATATCCTCTGATCTCCAAGGAAGGGGGAAGGAGGGTGGGTTATTAGGAATGTAGGCGAGATGGATCCCAAACATCTGAAGTTATGGTGAGTACATAACTAAAAGATGTTATGTGATCCTATCTCGCCTACATTCTGACTGATGGGACAGCGTCCCTAGCACCTAAATCCCGGGTGGCTCATTGGAAAACACTCCTGAGCACTGTGGAACCAAATGAAGCTCGTCCTCTAGATGCCACATCTAATTTGTTTTGGGAAATGAAGGTGTGCGGGGAAGACCATGTAGCCGCAGCACAAATGTCACCAATAGCAAGCTTAGAATGAAATGCTACCGAAGTAGCCATAGCCCTTGTAGAATGAGCCTTGACCGAGGTGGTAAGCTCTTTGCTAGAATAAATATAAGCTTGAGTAATACAGTCCCTGATCCATTTGGCAATAGTGACCTTTGTGACAGCGTTGCCCAATTTGTTTTCTGCAAAGGATACAAACAACTGATCTGTTTTCCTTGATTGTTTGGTCCTATCTAAATAAAAACGTAACTGTCTGTGGACATCTATTGTGTGGAATATAAACTCCGCTTTATTAGAGTATTTTGGGAAAAAAACTGGAAGCTCTAACGATTGTTGCAGGCATAAAGTAGAACAAACTTTAGGAACAAAAGAAGGATTTGGCCTGAGGGCTACTCTGTATGAAAAACCAAGTACGGGGGTTTCACTGACAAAGCTTGAAACTCTGAAACCCTTCTGGCTGAAGTAATTGCCACTAGAAAGGCTGTCTTCCATGATAGAAACTTTAGATCACAGGTAGCTGCCGGCTCAAAGGGAAAAGAAGTCAAGGCACGCAACACTATATCGAGATCCCATGGAGGTGCAGGATGAGGAATCGGAGGTCTTAATAGAGCAGCACCTTTCAAGAAGGTCTTACACAATCTGTTGCTCATTAAAGGTGGGTCTATGGATTCATGAAAATTAGAAATTGCTGCCAATTGTAGTTTGATGGTAGAAACTGAAGAGCCTTGATTGAAAAGAGAGGTCAGAAATTTTAGTACTTCTGCCACGGGAGTAGAAATGGAGTCCAGGCCCCGGAGTTGAGCCCAAATAGCAAACCTTTTCCATTTGCTAGAATACAGTTTCTTTGTAGCGGACTTGTGGGCTGAAGATAATATGTGCACAACATCTGGATCCAGTGTCTGACTCCTGACTATTGTCGGAAGAGGAGGAGCCAGGCCGTCAATTTTAAGGTGTGGAGGGACTGGTGTAATAGTCCCGACTGATGAATCAGAAGGTCTGGGACCTGATCCAGGAACCACGGACCTTCCAGAGCATGTTTCCGAAGATAGGGAAACCACACTTGACGAGGCCAGTAAGGAGCAATTAAGATCATCCTGCTCCCTAAGAGATGCCTTTGAATCACTCTGGGAGGAGAGGAAGTGGAGGGAAGGCATAAAGCAGGCCGGTGGGCCAAGGATGGACTAATGCGTCCATGGGGCTCTTCCCCAGAGCCGGGGTTAGGGAGAAAAATTCCTTGCACTTCGCATTCAGAGGAGTCGCGAAGAGGTCGCAACACGGAACTCCCCATTCGCTGAAAATCTGCCTTGCAACTGTCATATTCAGAGACCATTCGTGAGGAGAGAGGATGGTTCTGCTCAATCTGTCGGCTATGACATTGGCCTTGCCCGGTATGTGAGTCGCCACTAGGAAGCGTTTGGTCGAGACAGCCCACTCCCAAACTCTCATGGCTTCTCTGCAAAGAGGATAGGATCTGGTCCCTCCCTGTTTGTTCAGGTACCAGACCACTGACATGTTGTCTGAGTGAACAGCAATTAGGCCCTGAGGGAGATAATCGTGAAGGGCTTGAAGGGACAGGAGTACTGCCCTCATTTCTAAGATGTTGATGTGAAGAGGGGTCTCTTCCGGGTGCCATTTGCCTTGGACTGACCTGCCCAGGGAATGCCCCCCCCCACCCCATCTGGGAGGCGTCCGTGGTCAAAGTGGCCGCCAGAGGAGGAAGAACAAAGGGTCGTCCCTGATCCAGATTGGAGGACACTAGCCACCAGCGAAGGTCCCGTTTGCAAGATTCCGTGACCCATATGAGATGACTGAGAGGGAGTTCCTGAAAGGACCACTGAGTTGAAAGAAGCCACTGGAGGATTCTCATGTGCAACCTTGCCAAGGGAACTAGCAGAACTGTGGCAGACATGGATCCCAATAGCTGCAGGACCATTCTGGCTGGGGCTTTGGACCTGGGGAGTAAGGCTCGAACTTGATTCTGAATGGTTTGAATTCTGTCTGCAGGTAGATAGACCCGCATCTGGTTTGAATCTATCTCTACCCCTATGAATCTTATTCTTTGAGATGGCCGCAACACAGACTTTGGCCAATTGAAGGTGATTCCAAGGGCGTTGCCCAGTGATATAGTGGCTTGCAGGCTCCGCAGAAGTAGAAGCTTGGAGGTGGCAGTTAGGAGCCAGTCGTCCAGATACGGAAACACCTGGAATCCTAGACTTCTCAGATGAGCAGTCACTACTGCCAAGCATTTGGTGAACACCCTGGGGGCTGTGGTGAGACCAATGGGCAGCGCACGGAACTGAAAATGACTGCCTCCTAGGCTGAAGCGCAGATGTCTCCTGGACTTTTGATGTATTCTGATATGATAATACGCGTCCTTGAGATCTATGGAGCACATCCAAACACCCTTCTCCAACAATGGGAGAATGGTTTGTAGAGTGACCATTCGGAACTTGGACTTCTTGACTGAACGGTTTAGGTTGCTTAGGTCCAAAATGGGCCTCAAGTCCCCGGTCTTTTTTGGCACCAAAAAGAATCTTGAGTAAGTCCCTAATCCGATCTGGTCTGCGGGGACCAGTTGGATGACTCCTTTTTGCAGCAGCTTTGAAATTTCTGAGGCTGCGGTATCCCGTTGACTGGGTGGCGGGTCCGGGATTTTTTTGGACTGAGGGGGGGGGGCGAGAGAATGGGATGGAGTAACCTCTGGCGATGATCCAAAGCACCCATCGGTCCTGAGTGATCCCTTCCCAGGCCTTCAGGTGCTTCGAAAAACGACCCCCGACTGGCTCTGGAGCAGCACAGTCGGGCAATCCCTCAGGGACTATGGAAAGCTGAAGAGCCACGAAAGGACTCGCGGTCTCCAGTGTTGCGAGGGCCTCTGCCGCCTCTGGGACGGCGTCTTCCGGATGAATTTCCCCCTCCTCTGCCTCTGGAGGGGGAACCTTCCTGCTGAGAGGGGTAAGACTTCTGAGATCTACGGAACCACATTTTCCCTCCTCTTTTAGCCTTGGGATAAGGCCGAAGGGAGTGGAAAATCGTGCCCCTCACGACAGTCAGAGTCTTACCCTCCTGTTCACAGCGGTAAGTGTGTCTTTACCTTGGGTCCAAACAGGAGGACCCATCAAAGGGGGCGTCGGCAAATGAAGACTTAAAGGCTTCCGCAAAATGACACAGGCGGAGCCAGGCTTGTCTCCGTAGAGCAATGCCTGTATCTGCCGCTCTACTCGCCCCTTCGGCCGCATACGAAATGAGCCTCATGGACGAGTTCGAAATGGACGACATTGTAGCCAGCTGAGAGCCAACCGTCTGGGCCAGCTCCTCAGGCAGGTTACCTAAGAGGGTATCGGATAGCTCCTTAATCAGATCCCTCTGAAATCTCGTAAAGTGCGTCAGGTAGTTCAAAGACCTCAGAGTAAAGGCCGCTGAACTAAGGGTGCGCTTACCGTACCGATCCATGCTCCTAGACTCCTTATTAGGAGGATGGACGGACGTAGAAGCCTCTGCTACATCTTGCTGGGTAGCAGATGCCACCACCATAGCATCTACAGCCACACCTTTCGTAAGGAACTCTTTATCCGGGGGCGCCGAGAGAAATTTGTTCGGACGAGCGGGCACTGGTTCCACAGAGTCTGGGTGTTCCCATGCCCTTCGACAGATCAAGTCCAAGAGCTCGTCGAAGGGCGGAGACACCCAGGAGGCGGAGGGCTGAGCCCCGAAGGCCTTCAGGAACACCGACTCATCAGCAGAGGGAGGTTTGGACTGCCAGCCGCCTCGTTGTTTTAGGGCTTCCAAGATGTCTGCAAAGGAGACATCATCCGAGGACGACTTGGGGGACCCCTCTGCATCATCAAGATCAGTGTCAGATGTCAAAGACTCGTCAGGGGAGTCAACGTGCTTCCTCTTGCACATTCTCTTCCTGGGAGGTTCTTCCGAAGAGGCTTCAGAAGGACCTCCAGGAGGGGGAGAAACCCCAGCGGGGGTAACCTGAGGCCCAGGGGCTCTGCTGTCTACGGACAGGGGGACTGCCAACGACCCAGTCTCCAAATGTAGGGAAGGAGCTGGGGAAACTGTGGAGGTAGCCAAGGAAGATTTGGCTAAAGCACTCCTCATAGCCCTGAAGGCGGGACCACCAGAATCCTGGGAGGGTCCCCCCTCCGTGGCCACGACAGTGGACGGTACTCCCGCCGACGCACCAAGAGGGAGACTTGGGACCGAAGGCATCAATCCCGAAGCCTCCCCCCCAGGGCCGAAGGAAGAAGTCCGTGCACTGAACTCCGACCCAAGAGCCGGAGTCGGAGCAAGGGTCGGGCCCGACCCTAACACCTCCACTGGTTCCACCAGCACCTGCTCCAACGGTGCCGAAGCTGTCGGAGGAGGAAAAACAGTAGGGGAGTGGACCATCGGCTCTGAAGCCAAATGGGCTGGAGCCGAAACCATCTTTTGGAACACCGGAGACTGGAAGAGTCGAAGGAGCACCCTGTCGATGTCCGAATCAGACATCCTGGATGATCTCGAAGATACCGATCGGGCCCGAACCGATTTCTCCATCGGCTCTGAAGGGCTCTGGGACCGGCTCCGAAATGACTCAACAATTATCGGCTCCGAGGAAACTTTTAAGGAAATTTCCCTCGGTGCCGATAAGGACTTCGGCTCCGGGGGGGGGAAGAGTCTGAGCCGATGACCCTTATCGGCTCCAATATCAGTGGAGCCGATGAGGGTGACCCGCCTCTCGATGCCCCAGACCTTGGCTCCGAAACCAGAGGGGTCAAGGCTGGAGGCATCGAGGCAGACCGTTCCGACCTCGGCTCCGAAGTCCGTGGAGCCGATGGAGAAGTCTGCTTAGTTTTCTTAGCGGTCGGTTCCGACTGACTGGTCGGAGCCGATGCTTTCCTATTTTTAGAAGGAGAAGGAGAGGAAGATAAAGCCTCCTCGAAGGAAGGCTTGATTAATCCTTTGAGGATTAATTTGTTTTTCCTCTCCTGGAGGACTCTGGAAGAAAACGCATGGCATATGCTGCACGATTCTTGCAGATGTTTTGCACCTAGACAATAGACGCACGAGGAGTGGTCGTCTGTTATGGACATTTTGAAGCCACACCTCGTGCACTTCTTAAACCCGGAGGGTTTATGCTCTTTAGACATAATTAGGCTACAAAAAACAAATAGCACAATTTAGCAACAAAGGGTTTGACACAAGAACAAAAGGTATATATGTCACTAGATTAGAGTTGAATATCTAAACTAAAGAACTTTTTTTTTTTTTTTTTTTAAAACACACTAGACTGTTCAAGAGAAGAGAAAAGGAGAAAAAGAGGGTCAAGACCCTCTAACTTAAACGGGTACTGACCCACACACAACCTCTAAGGTAGTAGTAACCACAGGGGAAGGCCCCTCTAACTTAAATGGGAACCTTCTGACAGGAAAAAACACGAAAATTTTATCAATTTCCACAAAAAAGCACTCGTCCACAAAGAATAGCCGTTAAAACAGCTTTTGGGTTTAAATGAGGCAAATACTGACAGGAAAAAAGCCTATTAAATAGTACTTAGCCCAGCCAATGTTGAGACCACGTCCAAGCTCTGTAAGCGGCAAACGAGATCTGGGGGATTAGTGGTGGTGCATCCTGGGATAAAGATAGCTCAGCCAATTAGAGGCCTCGCTCTATAGCATAAGCGTGCCGAGTCGGAGCCGAGGGATCGGCTCCGAACCCATCAGTCAGAATGTAGGCGAGATAGGATCACATAACATCTTTTATTTTCTGTGCAAATGAAAATATGTAGGCAAGCATCCTTGGGATCCAAGGGAACCAGAAAAACTTTTCCTCAAATAAGGGATCTTCCAAGTTTCCACTGGTGGTGGGGTCTCTATCTTCATTAAAGACGGGCACACCTCCAGACTCATTTACCAGCACGATGCACTGGAATTAAACCAGGTGCAACTGACAGTTGGCAAGACACCCATCCAAGTTATTGCCAGCTATAGACCTCCCTTTGTATCTCAGGACACCCACTCCTCCTACCTGGACCTACTTGACTCCATCAAGGTACCCCCTAACACCCTGATCCTTGGCAACTTCAACTACCCCACCAAAGACTGGGTGAACTATTCTTGCACTAATGCACTCACCCAACAATTCCTTGATTTCATCAACTCTAACGCACTAGACCAGCTGGTCTCATCCCCCACAAGGGGAGATAACATACTGGACTTAGTTCTCACCAACATGGGTGACTGCTGCACCACTCCCATAGTATGTTCTTTCCTGGTGAGATCAGATCATCAGTCTGTCTCATTTGAAGTTTCTATCCCACTCAACCCCTCCCCAGCCGTAGCCAGGCTAAACAACTTCTCAAAAGCTAACTACACCCTCCTAAGGGAGGGTGTATCAGCAGCTTTACACCACAGAGAATGCACACAACTATGTTGAACAGTACAAGCACCTGTACAACTGAATGAACTCAGCCATACCCAACAGAACTAAGACCTGCTCCTCAAGGAAACACAAACCTGTCTAGTGGACATCCTCTATCAACAGGCTTTACAACAAAAGGAAGAAACTGTTCTCCAAGGGTAAAAAGGAACAAATTCCAAATTGGAAAAAATCTCCCTCTTCTGCTTCAAAAAACAAATTAGATCACTAATGAAAAACTCCAAAGCCAATTATGAGTTGAAACTAGCCTCTGAAATAAAGGGAAACCACTAGTCCTTCTTCAATTACGCTAGGAACCTCCATGGCAAAGCCCAAGTTTGTTTTGAATTTGTACTTAATGGTACCACTTACACTGATCCTGCTGACTTAGCCAACCTGCTAGCTGATAGGTTCACTGCAAACCTCACCTCCTTATTGCCCCCAAAAGGCCCAGTTGGCATCCCTGATATTTGTCCCACACCTCATCCTGTAGATCAAGTGTTAAAGGCCCTATCCAAGGCAAAGAACACAGCTTCCATGGGACCGGATATTATCCCAGGCTGTATTCTGCACCATCTCCAGCAAGAACTAGCTTCACCATTGAGCACCATATTTAACCACAGCCTAACCACAGGCTTCATTTAAGCAGAGTGGAGAACCACCATTGTCATCCCCTTGCACAAAGGTGGTGCCACTACTGACCCGGGAAACTATCGTCCCATTAGCTTGACAAGTCTGATCTGTAAAGCCATGAAGCATATTATTACGGATCTCATAAACAATGACATAGGCAATCTCCAAACACTCAACCCCACCCAATTCGGATTCGTCAGGGGAAGATCTTGCCTACTGAACCTAGTTGACTTCTTTGAGACCATTACCAAGGCCCTGGATGAGGGAAAGTCTGTACATACAGCTTACCTTGACCTGGCCAAGGCCTTTGACACAATACCTCACTTGGGCATTATCGAAAAGCTAACACAACTTGGTGTTAATCCCTATCTTGTCAGATGGCTGGCCAACTGGCTCACAGATAATACCCACAAGGTCAAAATAGGTGCCACCACCTCCAACAGCAGACCTGTCACTAGTGGTGTTCCCCAGGGATCTCTCCTGGGACCCCTACTGTTTGGCATCTACTTCTCAGAGGTCCAGGCAAAGACAAAGGGCTTGTGGCTGACCAAGTTTGCGGATGAATGTAAGTTGGGTGCTGTCACTTGACTCCCCAAATGACGTTAACATACTGCAAGAGGGTCTCACAGCTACAAATAACTGGTGCCAAAGTCATGACCTTAAGTTAAATGCAAAAAAATGTATTATCATACCATTTGGCAAAAACCACAGCCCCTACTGATTTCCACATCAATGGCAACCCCCTAAGTACACAACCTGTGGTGAGAGACCAGGGTACTCAGGTTGACAACAATCTCACATTCAACCATTATATGGTGGCAGTGGTCAAAAAAGCCTTTTACTTGGTTCATCTCATACGTAAAGGGATTGCATCCAGAAAAAGGAGGTTATTACCTCCCTGTACTCCTCCCTCATTAGACCTACAATTGAGTATAATGCCCTGTTTGGTATGTACCTCACCAAATACCTGCACCAAATGGAAAGGCCACAGAAATACCTCACAAAGAGAATCCATGGCTTCTACAGCATCATGTCCTATGCGTACTGGCTCAACTCACCATCACTTTACTTGTTATCATACAGATTGCTCAGATGTGATCTGTGTCTCACCTACAAGGCAATATCGGACACAGCCCTAATAGAGATGCTCCATATCCGTAAGTCAAACTCCTCGTGCATTACCCGCTCAACAGGCCTAAATCTAATATGCAACATCAACAAAGCCTGCTGGAGAGACAGGTTTGTCTCCCAGAGGCTGCCTCTGGAATAGACTTCCCACACATGTCAAACAGAGAACCTCACTGACGCTGTTCAAGTGCAACCTTGATGAGAGGATGGGAAACCACAAAGTTGTCCCAGGGGTTCCGCCTTCGTCCCTCTTTGACAGGGGTGACAGGTGCTGACTGAGGTTTCTTTTTTGGGGGATAAACTCTTGGCTAGGCTTTTAAGGGCCCCAGCACCATTAGCCTAGTAACCTCCTATGATCGTTTGGTGGAGAAAAAGAGCCCAACCGAAAACCCATCAAGGTGAGACCTTGATGCCAGACACTTGGATCTTTCCAATTCTTGAAAATGGCCTTAATATCCCCAAATGAAAGCTAGCATCAGAAAGCAAATCCTTCTCTGAGTCTGACCTCAGTACTTGGAGTATCTGCAGCACATTTATTTTTAACTTAAGAACTCTGCCCTGTACCACAGGCCATTTTAAAGAAAGCAATTCATGCAACACATTTCAGAAGTTACAAAATGTAAATGCTTCAAGAACTGTAACATAAGGCACTCAAAGTACAATTGTGTAAAATCTTACCATAACAGTAGATGTCCTTCTCTTCCACTGTTGCAGAATCCAAAACAGAAGGGATCTCCCACCTAGGGCAGCCTGGCACTCTGCCAGTATACAAAAACCTAATGATTTTGTATGCACTGTCACACCTATGCTCCCCACACAGAATGTAGGGCATAAAAGGGATGTACAAACACAACTACCCATAACTGAATTGCCCCAGAAGAGAACAGACTCCATAGGGCTAAGGAGTCCATGCACATCCAGAAGAAAAAATGCAGAAGAAAAAGGGGAAACTCTCAGCCAGAAGGGAATCCAAAACAAAAAACAGAACAAACAAGAGGTGGTTGAAGGGAGGGAGAGAATACTGCAACAGTGAAGAGAAAGACATTTACTGTTATGGTAAGATTTTACACAACTATAACATGTCTTTCTATATCACTGCTGCAGTATTCTAAACAAAACAGAGTGTAAAAAAGCTCAAGAAACAGAATGGGATGTGGAAAGCTGAAAACAGCCCTCAAGAAACCCACATAAAATTGTTTCAGCAAAACCTGCTCTGACCCTAGAAACTATATCCAACTTATAATGCTTAGCAAAAGTATGCACTGAAGACCAAGTAGCAGCTTCAAAGATGGAATTGGTGCCCAACCCACTGAATAAGGCACCAGAAGATGCAACAACCCTAGTGGAATTACCTCTAACAAAAGTAGACAAAGATTTGCCATGAAAAGTATAACCCAAGGAAATGGCCTTATATATCCAGGAAGAGATGTTTGCTTAGAAACAGCCAAACCCAATGTCCTGGGATGCAAGGAAACAAAAAGCTGATCAGATTTAAGAATTACCTTAACTTTATCCAAATAATACCTGAGCTGCCTTGTGCAAATCCAAGATATGGAAAACCCTATCACTAGCAGACTGAGAAGGGAAAAAAGAAGGGAGTTGTGCTTACTGATTCAAGGACAGAATAGTTGTGTAAAATCTTACCATAACCATAGATGCCCTTCTCTTTCATGTTGCAGTATTCTTGTTGTGGGATTTTCCGCCTCAGGCGACCCGTAGATGGGCTCCTATACAAAAGCTTCAGCTTGGCTGTTGCAGCTGCATGGGACGTCACACGTAGGGCCATAAATCAGGGTCCTTAAATGTGACATCTGCACGCACAGACCTCAGAACTTGAAAGCCCGGCAGGAGTAGATGCCAGTGATGTCAGGCATAGGGCCCATATGTGGTTTTCATAGGCCTCCCAGTGCAGGGTACCAGGAGCCTAAGGATATGCTGTACTGGGTAAGAGAAAAAAAGTTGGCTTTGGTGGGTGGGAAGGAATACTGCAACATGGAGGAGAAGGAAATCTATGGTTATGGTAAAATTTTACACAACTATTCTAAGTCCTTCTATTCCTGTGCTGCAGTACTTTTGTTGTGGGAGAGTACCACAGCTTAGTTGGAAGGAAGAGTGGGAGAAGAATAGGCTGATTCTAAAAATCCCTGTAAGATTGCCCTGGCAAATCCTGCTCATGCTCTTGAGACATTATCTAAATTGTAGTGTTTGGTGAAAGTGTGAATGGTGGACCACGTGGCTGCTTCCACAATGGAAGCAGTGTCCAGGCCTTTGGGAAAGGCTTTGGAGACTGTCATTGCTCTGGTGGAGTGAGCTTTTACTCCTAATGAGAGTTTTTTGCCATGGTGAGAGTAACAGAGGCATATGGCTTTTCTGATCCAACAGGCGATGGTTTGTTTGAGACTGCCGTGCCCATGGCCCTTGGGTGGTATGAAACAAAGAGTTGACTGGATTTCCTAATGGATTTTGTTTTGCCCAGGTAAAATCTCAACTGTCTGTGTACATCCAGGGAGTGAAGTATCCTTTCCCCTTCATTGGTGGGGGAGGGGTAGAAAGTGGACAGGCGAATAGACTGGCTTAATGACAAATCATTGACCACCTTAGGTATGAAAGAGGGGTTAGTTCTTAGTGTTCCCCTGTCCTTGTGGAAAGTAGTGTAAGAGAGGCAGGCCATTAAGGCCTGTAGTTCAGACACCCTTCTGGCTGAAGTTATGGCCACTAGCAGAATTGTTTTCCATGTACACATCTGAAGAGTAGCTGTTCCAGCAGGTTCGAATGGGTGCTGCGTTAGCTTTTCCAGAATGAAGTTTAGGTCCCAGAGTGGTGGGATGGGCTTTCTTGGAGGCCTTATGTGTAGGACCCTTTTAAGAAAAGTTTAACATCGAGCCTGGCTAGTAGGGGGGATTCTACAGGTAGGCAGGCTGAGACGGCAGAAAGGTGAACTTTAACTGAAGAGTATGATAGTCAGCCTTTTACAAGTTGACACGTATGCTAGAACTAGAGGGGATCTGCAATGCATGGGTCCCTACCCTTGTCCAGACACCATTTTGAGAATCTTTCCCATTTAGCTATGTATGATTTTCTTGTAGTAGGTTTCCTGGCCTCCCTCAGGACTGAAAGCACATCCTCTGAGTAGTGGTGCCTGAAGGGAATTAAAAGTTGATCACCCACAGTGTCAGTGACAACATCTGCAAGTGTGGGTGAATGAGAGTTCTCTTTGTGGTGTCAGAAGGTCCCCCTTGTGGGGTAACTTGTGGTGACTGCGCTTGGCTAGATTGTGAAGTAGGGGGAACCAGTGTTACGTTGGCCAGTAGGGAGTCACCAACAAGATTTTTGGTTTGTCACTCCTGATTTTCAGGAGGATTTTCTGAATCAGTGGGAATGGGGGAAAGGCATACAGAAACTTCCCCTTCCAGGAAATGCTGAAACCATCTACTCTCCAAGCTAGAGGGGTGTAGGTCTTGGTGCAGAAGGTCTGCAGTTGTCTGTTCTTGGGGGAGCCAAACAGGCCTATTTGTGGAGTGCCCCACCAGTGGACTATATCCAGGAAGACTGTCCTGTCCAGCATCCATTCGTGTTGTGGAGAGATGTCCTGCACAGAAGGTCTGCCTGTTTGTTGTCCTGTGAGGGGATATAGGATACCTGCAGGGACAAGTTGTGGTGAGAGGCTAGATCCCATATCTGTAATGTTAGTCTGCACAGGAGGTACGCTATTGTCCCTCCCTATTTGTTGAGGTACCACATAACTGTAATGTTGTCTGCAACTATTAGGAAAACTCCTGGTAGAAGCAGGGGACTGAAGGTTTTCAGAGCCAGGAAGACTGCTGTCATTTCTCTGACACTGATGTGTTTGGCCTTTAATGAAGGGTGCCATGTTGCTTGAACCCTGTAGGATGCCAAGGTGGCTCCCCATCCTGCATCTGATGTATCTGTATGCATTACCTGGGTTGGAAGAGTGGGCTGGAGGGGAAGGCCCAAACTGAGCTGGACTTTTTGAATCTACCAGCAGACCTCCACCTTTAGGCAGGATAGGAGTGTGATTTCTTGTTCCAGGGGATTCTGGTGTTGGGACCAAATGTTTTTTAGATACCATTGTAGCTTTCACATATATATTCTGGCTAGTGGAAGCAAAGGGATTGTGGCTGCCGTTAGGCCCAGGGTCCTTAGGTATTGCCTTGCAGTGATTACATGGGTCTGAAGCAGGGCTTTGAAATGGGAGGTTGGGGAGCTGACCTTGTTTTGGGGTAGAAAGGCTTTCATTAGGTCTGTCCTGATCCTGCAACCCAGAAATATCTTGTCTTGCTCTGAGGTCAGGGAAGACTTTGGGAGGTTGAAGGTAAACCCCATATTTTGTAGAAGGGACATGGTGTATAGCAGATGGGCTGAAAGGGTTTCTTTGCAGTCTGCTAGGATCAGGATGTCATCTAGGTAGGGAAAAATCGGAATTCCGTGTGTTCTGCAATGGACAATGGCAGGGGCCAGACATTTTGTGAACACTATGGGGGCAGTGGACAGACCAGAGGGCAAGGCAGTAAACTGGAAATGAGAGGAGAGTCCAGAGAAATGTAAACATTTTCTGTGGGAGGGTTGTACGGGTATATGCAAGTAGGCTTCTTTTAGGTCCTATTTGACCATGAAAGCCATGGTAGGAATGAGAGGAAGGAAGCTTGGGAGCATCTTTAAGAATAGATTTTAAGAAGGAAAGGTCTAGAATAGGTCTCCATGGTCCATCCTTTTTGGGGACCAGGAACAGTCGAGAATAGAAGCCTTTTCCCTCCTGTCCTGAGTGGACAGGTTCTAGGGTACCCAAGTTCAGAAGGTCTGTCAGGACTTGTGGTAAAATATGTCTTTGATTTCTGGGGGGGAAAGGGAATGCCTCTTAGGCGTGGCCTTTCTTTCCAGGAGAAGAAGTATCCTTTTTGGATGATGTCCAACACCCATCTGTCTGTGGTGATGGTTTTCCAAAAGGGGAGGCAGAGAGAGGTAGGGGGGCAAGGCAGTCACGCATTTTTGTGGCCTCCTTGGTCTTGAAAGGGCTGCCTGGGGGGGGGGGCTGAGGGGCAGCTGGCCTGGAAGTGGTTTGCCTTCTGGTACCTCTTCTAGATCTGGAAGAGGTTGATCCAGCAGGGGTTGGGTTACGCCTGACAAATGTGGCCTTGGCAGGATAATTCCTGTAGTATTTGGGGATGGGGGACACCAACAAATGTTTGATATCTTGTAATTCTTTACTCTTTTCTTGCAGGTTTTTGAACAGATCTGCAGATTGTTTACCAAAGAGGAAATTGGTGTCTAGGGGGGCATCCAAGATCTTAGACTTAAAATCCTCTGGTAAGTGTTGATGTCTAAGCCAGGAATATCTCCTAAGAAGAGAGGCAGATGCTGCAGAGTGAGCAGAAGCTTCTACAGCATCATAGCTGTATCTGGCTGAGTGTCTGACTACTTGGGCAGCCAGAGAAAGTTTAGAAGAGATGTCAGCTTTTGTGGGGCAGTCAGGAGTACTGGCCAGCAGGGTGGCAGCTTGAGGAACCAGGTCCAAAGCATATTTGGTCATATGAGTCTGATAGTTAATGGCTCTAAAAGCCAATGTGGAAGAGGTACAGACCTTCTTACCAAGCCTATCCATAGATTTTCTGTCTTTGCCAGTGGGTAAGAGTGAGGCAGATGGAATGAGCCTGGATTGTTTATCCGGATAGATGACCAACACAGCTGGGTCTGCCGGGGGGGTTGACTAGGAATTTTTTGGTCATCAGGCACCTTGTAGAAGCAGTCTGGATGTTTAGGTGCAGGTGGCTCAGAATCTGGTGTCTTTGATGCAGAGGCAAAAGCATCCAAGTATGCAGGAAGGACAGGTGGGATAGCAGAAGGTGAGGGGATTCTACCTGTAAAAGTTCAAAGTACCTCTTCTGAGTTTCAGACATTTAAGAGGTGTCCCATTTGAAATATTCTTACATTTTGGTGACAGTTTCTCCAAATGTAATATCCTCTGGAGGACAGTCTCCCTCAACAGATTCATCTGGGGAGTAGTACGCCTCAGGTGAAGCAATTTGGGAGGTGTAAGAAATGGATTTCTGAGAGGAGGAGTAATAGGTGTCTTGCTCTTCTTCCCTGCCCTGAAAGGCTGGAGGAGGGAGAGAAGAAGCAGAAGCAATTCTAGGGCTTAGTAGTGGCAGAGTAGAGGAAGATGAGTCTGAAGGCCTAAGGGTCATAAAGGCCTGCATCAAGGAGGAAGTGAAGGGCTGCCAGTCAGATAGGCCTTCTTTGGTCATGGTTGAGTGTTTAGTTTTTTATTTCTTTTTGGATGGTGTGGTCATAGGTGTAGGCTTGGAGTTGGATGACAATCCAACAGCAGTAATGTCCAGAAGAGGGATCCCAATTGGAAGATCTGCTAAGTCTGGTTCCCCCTGGACCTTGACGGTAGACAGGGTCTGGGCTGGCTCCACGGAAGTGCTGGTCGTCAGCTGCAAAATGGCTTCTACAAAAGTCAGCACTGAAGTCGATGGATCCGAGTATCCCTCAACTCCTAAATCGGAAGATGGCGGGGCGTCCGGGAGCGGAGCAGCAGAGGTAGAGGGCCTAAGAAACTTGGCCTTCTTACGCAGAGGTTCTGTCAAGGCCTCCGAGGTGGGATCCAACCTAAGGGCTAATCGTTTAAGCTGTTGGTTCTCCAAGTAAAGATTAAGAGCAGTCAGACGGCTGTGAAGGGTCTTGGGTACAAATGATTAGCAAATGGAGCAAGCGTTGTGGTCGCGCTCCCGGCCTAAGCAAAAAAACACAACGGTCGTGCGAGTCTTTATGGGGTATCTGGCTTCTGCATTGGCATTTACCTTTTTTGCTGATATCGGCAATGGCTAGCTACAACAAACCAAGCTTTAGCAAGATAATTAGAAGAAAAATCCCCAATGGAGTACTTAGCTTTTTAAACATTTGCGTTGAAGGAGTGAAGCACACGATGCTTTGGTCATCTGCAGCTGAAAAGTTCTGAGGTCTGTGCGTGCAGACGTCACATTTAAGGACCCTGGTTTATGGCCCTATGTGTGACATCCCATGCAGCTGCAACAGCCAAACTGAAGCTTTTGTATGGGAGCTGACGTACGGGTCACCTGAGGTGGAAAATCCCACAACAAGAATACTGCAACATAGGAATACAAGGACATAACTCATTTACTACCTTGCGCATAAAAGAAGGATTAATACAAAGGGACACACTGTCCCTGTGGAAAAAAAAAAAGAGGAATGCCCATAAGGGCCTGGAGCTCAGAAACTCTCTGAGCAAAAGTAAGATCCACCAACAAAACAGTTTTCCAGGTACAATGGTGCAAAAAAGCAGAATGTGCATGCTCAAAAGGAGCCAGAGTCAATTTTTCCAAAATAAAATTAATGTCCCAAGGAGGAGGAATAGGTTTCCTTAAAAGCCTAATATACAAGACACCTTTAAGAAATTGTTTGAGCACAAAATTTGAAGCCAAAGGAGGATTCAATGGCAGACAAGCAGAAAAGGCTGACAAACTGGCATGCAGAGAGGAACAGGCCAGACCAGGCTGAAACAACTCACAAAAATAAGAGAGGACCAGAGGGACCCCCACTGAAAAAGGGTCCTACTTATGAGCATGGCACCAGGCAGAAAATCTTTTCCATCTGGACATACAGGATTTCCTGGTTGAGAGCCATTACCTCCTGCAGGGATGAGAGACCCCTTGT
The DNA here is from genome assembly GCF_019279795.1 of Protopterus annectens. Taxonomy (NCBI): domain Eukaryota; kingdom Metazoa; phylum Chordata; order Ceratodontiformes; family Protopteridae; genus Protopterus; species Protopterus annectens. The sequence goes on along the minus strand of NC_056750.1, from coordinate 109,383,168 downwards.
CCTGTGCTAGGAATTCCAACCAATGGGTTCCTGACCCAGTCAGACTTTCCCATCAAGCAAATGTTAAGTAAATAAATAAATAAATAAATAAATAAATAAATAAAACAGACTTGTGGTGACTGCTTCTGGACAGATGCATTAAAAAGGGAAACCAGTGCTCTCTTGGCCAAAACACTAGCAAGACTTTTGGGAGTTCAGCTGAATCTTCCGCAGGACTCTTGGAAGTACAGGAAGAGGAGGGGAAGCAAAGAAAAATGTGCTTCCAAGGAAAAAAAGGGAGTCTGTCTTCCATGCCAGATGGCATGGCACTCTGGAAAAGAAGAGAGAAAGCTGTATTTTCACAGGGGAGTCAAAAAGATCTGCCTGAGGAATACCTCACCAATGGACAATGTCCAGAAACACAGCTCTGTGAAACATCCGTTCAAGAGCTTGTGTTTTGGATCTGCTGAGACAGTCTATCACTAGACTGTGCACTGAAGGAATGTATACTGCCTGAAGAGTTAACTGATAACTGAGAGCCATCTCAAAACCTGAAGAGTCATCCTGCACAGGAGGTAAGATTTTGTGCTTTCCTGCTTGTTGACATCCCACATCACTGTTGCATTGTCTGTGTACAGCTTCAAGGGGTCTGAAGAGAACATGGGGTGATAAGCTTGAGCAGCCAGAATCAGAGCTGTCATCTCTTTTATGATGATATGGTCTGACTTCTGATGTGGAGGCCAGAGGCCCTGAACTTTCAGGTGACCACACCAAAAGAAGCAACCCCACCAGAGGCGCCGGAAGTTGTTGAAGACTGGGGGGTGGGGCGGAAGGTGAGAGGGGCACTTAGTGATCTAAAAAGCTCACTTTTTTAAAACTACTGACTACCACAACACAAGCTCACTTGGAGGACATTTTTAGCTTAGTAGATTTCTCTTTTGGTGCTTGAATTGACATTTCCTGATTGGTCTTACCTATCTCATGGCTGATAGTCAAATTGAGCATTACTGGAAAGGCTCACCCAGACTCGGCTACAGTTTGCTCTGAAGGAAAAGTTAGTTTGCTTTTTATTTATTGCATTTTGTATTACTTTGTTGCCTTTTTCTGTTTTGTATACGGTGATTTGTTTTCTTTACACTGTGTTTTACTTGCATTCTGCTTTTAACTGCATATTAAAACTTGAAAGGAGACCACAACCCTGTCTCTTGTGAGTCAGACAGAAATTTTTCCCACCCAACCCGGTTACTGTTGTGTTCTTAAACACCACTGTCTTTCCAGTTGCCTGCCCCTTATGTTAATTTGACCATATCCCTCACTTCCACTCTGCTTTTACTGGCTGGTGTGAGTAAGCACAAAATTATTATTTTGTGAAATCACTCCTCTTCCACTATTTAAATTTATTGGCCATCCTACTGTATTCCACAGTACCAGAATACAAAAGTGACCACCCCTTTCAATCTATCTTGCGGTTTTAAAAATACTGACTCTCCACTAAAACTTAACTTTTTAGACAGGTAAAACTTAAGTTACCTACTTTCACATCTAATTCCTCTAGTGCACACTGCAGTGTTAAGGATAAACCATTTTTGCATCTTACCTTTAAGCATCTATTGCAAGACCACCAGTTATTGGAGAGCTCACATTCTGCCTCTCAGTAGTCATGTTGGGATTAGTGCTTCTGTTTTCTCCTGGTGTGAGGAGTGCAATTACATTATTTCCTGGAGAATGCTGATCACCAGAAAGCTTAATAACTGCTTTACAGGTGATAGCTTGGAATCTGTGCTTATAGTGTGATCCTGGTGAGAGTAGGAGCAGAGTGCACTGATTCCTGACTCTTTCTGGTTGGAGCGTGAGTGTCTGTACTTAACGTACCTGACTGGTCTGGTTGCTATTTGAGGCATCTACCAGAAAAAGGCTACAAGCTTGCAGACCCTTGCATCATCTGGGACAAGACTGTGGATCACCAAACAGGCCATGACCTGCTTCTCTTCTTGGGATTGGTGTTAACATTTTGCTTCTGGTGAGAGAAGAAGCAAAGGAGTACTGTATCCCAATAGAGTGAAGCTGTGCTGAGACCAGCATTAGTAGTAGCCAGGCAGTAGCCATTCATGCGACTCCCCTCTTTTCATCATTTTTGACAAGCTAATTCTTTATTTTTCAGTAAGTACTGCTTGATTTCTTTTAAACTTCAGAATATCTGTCTAAATACCTCATCCTTAAATTTTCATGGTCTAGATATTCGTTTCCCCTCAAGTGTTTGGCAGTGCTCTGTACAGACTCAGACACCTTAAGTAACATTTTTCCTGTAAAAGGAATATATAAGGAAACAGCTCCAGTACTTAGTAATAATGACCATCCCTCCTGGCATGTCTAAAGGTCAGTTCCCTGTGCCTTATCCTATTAAACTGGTGAATTTGGGCATTCTGAGGCAGTGTAGCAACTGCCTCATGTACACAGACAACCCTCTCCTCTTACCTCCCCCAACACTCAGACTTGTGAGAGATGTAATTATATATCCAAACTGAAAACCATGCACTCTCAAGCCAAGACCGGAATAGCTGGTCAAGAGGAGAAGGTTAACACCTGCACCACACCACATGCAACACATAGCCCTCCAGAACACCCACCATCACAGGTCACACATAAAAATACAAACCACACACCCACCTTCGTGGAGGCTCTCAATAGAAATCTACCCAAACAGCAGAGACCTCCAAGGCAGAAATGCACTCGACCGCCACAACACAGCACAAACTACACAACACATAGCTCACCTACTCAGTGTGCCCCTCAACCTAAGCCCCTATGGCAAAACAGCTTGTCCAATACACTAATCACAGGTGACTCGATAGTGAGGCACACTGATGTCCCACTTACTAGGTTGAGTAAGGAAAAAGTAACACTCAGCTGTTATTAGGTGCCAGAATCCAACACATAACACATGCACTCAGGTCACTCCACAACAAGTACAAGTATGACTCTGTCACTGTCCATGTGGGTGTGAATGACCTGAGATGCACCTCCCTGGACTACATGAAAAGAGACATGGAGGGGCTCTCGGATTATGTGGCCCAGGTAGGTATGACCCTAGCTCTGAGTAGCATCCTACCGTCACCCAGAATGATACTGCAGTACAAGCAGAAAATGACCGACTTCAACAATTGACTAAATTTCTGGTGTCATTCTACGGGGATCCAGTATCAGTCTGCTTGGGATGACATGACTGACAAACCTTGATGCTTTGCCAGAGATGGCCTGCACCTGTCACCTCTGGGTTTCTGAATACTGGCTAAGGCTCTTGCCACCCCTATAGTGCCTTTTTTAGGCAATGTTCAAAAGATAAAATTACTACCATAACAGCTATAAATAAATGCAATCTGAGGGTCATGCTGCTCAGCCCTAGAAGTCTAAATCTTAAGATGCACTTGCTCAAAGCACTCCTCAAAATGGAGAACACTGTCATTTGTGCTGTAACAAAGACCTGGATTAAAGCAGCAGAAAGCACCCCTGCATTACCAGACTATAACTCATTCCACACCTTTTGGCCCCAGAACATGGATCGAAGCTCCAAAGGCATCGGTGTCACCATATTCATAAAGGATATGCACACCTCCAGACTAGTAGCCCAGCATAACGCATCTGAGATACTTCAGGTACAACTAACATTGGGTAAGATGGCGATACAGGTCGTAGCCTGCTATAAGCCCCCAACCATGTCCCAAGACTTTCACTCCATGTTCCTAAGCACTCCGAAAACTATTAGGGTCCAACCCAACACTCTCATACTAGGTGACTTCAACTACCCCTCCATCAACTGGGAAAACAACTCATGCACCAATACACTGGCCAAACGCTTCCTGGAATTCATCATTTCCAATGCCCTGGACCAGCTCATTCTTACCCCCACTAGAGGAAAAAACATCCTTGACCTGGTTATTACTAACATGGGCAACCACTGCTCTACACCAATAGTCAATTCCTCCCTGGTTAGATCCGACCACAAACTAATCACCATGGAAATCCACATCTCACTCACACCCCCCGCAAAGGTAACCACCATGAAAAACTTCTACAAAGCTGACTTTGGGCTCCTAAAAACAGAGCACCCCTGTCAATGGAAAACAGATGCGTGACTGCTGAATCATACACCAATGTACTGTACGAACACGTACATAAATGCATGGAACTAGCCACACCCAACAGAACCAAGATGCTCTCCTCCAAAAAAGAAAGCCAATCTGGTGGTCCACTGCCATTAATAAACTCTACAACAGAAGGAAGAAACTGTTGAAGAAAAACGTGAAGTCCCAAGACTGGAAAAACTCCCTTATTAGCCTCAACAAAAACTTGATATCCCTCATCAAAACCTCTAAAGCCAGCTATGAAGGCAGAATTGCGGCAGACACTAAAAACAACCACAAAGCCTTCTATAGTTTTATCAAAAATCTCCACAGCAATACTCAGATTTGCTGTAAGTTACTACACAATGGTACCTCCTACACGGAGTCAATAGATATTGCCAACATACTGGCCGACAGATTCAGTGCCAACTTAACCCCTCTCTCCACCCTTAAGGACCAATCACAATACCAGAGGAATACCAGGCACCCAGTATTACTTTAGCACAGGTTAAAGCTGCATTGTCCAAGGCCAAGAATACAACTTCCATGGGACTCAACAGTATCCCTGGATGTGTTCTACATGAACTACAGAGTGAACTGGTACCACATCTGTGTGCCCTGTTCAATCACAGTCTCACCTCAGGCTTTGTCCCTACCGAATGGTGCACTGCTACAGTCATCCTTTTCCATAAAGGGGGAGTGACTGCAGACCCTGGGAATTATCTCCCCATTAGCCTGATGAGTCCGATATGTAAGGCTATGGAGTGCATCATCATGGAACTAATTAACAAGGATATAGGGAATCTCCAAACTCTAGATCCCACGCAATTTGGTTTTGTGAAATGTAGATCATACCTGCTCAACCCGGTTGACTTCTTTGAGTCAGTCACCAGCGCTATGGATGACAGCAAGGCAGTTGATACAGCCTACCTCAATCTGGCCAAGGCATCTGATAGCATTCCCCACTCAGGAATTACTGATAAACTCACCGAACTAGACATCAACCCCTATATCACTAGGTGGGTTGCAAACTGGCTCACAGATAGAACCCACAGTGTGAAATTAGCGGACTCCAAGTCAGACTGCCAACCAGTCATGAGTGGAGTCCCACAGGGATCGGTCCTGGGTCCTCTCCTGTTTTGCATCTACTTCTCAGAAGTCCAGGACAACACGGAGGGACTCTGGCTGACCAAGTTTGCAGATAACTGCAAGCTGGGAGCCATTATTAACTCCCAAGTGATGTAGACATCCTACAGAAAGGCTTCACTGAGACCAATGACTGGTGTCGAAACCATGGCCTTATGCTTAATGCCAAAAAATGCATCGTCACCCCCTTTGGAAAAACTCTGTTCCACTAATTACCACATTGATAGGAGCCCAATGAACACTGAAGGCGCTATAAGAGATCTGGGGACACAGGTTGACAGCAACCTCTCCTTCGACCACCACATTGCCACTGTAGTCAGAAAGTCTTTCTATGTGGCACATCTCATTACCAAGGGTTTTGCATCCAGGAAGAAAGAGGTCATCATCTCGCTCTACTCTTCACTCATTAGGCCAATCATTGAGTATAATTCCCCATTTGGCATGTACCTGACTAGACACATGCAACGGCTGGAAAGGCCACAAAAGTACTTCACAAAGAGGATCCTTAATCCTTAAACACGTCGTACATGGACAGACTCAAAAACTTACAGCTATACTCTGTCTCATATCGTCTACTAAGAGGCAATCTCTTCTTGACTTACAAAGCCATGTCTGACCCAGTTCTGTTAGAAACGCTACATCTAAAGAAATCCCAATCGCTCTGCACCACATGCTCCAGAGACCTCAACCTCATTACCACAATCAACAGAACATGCTGGAGGGACAGGTTCATAACCCAGAGACTACCCATGCTCTGGAATAGACTTCCCATACATGTCAAGCAGAGCACCTCACTGGCCCGCTTCAAGAGAAATCTTGATGAGTGGATGGGAAATAGAAAGTTCACCCCGGGGATCACTCCAGTGGCTCTACTTGATAGAGGCACTGGGAACTAATGTTGGGTGGCACAATGCCACGGCACTTCTATGGGCTAGGCTTGTAAAGGCTCCAGGACCATTAGCCTAGTACACACCTATATGAGCCTATAATGACAAAACTACCAACTTCAGAAAATTTCAACCATAAAAGGCTACTTAAACTTCTATCATTACAATCCACCAGCCTTTGTGTAGACTGCATATTTTCATTGTGACTCTGTTTTTGTTAGGCGATACATTCCCCTCACATAAAACCATTCAGAGTAATTGGCTTGTTCAAACTTTTCATACATTTTGCATTTTATCCTCACTGTTGAGATTTGTGCAATGGCTAAAAATGGTGCTACTGTTCTGTTGTACTGTTCTGAAACCATTTGCATGAAGGATCTTGCAAGTGTGTTTGTTAGGTGATACATTCCCTCACATAAAACCATGTACAGTAATTGACAACTTCCAACTTTTCAAACATGTTGCATTTATCCTTATCTTTGAAACTTGTGCCATGGCTAAAATGGTGGGTATCACTGCAACAAAATCTGAAATTATGGAAATCTTGTTCTGAAACCATATGTATGAAGGGTCTTGAACATAGTTTTTTGACAGCTTGCTTTGCTTGGAGGCCTTACCCCCCCCCCCCAATGCAGATGGCTTTTCCCACTGTACCTTTTATCCCCGAGTTGTTGCAGCTTGGGATTAAAAAATAATTACTCCACCTTCACAGCAGTGGTCTTGAAAATGTGACATTCACAATTCTGACATTGATATGACCATGATTCCATTGCAAAATCCCACCAAAATAGTTTGCTTACTAAGAAAACAAGCAACTAAATGTATACACGTTTCTAACAGGTGGAGAAGACTGCAGAATCAGGGGTCCCTCATTCATGGCTGATTAAATGATAGGGTATACCTAGTTAAATTTCCTGGGGAGGGATAGAGACTGATTCGTGACATTATGGCTTAACGAGACAGATTCCAGGTTTCCCACTGTTGCTCTAGTTACACTGCACGAATGCCACTGCTGTCAACACTACCACATAGCTACTATTCCAGAAGGGAGTGACTCGCACGGTCATCTCACTGTGGGGCAGTAGTCCAGCAGACATTCAGTTCTATCATACTGGCAAGCATTTCTGGCTCCCTACCTTATATGCTGAAACCATGTTACCGGCATCATAGTCAGGGTCAGAACGTCTAACGCAGAAGGCTGTCTACAGCATGTGTGATACCGACACATCTCACTGCTGTAGTGCAAATGAGAGGCACAGAGATGAACTGCAAAGGCAAAAACAAAAGAAAGGTTCATGAATTGCAGTGTGTTTATATATATATATATATATATATATATATATATATATATATATATATATATATATAATGTGTGTATAGAGAGAGAGAGAGAGAGAGAAGAATTAATTTCTGAATAAGAAGATAGTTTTTTTTTTCCACAGGAAAGGTGGCAGGTTGAGGACTATACTGCCAGAGGCAGTGATACCATATAAGTGAAGAGAAAGATTCAAGTATCAACAGTATTGATAGAATACAGTATGAAGAAGCAGAAGGGATGGGAACTTGATTAGCTGCCTGCTAGAACACTGGCAGGCTCTGCACTCCAAAGATTTACTTCCATCAGTAGCTTTGTACTCATTAATTCATTCATTCTATGATAATGCAGTTTACCTAGTTTGTATCTGTGAAGCAGAAAGAGTGTATCTCAGCGCTTAGTTGACTCATGCAGAGAAGCTTTGATGAGACATAGGTTCATAGGTAGGTAGTAGGCTACTGGCCCTAGGGCCTATACAAGCCTAGCCAAAAAGGTACCTTGGCTTTCACCACCCAAGAAAATTATTTTCCTGTGCCCCTGTCAAGCAGAACCACAGAAGTGATCCCCGGGGTGAATTTCCTAATTACCCATCCAATCATCAAGATTCTTCTTGAAGAGTGCTAATGAGGAGCTCTGTTTGACATAGATAGGTAGTCTGTTCCGACTTACTATCAAAATTTCGAACGGCACTCCGCCGACTGTACTATAGTCGAACTCGGAAGTTTGAAAATGGTAATGTTGAAGTCAAAAAAACAATCTAGGAATGGGTTTTAACATGGGTCGAGGTAGGGGAGATGTTTGTAGTTCAGAATAATACTGAACACCTACCTCGACCCATGTTAAAACCATTCCTAGATTGATTTTTTTACTTCGACATTCGACGTTTTCAAACTTCCGTGTTCGACTATAGCACAGTCGACGGAGTGCCGTTCGAAATTTTGATAGTAAACCGTCTGTTCCAGAGTATGGGAAGTCTCTGGGACAGGAATCTATCCCTCCAGCATGTTCTGTTTACTGTGGTGACAAGGTTTAGGTCCCTAGAGCGTGTAGCTCGGAGGGATTTCTTTAAGTGGAGCATGTCCAACAACTCTGGGTTTGACATAGCTTTGTATGTTAGGCAGAAATCACCTCTGAGTAGGCGATATGGGACGGAGTAAAGCTGGAGTTTTCTGAGACGGTCTGCATAAGGCATATGTTTGAGGCCAGTAATCCTCTTTGTGAGGTATTTTTGTGACCTTTCCAGTTGTTGTAGATGTTTTGTGAGGTACATACAAAAAGGGGCGTTGTACTCCATAATGGGTCTAATGGGTGATGAGTAGAGGGGAACAATGACCACTTTTTTTCTGGATAAGAAACCTTTGAGGTGTGCCACGTAGAAAGATTTCCTGACCACTGTGGCAATGTGATTATCAAAGGAGAGACTACTGTCCACCTGTGTCCCAAGGTCTCATCACACTTTTGGTGTTAAGTAGACTACCGCCTATGTGGTAGTTCATGGGTACAGAGTTTTTACCAAAGGGAATGACAATGCACTTTTTGGCATTGATCTTGAGACCATGTCTTTGACACCAGGCATCTGTCTCAGTGAGGCCCTTTTGTAAGATGTCCACATCGTTAGGAGTTTCGATCATGGCTCCTAGTTTGCAGTCATCTGCGAATTTAGCTAGCCAAAGACCTTCTGTGTTAGCCTGTACTTCAGAGAAGTAGATACCAAACAGGAGCGGACCCAGGACTGAACCCTGTGGTACTACACTTGTCACTGGTCTGAAGTCTGATTTGGAGTCTGCTACTTTCACAGTGTGGGTTTTGACAGTAAGCCAGTTGGCAACCCATCTTGTGACATAGGAATTTATACCTAGTTTAGTGAGTTTATCTATAATTCCAGAGTGGGGGATGGTGTTGAACGCCTTGACGAGATCTAGATAGGCTGTGTGAACCACCTTACCCTCATCTATGGCTTTGGTGACTACTTCAAAGAAGTCTATCAGGTTTAGGAGACAATCTGCCTTTTACAAACCCAAATTGTGTGGGGTCCAGAGTTTGGATATCTCCAATATCTTTGTTTATGAGTTCCATGATGATACGTTCCATGGCCTTGCAGACGAGGATCATCAGGCTAATGGGGCGGTAGTTCCTGGGGTCTGTTGTGGCCCCCCCCCCTTGTGGAGTGGGATAACTGCCGCAGTGCGTCATTCAATGGGCACAAAGCCTGAGGTGAGGCTATGATTAAACATGGTACTTAGGTGGGGTGCCAGTTCATTCTGTAGTTCATGTAGAAGGCAGCCTGGGATGTTGTCAGGTCCCATGGATGCTGTGTTCTTGGCTTTGGAGAGTGAGGTTTTTTACCTGTGCAGCCATGATTACAGGAACTTTGCATTCTTCCGGTATAAAGATGGGCCCTTTAGGGGGTGAGAGGGGGGTAAAGTTAGCACTGAAGCTATCTGCCAGGATGTTGGCAATATCAGTTGGTTCTGTATATTTAGTGTCATTGTGCTGTAACTCAGAGGAGATCTGAGTGTTGCCATTGAGATTTTTGACATAGCTATAGAATGCTTTGTGGTTGTCTTTAGAATCAGTGGCAATTTTCTTTTCATAACTAGCTTTGGAGGATTTTATGAGGGATCTCAGCTTCTTACTGAGGCTGACCAGGGATGTCCTCCAATTGTGGGATTTTACTCTTTTTTTGCAACAGTTTCTTTCTTCTGTTGTAATGTTTGTTTATGGCAGAAGACCAACAGATTGGCTTCCTTTTTTTGGAGGATAGCATCTTGGTTCTATTAGGGATAGCACGATCCATGCACTCGTGTAAGTGCTTATAAAGTGCATTTGTGTAGGATTCGGCAGTTGTACCTCTATTGTCCATCTGCATGGGTGTCGTGAAGTTTGCCACTTCTGTCTTAAGAAGCATGAAGTTGGCTTTGGAGAAATTTTTTACAGTTGTTTTCATAATGGGGGGTGGGAGCGGATGTGGATGTCTAGGGTGATTAGCTTGTGGTCGGATCTGACCAACGAAGAGCTGACCTCTGGTGTGGAACACCGGTCAGCCATGTTGGTGATGACCAGGTCTAGGATACTGCTGCCCCTGGTGGGGATGTGGATAAGTTGATCCAAGGCGTTGGAATTGATGATTTCCAGAAAATGTTGGGCAAAAGAGTTGGTACATTAGTAGTTGTTCCAGTTAATGGTAGGGTAGTTGAAATCACCCATTATTAGTGTTGGGTTGTACCTTAATATTTTCCAGTGTATCAAGAAAAGAGGAGTGGGAATCCTGGGGCATGGTGGGGGGTCTGTAGCAAGCTACAATCTGGATTGCGGTTTTGCCCAGAGTTAGTTGAACTTGGACAATCTCGGATGCATTATGCTGAGCAACTAGCTTGGAGGTGTGGATATCCTTAATGAATATGGACACGCCTCCACCTTTAGTGTTTCGGTCCGGGTTTGGTGGCCGAAAGGTGTGGTATGAATTATAGCCTGGTAATGCAGGGGTGCACTCTGGAGCTTTGAACCAAGTCTCTTTCACTACACAGATGTCAATGTTCTCCATTTTAAGGAGTGCCTCGAGTGAGTGCATTTTGAGGTTTAGACTTCTAGCATTGAGTAGCATTACCCTCAGATTTTGCTTGCTTGTACCTGTTACGGTGGTGAATTTGTCATTTGAACCTTGCCTAAAAAAGGCACTATAGGGGTGGCAAGAGCCTTTGCCAGTATCCGAAATCCTAAGGGTGACAGGTGCAGGCCATCTCTGGCAAAGCAGCGTGGTCTATCGATCATGTCATCCCAGGCAGACAGATACTGGATTCCCTTAGAATGACACCAGAAGCTTAGCCAATTGTTAAAGTCAATAATTTTGTCCTTGTACTGTGGTATCATTCTGGGTGATGGCAAGATGCTACTCAGGGCTAGGGTCATACCTGCCTGGGCTACAAGATCAGAGAGCTATTCCATGTCTCCTTTCATGTAGTCCAGGGAGGTACATCTTAGGTCATTCACACCAACATGGACAATGACAGAGTCACATTTGTACTTGTTGTGGAGTGACCTGAGTGCGTGCGTTCGTATACTGGAGAAATGTTTATTGACAATTTTGAAAAATTTTGGCCAGATACACCATTAGATAAGCACGTGCTGGAAGTTAACAGGGAATGACAGGAGATGGTAATGTATTACATGAGTGAGGGAATTATTATCAGGATTACAAAACTAACTATACAGAGAAAGACTACCCTACTGCCAACACTGAACTAAACACAAAGGTAGTCTCTGCACTACACATATAAAAATGGTATAGTAATTGACTGGTAATGTTTCATGACAGGAAATGCAAAAAGTAAACATCTTTGCAGCAGTTAACTAAAAAAAGTTAATGGCTTAAATAAGCCTGTTTCAGAGGACTGGATTCTTGGAGGTGTTGCCACTGTTTTAACTAGGTTTGATAAAATGTTAGGCTATGTGCAGGTTGTCAATGAAATCACTGTAAATAGAAAATGCAAAAAGTACAGACATCACTGTTTTTACATTTGTAACACTGACGAAGGATCATCTAATCCGAAAGCTTTGTTTTGATATTTTATCCAGTAAAAAGAAGTTTGCACTCGCGTTTGTGTGGAACTATACAAAACACCTCATAATTCCATGATCTGTGAAACTTCTGTGAATAATTACATATCAAATCTCAAATATACATTTCTTAAACAATGACTTCAACATTATGCACTCACAGTTTCCATAAATCAAGATTACATTACTAACTTGTCTAACTAATCCTAACTCTATAAATATGTAATACCTTTCAAATTTGAATACAACTTGAAGCTTTGAAGACTCTCAAAAGAAAAGGTGACAAGAAAGAACTATTTAGTAATGAGCAAATGGAATTACACAGTACTTGCCATAGTATTAGATCAACTTCAAAATGCATCAGGTCAGTGGCTGGGCAACTCACGAATGTTGAGCAATGATCAGCACTCGGGGGAGGGGGGGGCAGCATAACTCCTGCAAAAAAAAGAACAAAACTCTCCTTACCAGTTTACCTCTGGCAGCACCAACGAACAGCGGCAACATAAATCTTGTAACACATGGCAGTGGCAGCATAACTCCTGTAACATGTGGCAGCAGCAATAACTCGTGTAACACAAAGCAATAAGAGAACAAGAACTGCTAGTGCACATATCCACTTTAAAGTGCAACACATGGGTCTTCCTTTACCATCCGCGCATGAATTCGCATTAGCAAGAAAACTCCACTTCATTAATATTTCCCCGACAGGTCTTGCAGCTGTAAAAGTGGGGGGTGCCTCCTCCCCCTCGTACTATGGTTCCGGCACCCATGAACCCCACCCCATGTCTGAGGCATAGGTGAAAAGTTCTTGGGAAGGGACTAGAGGCTGAAAGGGCCGGCCTGGGTGGACAGCAAACCGGTGAATCCACCACTCAAATTCCTTCTTCTTTAAACAGGGATGGAGAAGTACACAGAGGGTGACAATGCTGCAGCCAAACTGACTTAATGTACTACTGAAGCATTCTCATATGCAGTCTGGCCAGAGGAAGCAGTGGAATAGAAGAGACCATGAATCACAGGGCCTGAAAAATCTCCCTGGCTGGCATGGCAGTCAGAGGGAGAAGAGACTTAAAGAAGGCTGTCAATGGCAAAACGTTTGGAGGTTGAAGAGAAGCCAGCAATGGCACTTTCAGGATCCTGCATCTCACATGCACATGATCCTGACAGGGAGTCAGGACGGACGTTTGGACATTGATTGTGAACCACAAACTTTGAAGAAAAGAAATGGTGAACTCCAGATCCTGTAACAGGCGACTGAGAAGGCGCCTGAAGCAACAGGTTGTCTAGATAAGGAAAAATCTGAATGCCTTGGAGCCTGCAGAAAGCAATCACATGAGCTAGGTACTTTGTGAATACCCTTAGGACAGCAGATAGGCCAAAGGGCAAAGCAAAGAAGTGAAAATGAAAACGGACACAGAGAAGTGTAAAAACTTCCTGAAAAGAGGGTGAATAGGGATATGAAGCTAAGCATCTTTCACATCTAACGGCACCGGAAAAGCCTGGGTAATAAAAGAGGAAACACAGTTTGAAGAGTAAGCAACCGAAAAGAAGCCACCTTGAGAAAGGTGTTGATCCGGGAGAGTTCCAGAATAGGTCTCCAAGTGCCCTCCTTTCTAGGAACTAAGAACATCCTGGAATAAAAACCCTTTTCTGCTTGAGAAGGGGGACAGGTTGAATGGTTCCTTGGTTCACCAGGGAACCTAGAACCTCAGGGAAATGAGGAAGATGCTTGAGAGGAGGTTGAGGAATCCCACAAAAAGGAAGGACAGACTTCTATACCATGAAGCAACCCTGATGAATAACAGAAAGAACTCAGGAGTCTGATGTGATGAGACACCAATTTGAAAGCCAAAGGGACCTGGTCTAAAAGAAGGGAGGTTGAATTTTCAAAGAGAAGCAGACTTATCAGATAAAGGATGCAACTGGGCCATAGAAATCTGAGAAGCCTTAGCACAGGGGGCCTGCCTACCACCCTTCCCTGCCTTTGGAGGCCCGGCAGGGTTTCCTGTGATCAAAAGCAGATCTAGAAATTTCTCTGGACCTTAGGGATAAGGAGGGACAAAAATATCTTTGAGGTCCTGTAAGGCTTTGCCTTTCTATTGAAGAGACTTAAACAAGTCAGCAGCATCAGTCCCAAAAGGATGTTTATTTTCCAAAGGAGCATCCAACAACTTGGCCTTAATGCCTTCAGGCAGGGACAAGACATGAAGCCAGGACTAATGCCTCATGACAAACCCAAAAGCTGCAGCTCTGGAAGAGGCATCAGCAGCATCATAACTTCACCTAAAAGAGTGGCGGGTCACTTGAGAAGCCGAACCTAAAATACATAAGGCCAATGATTTCCCCTTCAGAATCATCAGAAATAACCTGACAAGCCTGAGCAATCAAGGCCAGGGCATACCTAGTCATGTGGTTCTGCTAATTAACAGCCCTAAAGGCCAGAGTAGAAGCAGTGCAAACTTTCTTACCAATCCTCTCTATTGCCCTATTATCCTTAGTAGAAGGCAAAAATTTGGAAGAGGGAAAAGCTTAGAAGGTTTGTCAGAAGAGACTGATACCACAGCAGGATCAGCAGAAGGACATTTAAATAAAAATTGACAATCCTCAGGAAACTTTTAGAACCTATCAGGTTTCTTATGAGCATAAGGCCGAGAATCAGGAAACTTGTAAGCAGCAATGAAAGTATCTAACAAGGCAGCCGACACAGGAGGAACTCCTGATGGTTTAGGAGTATCCACTTACAACCATTCATAATATATTCTCTGAATATCAGACACTTAAGAAGAATCCCACTTAAAATATTCCATTATCCTAGCAATTGTGTCCCCAAAGTCTTCAAAAGTAGGCTCAGAGGTAAAAAACTCCTCCTCATCAGACCCATAAGCCAATGGTGAAGGCATTTGTAAAGAATAGGACAAAGACCCCAAATCAGACAATGAATCCTCATCCGAATAATCTAGTTCCCTAAGCCATCTAAAAGGGTAGAGGTCCAAGGAGGAGAAGCATATACCAAAACCCCTTGAAGAGCTTTAGGTCTATCAAAGCAGAAAACAAGCCCTGAGTAAACTCTTGCCATTCCCTCTGAGGATCCTTTGGATAGACCAAATTTTTTTCTCTTTTCTCGGAAGGGACATCAGCCCGAACAAATACCAGGGATTCTGACTCTTGGCGAGCTTCGATAAGAGAACCCAGAAACTCCTCCCTGACCAATATCTGTGGAATTCCCTTAGGGTCTTCTGAGATAATCAATTGTAGTTCTTCCTTGATGTCCACAGCAGATGCATGCAAAACCTCAGAGGACATGTAAAAAGATGAATCAATCCCAGCCTCCGACGGGTTCGCTGCAGAGGAATCTGAAATGGATGCAGAACGACCTAAAGAGCTATTACCCACTTCTAGAGGGACATCCAGTGGAGCTTGGATAGCTGAAGAATTTGGCCTAGACTTCTTGGCCTTCTTCTTACCTCGTGGGAGCATCTCAGGGTTAAATGATTCTGTTATGGTACCCTGGTCTAACTGTTTAAGCTGTTGGTTTTCAAGATAAATGGCCATTGACGACAAACAGCTTTTCAGTGTCTTAGGCAAAAATGCCTTACAGATATTGCAAGGGGTATCATCATGTAAAGTATCCAAACAAAAAAGGCAATGTTCATGATGATTCTTATGGGGAATCTGCCTCCCACACTGACATTTTCCCTTCTTGGATGACATGAACTCCTGGTAGCAAAAAAAAAAAAAAAAAAAAAATTCAAGACCAAGAAAAGTAAAAAGCAAACAAGCAAAAAAAAAACCCAACAGGGAACTCATCTGATGGGAAAGTTTTCAGTACAGCGACAAGGCATTCATACCAGCTATCAATAATAGCATTCAAAGTGGTAGCAAACAGCTTTGGGTAGTTGCATCCATACGTGTGTTTTATGCCCTTTTTTTTTTGTGGGATGCACAGGTGTGATGTAGATCATTAGACTTTTGCATACTGGCTGAACACTGGACTGCCCTGGGCAGGTGATCCCTTCTGTTTAGGATATTGCAACAGTGATATACTAGGGCATCAACTGTTCTCTTTGTGCCACGTTAAGCACTTAGATCTCTAACATTCCTAAAATAACACGACTCTTATGGAAATCGTCCCAAGGCTATTTACTAATTGTAGTCTATTTTTTGATCAGACTTACTGTTTCTCCTTTCTACAAATAAAAGTCAAACTGCATTCAATGTAATATGATAAGCATAATCTCTTACAACAGTTACTTTACTTGTAACTGTTCTTCCTATCTTTGTCATCAAACATTATGACAGGTATGTAGAAATGAAAATGCTGTCCTGTAACATTCTCATATACAGAGGTGATTTCATGTCAACAACCAGTATGTGAAACTAAACCACTGCACTTTACTTCAAAGCATGCTGGCACTTGTCCCAAGCCATGGCTGAAAATGGATCACACGTATCAACCCACCCACCCAATTAATGTACAATAAAATAAATATCCTGTATCCTCTGCACTAGCATAATAACCAGACTCCCATATGGATACACCTACACAGCAGACACAGCCTAGTAAGAGACAGAGAGGGATAACAGCTGTCAGGTAAACATTCACTACTAGCTTTTGATGACCCTTAGTGGCATAGTTTACTACTTACTAGGTCCCTAAAAGGCCAATATAATATGCTTTGTGACCCTTATAAATAAGAGCAACTCCTCTCCAGGAGCCTCTGACATGCAAAAATGTAGGCACTTTCTGATCCTGTGATAAGTGCCACTACCAGCCTTGGTGTCTAGCACACAGAAGCATACAATGCTGACTCCTCATTGATAAAGGCTACTCAGCACCCCTGGTTCCTAGCATGCAGAAACTTAAGATTCTTAGTAACCTCACCACAGTCTCTAATTTAAAATGTGTTCTGTGACTGACTGATGAGGGTTATTCCTGAACCTAGATAGAATGCAGAAATATTAAGTGCTCCCAGATGATCAGTAACCATGGCCACTCCCGATCTTGGGTACCTTCCATACAGAGACACAAGGTGCTTACTAAAAAAGCAACTCCCCCACCCTTAACCACACAGAAAATTCAGATGCTCCCTGACCCTCAGTGGCTAGGACCTCTCTCATTTCCTAGGGCTCAAGCATGCTGATATTAAATATGAAATACAATTCTTGTCTTTTAGCGATGAGGACCACTCCCAAGCTTTAGTTAGGTAAGGTGCTCCTCCAACCTTCAGTAATGAAGGTCACTTCCAACCAAGTTTCCATCATACAGAAGTGCAAGGAACTCCCTTATTCTCAGTAATAAAGATCATTCCTAAGTTTAGTCTTCCAACACTGCAAATCTTAAGGTGCTCCCAGACCCTGCACAATGAGGGTCATTCCTCATCCTAGGTGTCTAACATACAGAAATGGATAATGTTCCCAAGCGTTTCATAATGAGAGCTACTACCCACTCCACGTCTCAGCATTTAAAAATGTAAGGTGCTCCCTGACACCCCCTAATAAAGGCTACACCTAACTTAGGATTCTCAAACATTCAGAAATGCATAATTTTTCCTGATCTTCTGTTATGTGAATCACTCCACATCCCAGGTCTAAGATGCGGTAATTTAAAGTGCTTTGGATGAGCGATTGACTATTTCACTCTCACTCCCAGATGTCTAAGATGCAGACATGTAAGGTGATCCCTGACCTTCCATGATGAAGATCACTTACCATCTCAGGTCTAAAATTCAGAAATTTAAGGTAACTTCTAGTCTTCCCCAATAAGAGTCACTCCTCATCCCAGATCTCTAAGATGTAGAAATGGGAGATGCTTCCTGACCATCCATGATAGTGGCAGCCTCTCCTCACCACAGGTGTCTTGGATGCAAAAATGAACAGAACTTACTGACCCTTTGTGAAAACAATCATTCCCATTCCTGAGTCTACAGCACAATGAAAAGTGATGCTCTCTGACCACCCAAGACAGGGATAACTCACTGCCCTGGGTTTGTAACATACTGGAACATTACATGCTGTCTAATCCTCTTTCTTGGCATTTAACATTCTTTATTTTATTTACCACCAAATGCCATCTTACTGCAAGGAATTATTAAAGATTAAATATTTGACACTGTATGCTGAGCAAAAAAAAAAGGCAAAAAATAAAAGAAAAACATAGCTACGCAAAAGAAAATACAGAGCACTATAACATTAAGAATATCTTAAGCATATGATCTCTCTAAAGGTTATACCTAGAACCAAGTTCCAAAATGTTGTCTTTTTTTGTAGTCAGAATGTTATCATTTTCTTCTGCAGTCACACACATTACTTTTAAATGGCTTTACTTTTGTTTAAAGCAAGAGTCCAATTTTTACTTTCTGCAAACTCACCTTTCTGTCTAGTTAGTCATAAAGAACAATTATTTTATTTATTCATTATTCACTTATCTATTTCAGTTAATCAGATAGGTTTACTGAAAAGTCTTTTTTTTGAGGAGGACACTGGAGCACAAATGAGGCAAAGTTGTTGAATATCACACAGTATGTTAGTGGTGGTGTGTGTTTGTCGGGGGAATAATGAAATTCAAGCACAGCTTTTGGTTCTACAGCCCAGCAGTCTTAAACCTTATGCCATACACTTCTTAGCATTCTATGAAGACATTAATTAACACCAGAATTTAATGCTGAAACCCAATATGGTGTCTAAACGGTAAGGCTTTTACTTAAGGACTTACTTTATTCATACATCCACTTCTTACCTTTTGATGCTCAATAACCCCCACTTCTTACCTTTTGATCCTCAATAGCCCCTGACACAATTACAACTTCTTTTATGTTACTGGGTCCTCCTGTAGAATTGGTGGGATCCCTGAAGCAGGGTGAGGATGGACTGGATTCCCATATTTTCTCACAAGCCTTCTGAAATGCTGCTACTTTTCCCAAATCAATATCAATGAGAATGATGTTTTTTAAGGTGTGTGGTTTCATGGCATGCTCTTCAGTAAAGTCTTTAATTGCTTCAACAATGCAAGATGAGCAGATTTCAAGAGGTACTGCAAATTTTCCAGAACTCATGCATGGAAATGCAACTGACTGCAGTCCTTCCCTTTCTGCAAGGTTAAGTGAACTGTGGACAGCACATTTCAGAGACTTGCGGATATCTGAGACATACGGGCCTGCACTGCTTTCAGATTTCCGTGGCCCAACAGCATGGATTACTTTTTGACATGGAAGGTTTCCTGCTGAAGTCATGGCTGCATTTCCAGTCTTCAGTGGTCCATGCCTTCTTATCCATTCTTGACTCTCTCTTGCAATTAAATGCCCTCCTGCATCCTGTATTACTTTAGCTACCCCACTTCCATGGATAAGATTTTCATTGGCAGCATTAACAATGGCATCAACCTTTAGTTTTGATATATCACCAACACAGACTGACACAACAAATCCTCCCTCTAATGGACTACTATGCCACATCTCAGTTGCAGAAGAAACAGGAGGAAAACTGGAACCTGCTTGATGGTGAACACAGTCACTGTCACATACATGTGGTTCTTTCAGCTTCAAAAGGCAGTGCATTGTTCTGCCCACTGCAGAGAGGTACTCTTTACCAGCACCTTGGAAAAATTTCAGTGCCCCTGGCTTTGATATCCTGAGTGTCTCCCAGACCATGGACTTTAGGGCGTTTTCAATAGTGCAACGTGCCTCAATAACCTTAGACTTAGGACCACAAAGCTCAATGGTCGGAGACGGGTAATGCTTTGTCTGAGATGTGATCTGTAAATCTCCAATATTCAGAATATCTAAAAGCTCATAAAAATAATCCACCTCTTCAAAATGCTGGACATTAATAACAGCTGTCCAGAGAGAATTTTCATAGAGATATTTCTTCACAGCTTCTGCAATGTACTTAACTGTATCCTTCAAGCCCACAATAATCAACTTCGAACAAATATTATCTGAATTCTGTACACTGAAGATGTTTACTTGTTTTGGTGTTGAGTCTACTCTGTACTCTAAAGAATGTAAGAATTCTTTCCATGCAGGTT
Organism: Protopterus annectens; assembly: GCF_019279795.1. NCBI lineage: Eukaryota > Metazoa > Chordata > Ceratodontiformes > Protopteridae > Protopterus > Protopterus annectens. Next base: position 109,363,140 of record NC_056750.1, on the reverse strand, counting down.
TGCTAACTAATTCTGTAGCAGTGTCGGGTATTACAATTTCCTCTTCCAGAAGCAGAGAGTTAACTCTACATTCTGCTTCCATGAGACAAGATGCAGATGTCCCACGCAATCTGGCAGTTGTCTCAATTTCCAGAAAGACTGGACTACTTAAAGTACTGAAGTACTTTTCAAATTCCTCAGGAGTGTAGGAACTCAGAAAGTCTATTTTATTATTTGAGACGGTTAGCTGAACTTCCAGTAGTTCGTCAAAAGTTTGAGACAGTTTGAGTCTTGCATCATATACTTGGTTTGGATTTCCCTCTAATATTAAAACAGAACGCTTCTTATCCACTGAACAAACCACAGAGGGGAACTGTACCTTCAGTATCTTTTCAAAAGCTTCTTTTATCAGCAAGTACTTTCTCATTTCAGGTAATATAAACTCACTGGAACACGTTCCTACTCGCTGTTCAGTTTCTAAAAGACTATCCGCAAGCTTCAGAAGATGTGCAACTTCATCAGTTGGACCAACAACTACAGTAAACTGCTGGTGCGGCTCATTGTAGATTTCAGTGTGCTTTCCTGCAAGATTAGGGTACTTAATTAATACCTGCCGCCTTGAAAGATCAGCTTCATAATGGCATGTGTATTTCTGTAAAATCTGTTTTATGATCTCGTCAATATTTTTCTTTTTTGTAATTACACAGTCCTCATTTAAAATTTCTGATTCTTGAATGAAAAATGTCAGTTCTTTGTTGTCTTCTGAAAAGTTTAATGTACTACAGTCTCTTAAAAGGTAATGTTTGAGCTCTCCAGCAGGTTTTTCATTTTTCATGAAATAATTGAATGTGTATTCGTCTAGCTGTAATCTATAGAATTCTTTGTCTGTGAGGTCTACACCTCTAAGTGGTGTCTCAGTTGCAATTTCTCCTTCTTTATTACTTTGTTTTAATGCAGAAGGGATGCCATCAGCTTAAAAAAAAAAAAAGATTTAAATTATTAAATTATGTCCATGCTGAAGCAGTCATTCAATTAAGAGTTACGTCAACATAAATAAGAATGAACACACTTTACAATATTGCAACACCAAAGTGTTTACTATACTAAATAACTATACTTAAGTAATAAACCATTAAAGAGTGTTAGTTATTTGGAGTTCATTCCGACTTTCATGTTTAACTCATCACATGGCTAACTGGATGATTTAGCCATAAATGAAGTAACTAAAATGTTAACAAATGATAGTATGGTTTCCAAACATATCATCAACTCCTTATTGATTGATGCAAATGTTGTTGATGCCAAGAGTTTTTGCTAGGATGAGATAGTGATTTTTGCTGTCCACCCCATTGTGATCATGCTACTCCTGCACACTGAAGCAGGTTTTGAACAACCTGCCAACATCTGTCTTCCTCACTTACAAAACACAGTTAATATAGGTATTTAGTAAGTAATACCTACATTATAGTATTTAGTGAGTGCCAAAGTCAAACCTTGGCACCACCGTTACAACAGCCTTAAATAAAAACAAAGTGAAAGTCAAGTAAACATCCTTGCTTTCTTATCTTATACCACACAGTTATCTCTGGCAAGAAGGACACTGAACAGAGGCATTCAGTGATATGAACAAAAAAGGAGAAAGGGCACTAAAGCATGGGAAAAGTTCACAAACACACCAGAGGCGCGCGCGCGCGCGCACACACACACACACACACACACACACACACACACACACACACACACACACACACACACACTACTCCCGGGAGAGGGCGGCACAGGTTTACTACCTATGTCTCCTTCTGTCCAGACTATAAGGTAGTTACCACTGCAACCAGTCAACTCTTTATCAGCTACTTTATGGCCCCTAACAAAGAGTGTCCAGTCTTACTGTGTAATATTAATACAAATGGTAGTTTGACCAAGAGCAAGGCTATTAGAAGTGGCCCACACAGTGTCACCAAATAAACATGTAAGTACTCTCAAAACTTAAATATCTCTACACAGATCAGCCACAATGAAAGGTTTAATATATATTTAATAAAAGAAGAAGAAAATTCTCAGTATATATTCACAGTGACATCAGAGTTCAGAACCACAGGAAATATTTAAAACACTGGAGGACAGTCTCAAATAAATACAGAAAAATATCTAAACTAAGCTCCACTATATTCCTGACTGTATCTAACAAAGCTATTATGTTCCCTAGAAACTGACTTCATTAGAGCAAAGCAGATGTGGTGAATGGTTCTTGTCTGGTCCAACACAGAATACAGAATGCTCTGTCTTGCTACAAGACTTCTCAAATTAATATCTCAAATATTACTGCTGGGATAGCTTCCAGAATAACATCATGTCTTGTCATCTGACTCTAGTTCCCAGATGAAACCCCCACTGATGGGAGCTGGCAGTATTTAGCATCTAACTTTGAAAACACACAGACCTCAGATCTTTGGCAGATGCTGGAAGTCATAAAACAATTACATTCTTCCACATTTCAAGACTAGTAATTATTTCACCTAAAGACAATACAGAGCTCTCTCTAGTACAGACACTGTGTCTCTTGTTGCACTGAAAACTGAAAGATACCATATTTTATTGCGTAGCCATAAACTAATTTAATTTTAGCTGTTTTTCTGAAGTTAACTCCTGTATTCCAGTTTCCACTGCTAAAATATATACATTTAAACAGTTACAATAGTGCATGTGCATTTCTGGTCTATTCCGGTAGGGCACACTGTGGTTAAATTTCAAACAGCACTTTGCAAATACCTTTTCAACACACACATCTGTACAAGCAGTTTGATATACATGTGACATACAGTTCTAATACATCTGTAACACAAGCATCATTTTGATATTCACCAATGACATATAATCATTTACAAAATTACAGCTAGCTGTGCTGGCAGTATCTCCTTTTGTCATACCATAGATAAACCAAGGCCCTGATAGAGTGGGCCTTGACCCTGCCTGGAATGGTTTTGCTGTGCTGAGTATAACAAACCATTCGGAAATAGGCTGTTATGGCACATTTTGTTCATTCTTCTCACCTTTTCAAGAAATGAACAATTGATCCATTAAAGAAACTTGGATACCATTTTAGACATAAAAGGAGGATTCGTTTTCAAAGAAACTCTGTCTCAATGGAAAATATTTTATTTATTTTATTTTACTTATTTATTTTACATTTGCTTACCAGGATAGTCCGACTGAATACATGTCCATTTTCAGCAGAGGCCCAGGGAGAAAAGCTCCAAAAAGACATTCAACAAACTGTTACATTTTTACAGTTTAAAACACAAAATAAAACACAAATAAAAGAATTTTAACAGCTGTAAACACAAACAAAAACAGATACACAAACAAATTACTACATTTTTTCTCAGATGGAAAATTTTAGACAGTGTTTTAAAGAATGATAGGGTACTGAATGCCTAGTAGGCTAACCTGGTAGTAGATCCAAAGAGATCATAGGCCTTATAAGTTAAGAAACAATAAAGTGTAGGCAGAAGTCCTCCAATGTGCACACGAGTGTTGGTTAGAGTTGGTCTGGATTAGGGCAAGGATATAGCCATCGATTTTAAAGTCCTGAATCAGACCTTTCTTGAATTATGGTAGAGAGAGTTCAGATGTAAGATTAGCAGGAAGAGAATTCCAAGTTTTGCCACCAGAGTTAGCAAACAGAAATTTACCAGCTGTGTTGTTGGATTTGAGAGCTGGAACTAGTAGTCTTTCAAATGAGTGAAGTGTGCTAAGGTTACTGCAGGGGGTGATGAGGTTTTTAAGTACAGGTGTATTATCTCATTGGTACAAGATCTTGTGTGCAACTATTAGTTGGTTAACCTGACGTAGGTTAGTCAGTTCAAGCCATCCTAGTAGATTTAGGCTATGGCAGTGATGAGTTCTGTAGGCTGCATTGGTAGCAAATCTAGCAATGTGATTGTAGCTGCTAGAAAGTTTATTAAGGTCAGTTTTGCTGAGGTTTGTAAATAGAGGGGAAGCATAGAGGAGGGTGGACAGTAGATGTGTGCGAGCAATTACAGTTCTGGCTAATGGCATTAGGCAGGGTTTGATCCTATATAGTGAGCCAAGTTTTTTATTAACCATTTTAATAGTTTTATTGATATGCAGATCAAACTTAAGGTTATTATCTATTATAACTCCTAACAGTTTGGTTGAGGAATCTGGGGAAATAATGGCGCCGTTGTTGGATTTTAATGTAAAGGTTATAGGGGCAGACCTGTGAGTGGGGGAGAAAAACAGCAGTTTGGTTTTATTAGGATTTAACATGAGACGACGGTTAAGGAGCCAATTTTCAACTGTGTTAAAAGTATTTTGGGATAGAATCTGCAACTCTGTAGATGAAGTGTCGGAGCATACTAAAGTGGAGTCATCCGCATACTGAATGCATGTTGCATTTGGGATGACATACAAATCATTGATGAAAATGGAAAATAATAGTGGACCAAGTATGGAGCCTTGGGGCACTCCGAGGGTGATGGGTAAAAGGGTGGATAGTTTGCACTGCCATAGGACAGCCTGTTGTCTACCACTGAGATCTGATTGAAACCATTGGATGGCCTGGTCCTCTAGGGAGATGGATTTCAAAATGTTTATGAGTATTTGGTGGATATGACTCAAAGTCAGCCAGGTAAGCTGGTTTAAATGGAGAAAATATTAGCTTCTCTAACACGAAATTAAGATCCACCAGTTTTCTTGATGGCCTCTTATACAAAACCCCTTTCAAAAGCATTTTGACATGAGGATGCATTGAAACAGGAGGATCTATAGGCAGACCTGATGAAATGGCCAATAAAGAACCTTGACAGAGGAGTAAAAAAGACCACTGGACAGTAATTCACACAATTATTGTGCAACCACAGAACAACTAGCCTTGAATGGTTGTTGGTTATGTTGTTGACACCAACTAGAAAATCTTTTCCATTTCCTAGTATATGATTTTCTGGTAGGAGGCTTTCTTGCCTTCATTATGTCCTCAATAAACAGGTGCTCAAAGGGAATTAAGACCCTATCATCCATACAGCCAACTGACGTTGACTGGTGTCAGTGTATTAAACATCCCTGATCTTGTATGAGTACAGCCACTCTGTGAGGAAAGGTCTTGGAAATTGCCCTTGGACATTTCCAAAAGAAAGGAGAGCCATGATTGCCAGGGCCACAAGGGAGTTACTACAATGTTCTTGGGAAATTCTTTTTGAATCTTCACAATTACTCTGGATATTGGTAGAAAAGCATACAGGAACATTTCTGCCCATGGTAAAGAAAAGGCATCTGTCTTCCAGGCCTTTTGCATGGAGTCCTGGAGCAGAATTAGAGAAAAGACGAAAGTACAGTTTTGTACCTACCATAAATGTAGATGTTCGAGTGCTAATACAGCTGCAGTCATAACAGATGGGTTTTCCTGCCGTCAGGCGGGTCCTCGGTTGGCCGAATTCCAAAGTCTAGGTCCGGCGTCGGTTGTCGTCGCTTCTTCCCTGACGTCAGTACGACAGGGGTATAAAAGAACCAGCCGACACCATTTTCTTCAGTTTTTCTTGCCCCAGATGTCAGGTGCCCCCAGAAGGAAGGCAATACATAAATTTATGTAATAATGCAATGCAATATAATCAAAAAACAGTAGTCGCAAGCAAATACACCATAAATGAATACCCCAATCAGGTTGTATGAGGAGGTGTTAGCCAATAGGCCTGTCCCAAGAGGGGAAGGAGGGAGGGAAACCTGGACTGCAGCTGTATTAGCACTCGAACATCTACATTTATGGTAGGTACAAAACTGTACTATGTTCATCGTGCATACAGCTGCAGTCATAACAGATGGGTAGAATCCCAAAGCTAAAAAAGGGGTGGTAGGCACTAGGTGGAACTAGGAGCCAGGATGCCCTGCAAGACTGCAGTGGCAAAGCCTACTCTAGTTTTGGAGTATAATGGTAGGTGATAGTGCTTGGAGAAGGTATGCACAGAACTCCAAGTGGCTGCTTCCAAAATATCTTTGGTAGGAGCGCCTCTGAGGAAAGCTGCAGAGGTAGCTGTGGCCCTTGTGGAGTGAGATCTGATGCCTGCAGGTACAGTTTTACCATGAAAAGAGTAACAAAAGCGTATGCAGTGGGCTATCCATTTTGAGATTGTCTGTTTGGAAATTGGCTTATCTTGAGCTCCTGTAGCATAGGACACAAAGAGTTGTTCTGATTTTCTGAAAGGCTTTGTTCTGTCCAAATAATAACGCAGCTGTCTGTGGATGTCCAAGGAATGTAGTAGTCTCTCCCCTTTGTTTTGAGGATTAAGGTAAAAGGTAGGTAAGTGGATAGCCTGATTCAAAGCTACCCTGGATACCACCTTTGGCATAAAGGACGGATTGGTTCATAAGGAAACTCTGTCCTGATGGAAAATGATGAAAGGCTGCACAGCCATGAGGGCTTGTAGTTCCGATACCCTGCGAGCTGAGGTGATAGCCAGAAGGAAGGCTGTTTTCCAGGACAAATATTGCAATTCTGTTGAGGCAGCTGGCTCAAAGGGAGGCAAGGTCAGTTTTTCTAGAATGAAATTGAGGTCCCAAGCAGGTATTGGTTGTTTCCTTGGGGGTTTTATATTCTTAGCCCCTCTGAGGAACTGTCTTAAGAGGGGGTGAGAGAATAAAGGAGGATCAGTGTTGTATTCTGCAGAAATGGCTGAGGCATGGATTTTGATGGAGGAGAATGAAAGTCCACTGCTTAGCATCTCAGCTAGATACTGTAATATTTGAGGTAAATTCAGTATTCCAGGATTCTGGCCCTTTTTCTCATTCCAGGCACTAAACCGTTTCCATTCTGCGGAGTAAGCTTTTCTAGTAGAAGGCCTTCTGGCCTCCAAAATGACATCCTGCACCTCCTTGGAGAGTAGGGTCTGTTGTGAAGTTAAGAAATCTTCCATGCGGCCAGATTGAGTGTTTTCAGCTGACTGTGAAGAGTTTCGAAGCTGTGCTGAGTCAAAAGAAGAGGCATTAGAGGTAGGGTCCATGGTGGGGAATGTGTCAGGCTCCTCAGGAGTGGGTACCAGTGTTGTCTTGGCCAGTCTGGAGCAATGAGAATCATCTTTGGTCTGCCTGCTCTGGTTTTTAATAGAACTTTGGGCAGCAGAGGAAGAGGAGGAAAGGCATAAACTGTCATTGCTGTCCAACTGAAAGAGAGTGCGTCCACTCTCCAGGCCTGTGGATGAAAAGTCCTTGAGCAGAATTTTGTCAGTTGGTGATTTTTGTGGGAGGCAGAGAGATCTATGGCTGGCCTTCCCCATGCTTGAATTATCTCTGTAAAAACTTGATGATGCAACTTCCATTCGTGTGGATCTGTCATATTTCTGCTTAGGTTGTCTGCCAGCATGTTTTCCTTGCCTGGCAAGTACTGTGCTTGAAGTTCGATTTGTAATTTCAGAGCCATGTTCCAAAAAAACATGGCCAGCCTGCATAGGGGGTATGAATGGGTTCCTCCCTGTTTGTTTATGTACCACATTACTGTGGAGTTGTCTGTCCTTATCAATAGTTGACCTGGATGCAGAAGGTCTTTGAAAGCCATAATAGCATTTATTACTGCTAGCATTTCCTTTTGATTGATGTGTAGGTGCTTTTCTTTTTGGGACCATTTGCCCTGAATGCACCGATCTGTCATGTGCGCCCCTCAGGCGTAGTCCGAGGTGTCTGTTGTGATGACTTGATTTGCTTGAGGCTTGCAGAATGGGAGACCTGTGTTTCTTTGGCATGCTTGAGCCCACAACAGAAATTCCTTTTGAAGACATGGAATCAGTGGTATTATTGTTTCCAAACTGTGGCTGTGTTGAGATCGTAGGTTTTTCAGGTACCATTGAAGTTTCCTCATATGCAGCTTTGCACATGGGATTAGTAGGATGCAAGATGCCATGAATCCCAGAGCCTGCAGGATTTTCCTTGCAGTCAGCCTGGTGAAATTTGCTAGTTTTGTGAAGTATTGAGTTAGTTGCCCCTGTTTCTCTGGCGTGAGGTAGGCCATCTGGGTGTTTGTGTCCAAGTTGGCACCCAGGAAAATTATTGTCTGAGAGGGTATTAGCCTTGATTTCTTTTTGTTGACTGTGTATCCCAGAGAATTCAACAACATTATTACAAAAGCCAGATGTTTCAGAAGTATGTGCTTGCTGTCTTCTTGGATCAGGCAGTCGTCCAAATATGGGTATATTTGTATCCCTTGAAGTCTGCAGTAGGCAATTACTGATGCCAGGCATTTCGTGAATACTCTGGGCACAGTAGATAAGCCAAAGGGCAATGCATATTGATAATGGGTTGAACCTGCAAGAAATCTGAGGTATCTTCTGCAATCTTGTCTGATTGGGACATGCAGGTATACCTCCTTGAGGTTCAATGTTACCAGCCAAGACTCCTTGCCCAGCGTGGGAAGAAGCTGCTGTAATGTGAGCATCTTGAATTTTGGCACGAGTAAAAATGTGTTTAGGATGGATAGGTCCAAAATAGGTCTCCAATCTTTTCCCTTCCTTGGTACCAGGAATAGTCTGGAGTAAAAACCTTGACCTTGTTCTTGTGTAGGTACCTCTTGAATAGCTTTCATGTCCATGAGATCTGAAATTTGTTTTTGTGCCTCTGCCCTTTGATTGTGTGGCAGGTTTGGCATGCCTCTCATTTTTGGAAGGGTGTGAAAATGGAATCTGTAGCCTCTGTTTATAATGCCCAGGATCCATTTGTCTTTTGTGACAATATGCCAATTTTTCGAAAATAATGCCAGTTTTCCGCATAAAGGTGCTGCCATTTGAGCCTTGCTTGGCATGCAAAGGGGAAAGTCATTGGGTCTGCTTTCTGAATGGCTGTGAACTATCCTCACCACCTCTTTGTGTAGGAGCTTGCCATTGTCTGCCTCTAAACGATCCTTGAGATTGCCCTCTGCCCCTCGGGCGCCTGTATCTACCTCTTTGGGGTCTGTCCGTGGCTGGAAAGGACCAATTTTTGGAAGGCCAATTTCTACTGAAACGTGGAGGTCGTACCTGTAGGAAATCTTTCACTGTTTGCATTGATTTAGCCTTTTCCTCCATTTTCTTTAATACCTCCTCAGCTTTAACACCAAATAATACATCTTTTTGCAGAGGGGCATCTAGTAATTTAGCTTTGACATGATCTGGTAAGGTTTACTCCTTGAGCCAGGCATGTCTATGTATGACTGATCCTGTAACAGCAGCTCTACATGAGGCCTCTAAAGCATCAAAACCACATTGCAAGGTATGTTTACCCACTTGTTCTGCACTATGCATCAAATCCTGCAACTCCTTCAAGTCTGGTTGTTCAGGTTGTGACATTTTACTTCTCAACTGTGATAACAGAAACTGTTGGTACTTTAACATATGGAACTGGCAGTTTAATGCCCTCATGGTTAAGGTGGCCGAGGTGTATACCTTTTTCCCCTGCCTTTCTAAAGCTCTGGAATCTCTCTCTGAAGGTAATGGATTTTTAGCAGTGGAGGCCTTAATTCCCTTGGGGCCCTGTGAGATAGTTTCTGGGTCAGCCGCATGGCTTTTGTATAGGAATTGGTGTGAGTCAGGAACCCGGTAATACCCGTCAGGCTTGACTGGGGCTGGAGGTAAAGAGTCTGGGTTAAGGCAGGCCTCCGAATACACATCATCTAGAATGTCTAAGACAGGAGGTATAGCCAGAGGCCTGTGCTGAGGGAGCAAGAGAAAATCCCTAAGCCTTTTCTTGGAGTCTAAGTACTCTTGGCCTTCCCAGTGGAAGTGTTCTCTCAAGGTATGCAAGGTTTCCCCAAAAGAGTAATGCTCAGGGGGGGGGGGGAGACAGAGGGAATGGACTCCTCTGCATCAGAATCTTCAAAAGGGGAGTATGAATGTTCCTGATCATCAGAATGCTCTGAAATAATGGAGGCCTGGTCCGAGGAGGGGGATTCTTCCTCCACTCTGGGCCTTTTGTCCGGGGGGGGGTTGAGAACCCCTAATAAGAGTAATCAAATCCTCAGCCATTTTGAGCATCTGCTTTTTGGGCATGAGGCCTTGAGAAGGGCCCTGTGGAGCTTGTCTCTTAATATGCATGGCTGCTTTAGACTTAGTGAAAGCCTTGATGGAAAAAGAAGAGGAAGGCCTGAAGACACCTTGAGAGGTGGCAGACCTGTCTAAACTCTGAGTTTCACCGCCAAGAGTGGCTTCGGTATCGGTAGTCGGGGTGTGGGCCGAAGAGCCTGCGACCTCGGGTACAGTAGATACCGCCAATGAAGTGTCGTCGGTAGTCAGGGGCTGTGTATGCGCCTCACTGAGAACCGGACCACCTGTAGTCGGCTTTGGCGTGGTGTCGGAAGAAGCCGCGGACCTCGTATGTCGGTCCTTATCTTTGCGTCTTTTACTCAAAACTGGAGTCGGAGTATCCGACGACATAATGTAATTAAATTTTTTGCCAAAATAATGTTGGGCGAACTCCGCCCGACGCTTAATGGTGCGTCTGTTGAAGGTAGCACAAAAACGACAGGCCGAGACGTCGTGGTCTGGGCCTAAGCAAGGAATGCAGAGGGAATGAAAATCCTTATGCGGTACTTGCTTCCCACAAGAAATACAATTATTAACTTTGTCTGACATCGGTCTGAGGCAAGAAAAATTTCCCCAACGGGGTACTTAGCTTTCAAGAAGACTTCAGTTGCAAAATATTCGTAATCTCAGGAGCTGGCCGACCGGCACTTGCGAACTGCTTCTGCTTCAGGCACCGCGCGGCAAGAAAGACTGGAGAAAATGGCGTTGGCTGGTTCTTTTATACCCCTGTCGCACTGACGTCAGGGAAGAAGCGATGACAACCGACGCCGGACCTAGACTTTGGAATTCGGCCGACCGAGGACCCGCCTGACGGCAGGAAAACCCATCTGTTATGACTGCAGCTGTATGCACGATGAACATCAGGTCTACTTGAAGGATTCCCACAGATGGATCAAATCTTGGAAGACTCCCAGATCTAGTTTCCATTCATGAATGTCTGCCACTGACCTGCTCAGTCTGTCTACCACACAGTTTTGCTATGGTGGAATGTAAGATGCCAGTAAAAAGAGACTGCACTGTGAAGCTATATCCCAAGCTAACATAGCTAGTCTGCAAAGGGTGCATGAACTCATTCTCCCTTACTTGTTAATGTACCATATGACTATGGTATTGTCTGTAACAACGTGAAGAGGTCCCAGGAAAGTACAGTTGTGTACCTACTATAAATGTAGATGTTCGAGTGTATTCACTGTTGCAGTCATTACACTTGGGTTATCCTGCTGGCAGGCTACCCGCAGTCGGCCTGAATTCCAAAGTCCTGATCCGGTGTCGGTTGCTGCCGCCTCTTCCCTGACGTCAGTGCGCCAGGGGTATAAAAGATGCAGCCGACGCCATTTTCTTCAGTTTTTCTTGCCCCAGATGTCAGGTGCCCCCCAAAAGGGTAGGCTGTAAAAATTATGATCATAAAAAAGCATGCACATAACCATTCATCTACAAGCAAATATACCACATAGATTGTATAGAATAGAGAGGTACAGATAAGTCCCAGCAAAGAAAAAAGGGGGATGGTGGGAGGCTAACCTGGACTGCAACAGTGAATACACTCGAACATCTACATTTATGGTAGGTACACAACTGTACTATGTTCATCGTGTTTCACTGTTGCAGTCATTACACTTGGGTTGAATCCCAAAGCTGAGGTTGGGTGGCTGGGCCTAAATAGAGTTTGGAATGGCTATGAGACCCTGCAGAACTGCAGTGGCAAAGCCTGCTCTGGATTTAGAGTAGAGGTGTAAATGGTAGTGCTTTGTAAAAGTGTGCACTGAAGTCCAAGTTGCAGCCTCCAAAATATCCTTGGTTAGTACTCCTCTGGGGAAGACTGCTGAAGTGGCTGCTGCTCTGGTAGAATGTGGCCTAATGCCCTTGGGCACTGAATTGCCATGTTGAGAATAGCAGAAACGAATGCAGTGGCCTATCAATTTTGAAATACTCTGCTTTGAAATGGCTTTTCCTTGGGAACCTGCAGCATATGCCACTAAGAGTTGCTCAGTCTTTCTGAAGGCTTTAGTCTTGTCCAAGTAAAAGCATAGCTGTCTGTGTATGTCCAAAGTATGCAGAAGTCTCTCCCCCTTATTCTGTGGGTTTGGATAAAAGGTAGGCAAATGTATGGTTTGGTTAAGAGCCATGCTGGACACTACCTTAGGCATAAATGTCGGGTTTGTCCTTAGAGAAACCCTGTCCTGATGGAAAACAATAAAAGGTTCCACAGCCAATAGTCCCTGTAACTCTGAGACTCTTCTTGCTGAAGTTATTATTAGGAGAAGAGCGGTTTTCCATGACAAGTATTTTATTTCTGCTGTATTGGCTGGTTCAAAAGGAGGCAGTGTGAGTTTTTCCAAGATAAAATTGAGGTCCCATGTAAGTATTGGAGCTCTCCTTGGAGGTCTTATGTTTTAGGCCCCTCTGAGAAACTGTCTTAGCAATGGATGAGAAAATATAGGTGGGTCCGTATTGTAATGAACTGAAATGGCAGAGGCATGGATCTTAATTGATGAGAAGGATAGGCCTTTGTCCAGCATCTCAGTTAGGTATTGCAAAATCTGAGGAATATTAGGTTCAAGCGAGTCAATTCCCTGCGCTTGGTTCCAAGCACAGAATCTCTTCCATTTTTCTGCATAAGATTTTCTGATGCTGGGCCTCCTGGCCTCCAAAATAACATCCATAAATGATTACATTATCCGCCATGCAGCCAGATTTAGGGTTCTGAGCTGGCTGTGCAAGATCTGATTGTTCTGTTGGGTCAGCAAATGAGGTATTAGAGGCAATGTCCAGGCTGGGCCTTGAGACAAGCTCTTTAGGATTGGGTATCAGTGCTGGCGTGGCCAGTCTGGGGCAATCAGTATCATTTCTGGCTTCTCGTCTGACCTTTAGGAGTACCTTGGTGAGGAGAGGCAGAGGAGGGAAGGCATATACTGTAAGGGTTTTCCAGCTGAATGAAAGGGCGTCCACTTCCATGCTTGCTTGTGATAAGTCCGAGTGCAGAATCTCTGTAGCTGGCAGTTGTGAGGGGAGGCGAACAGATCTATGTCTCGACATCCCCATTTCCCTGTTATCATGTTAAAGATTTGTGGATCCAGTTTCCACTCGTGAAGATCCATGAGGTTTCTGCTTAGTTCGTCCGCCAAAGTATTTGTCTTTCCTGGCAGGAATTGTGCTTGCAGATGTACTTGGTAAGTCAATGCTGTGTTCCACAAAGTCATGGCTTGCCTGCAGAGGGGGTAGGAATGTGTGCCCCCTGGCTTGTTTATGTACCACATGACTGTAGTATTGTCCGTCTTTATCAGTAGTTGTCCTGGATGAAGTAGGTCCTTGAAGGCTGTCAAAGAGCATTTTGTACAGCTAGCATCTCTTTTTGATTGATATGAAGATGCATTTGGCTTGTGGGCCATGAGACCTGAATACATTTTCCTGTCATGTGCGCCCCCCAGGCATAATCTGATGCATCTGTTGTTAGTGCCTGCCTGGCAGTGGGTAAGGTGAATGGTTGTCCCTTGTTGTGGTGACAGGTCTGTGCCCACCATAGAAATTCATGTTGCAGGCAGGGAATAAGAGAAATTACTGTTTCCAGGCTGTGGCAATGTTGAGTCCAAACACTTTTTAGATACCATTGTAGTTTCCTCATGGGCGGCCACGGTGGTGCAGTGGTTAGCATTGTCGCCTCACAGCAAGAGGTTCTCCGGTTCGATCCTCGGCTGGGGTGCCTTCTGTGCGGAGTCTGCATGTCCTCCCTGTGGTCGCGTGGGTTTCCTCCGGGTGCTCCGGTTTCCTCCCACATCCCAAAGACATGCTGCAGGTGTATTGGACACTCTAAATTGGCCCTAGGTGTGCATGTGAGTGTGCCTTCTGTGGAAGGTTGGGCGCCGGGCTGGCAACTTGACACCGTAAAACTCCACTGCCATTAAATGTGCGGACAAGGTGATCCGCTGTGGCGACCCCTAACCGGGAAAAAGCCGAAAGAAGAAGAAGAAGAAGATTGTAGTTTCCTCATATGCAGTCTTGCATATGGAATTAGTAGAATGCAGGATGCCATGTAGCCCAGAGCCTGCAGAATTTCTCTTGCAGATAACTGGGTCTTTGTTGCCATGTCTTTGAAGTAAGAAGTCAGATGCCTTTGTTTGTCTGGCGTGAGATAAGCCATCTGGGCAGTTGTATTTAAGCTTGCACCCAGGAATATTATCTCGAGAGGGCACTAGTTTTGATTTCTTTTCGTTTACTGTGTACCCTAGGCAAATTAGTAATCTTTTTACAAACGCCAGATGCTGTAGTAGAATATCTTTGTCCTTTGCCTGAATAAGGCAGTCGTCCAAGTATGGGTATATTTGAATTCCTCTTTGTCTGCAAAATGCAATTACTGGTGCCAGGCATTTTGTGAAGACCCTAGGCGCAGTAGATAAGCCAAGGGCAGTGCAGAGAATTGGTAGTGCATTGAGCCAGCTATGAATCTGAGGTATCTTCTGCAAGATTGTCTGATTGGGACATGCAGGTATGCCTCTTTGAGGTCCAAAGTTACAAGCCAAGCCTTCTTGTCCAGCATGGGCAGAAGCTGCTGTAGAGTCAACATTTTGAATTTTGGGACATCCAGAAAAGTATTTAGAATAGACAGGTCCAAAATTGGTCTCCAGGCTTTGTCCTTTCTTGGTACTAAGAAAAGTCTTGAGTAAAATCCTTGTCCCTGCTCTTGTTGTGGCACTGGCTGAATAGCCCCCATGTCCATGAGAGATGAAACTTGTTTTTGTGCCTCTTGCCATTGATTGCGTGGCAGGTCTGGCATACCTTTTGCCTTTGGAAGGGTGTGAGAGTGGAACCTGTAGCCATTAGAGACTATATTTAAGACCCATTTGTCCTGGGTGATCTTGTGCCAGTTTTGTGAAAAAAGTGCTAGCTTTCCCCCTAAGGGTGCTGCCAAAAAATAAGTGCTTGGCATTGGCAGAGGGAAGGCATTGGGACTGTTTTCTATAAGGCTGCGATTTGTCTTCTCCGCTTTTGGAGGTAGGAGCACCCCATTGCTTGGGCCTGTATGAGCCCTGGGGCTGTTGTCTGCCTCTAGGGCGTCTGAATCTGCCTCTTTGTGGTCTGTCTGACACTGGAAAGGACCAATTCTTAGAGGGCCAGTTCCTGCTAAATCTGGGTGGCTGTACCTGTAAGAATTTTTTTACTGTCTACATAGATTTTGCCTTATCCTCCATTTTCTTTAACACCTCCTCTGCCTTAACACCAAACAAAGTATCATGCTGTAATGGAGCATCCAGTAATTTTGCTTTAACATGATCAGGCAGATTCTGTTCCTTTAACTAAGCATGCCTTCTAATAACAGAACTTGAACAGCGGCCCTGCACGGGGCCTCCAGTGAATCATAGCCACATTGCAAAGTATGCTTTCCCACTTGTTCAGCTGCATGTAATAAATCCTGCAAATCTTTGTTCTCAGTACATTCAGAATTTGTCAACATTTTTTTGTTTTAACAAAGACATTAAGTATTGCTGATATTTGAGCATATGAAACTGACAATTTAAAGCCCTTACAGCCAAGGTAGCAGAAGTGTAACCCCCCCCCCATCTGTCCAAAGCCCTAGAATCTCTGTCTGAGGGGACAGGGTTTTTGGCAGAAGCAGCCTTGACCCCTTTGGGACCCTGTGAGATGGTTTCTGGGTCAGCAGCAGGGTTTTTGTAAAGAAATGTATGGGTGTCTGGAACCCTGTAGTATCTGTCCGGCTTTACAGGGGCAGGAGGTAAAGAGTCTAGAGACAGGCCGGACTCTGAGAAAACATCATCCACTATATCTAGAACAGGGGGAATTGCAACAGGTCTGTGCTGAGGAAGCAAAAGAAAGTCTCTAAGTCTTTTCTTAGATTCGGAATAATCCTGGCTCTCCCAATGGAAATGCCCTCTCATGGTATGTAAGGTTTCCCCAAAAGAATAGTCCTCAGGAGGAGAAGCTGAAGGAATAGAATCTTCAGCATCAGAATCCTCATAGGGAGGAACAGAATATCCCCGATCAGAAGAGGAATCAGAGGAAATGGAAACCTGATCAGAGGAATCATATTCAGTGTCTTGCCTAGGCCTCTTATCAGGAGGGGGATGGGAACTCCTGATCAGAGTAATAAGGTCTTTGGCCATTTTGAGCATCTGCTTCTTAGGCATAGAAGCCTGTCCTGGAGAATGCTGTACTGGTTTCCTTATCTTTAAAACTGTTTTAGACTTTGTCTTGGATGCTGAAGTAGGCTTTATATAAAGTTGTGTAGGTCTGAAGATATCCTCAGAAGCCAATGCCTGCTCAGCGGCTCCGGACCCATCTGAGGGATTAATTTCTGAAGGGCCAATACCTTGAGTATCCAGAGGCCTAGCTGTCTCCACGTGGGAGTCAGAGGCAGCCTGTGGCTCTGAGGTAGCGGGAGTCAGGGGCTGCGAAAGAGCTTCACTGAGCACCAGCGAACCGGTGACTGGCCTAGAAGAGGCTTTGCCGTCGGTTTTGGACCTCGGATGCTTGTCCTTGTCTTTATCCTTGCGTTTTTTATGAATTCCGGTCGTCGGTTGTTCCGACGGCATTATATAGTTAAACCTTCTGCTAAAATAATGAAAAGCAAAATCGTACCTACGCTTAATTGTGCGTTGGTTAAATCTAGCACAAAACCGACAACTAGCAACGTCGTGGTCAGGGCCTAGGCAAGGAATACAGTAAGTGTGGAAATCCTTATGAGGTATTTGATTCCCACAAGAAATACAATTGTTAACTTTTTCTGACATCGGTCTGGAGCATGAAAAAAATTTCCCCAACGGGGTACTTAGCTTTATTGAAGACTTCGGATCTGAAATTTGTTTTCGAAAATCTCAGGAGTCGGCCGACCAGCACTTGCGAACTGCTTTTGCTTCGATCACCGTGTGGCAAGAAAGACTGAAGAAAATGGCATCGGCTGCATCTTTTATACCCCTGGCGCACTGACATCAGGGAAGAGGCGACAGCAACCGACGCCAGACCAGGACTTTGGAATTCAGGCCAACTACGGGTAGCCTGCCAGCCGGATAACCCAAGTGTAATGACTGCAACAGTGAAACACGATGAACATCTAAAGATGATTCAGAAAGTTGAATGCCCTGATCAGGGCAAGCATCTCTTTTCTCTTTATTTGCTTGTGTCTGAATGAGCTTCTTGGAGCGTGGAAGGAAAAGGGGAGACCTGGATTTCAGGAAATTTGCTGCCTTCACCAAGTGAATTCTCTTCAGACAAACCCCAGAAAGTACAGTTGTGTACCTACCATAAATGTAGATGTTCGAGTGTATTCACTGTTGCAGTCATTACTCTTGGGTTATCCTGCTAGCAGGCTACCCTCAGTCGGCCAGAATTCCAAAGTCTAGGTCCAGCGTCGGTTGCTGTCGCCTCTTCCCTGACGTCAGTGCGCCAGGGGTATAAAAGATACAGCCAACGCCATTTTCTTCAGTTTTTCTTGCCCCGGATGTCAGGTGCCCCCAAATTGGTAGGCTGAAAAATATGCCAATAAAAATGCATGCACAAAAATAACATTTTCTTCATCTACAAGCAAATACACCAAATAGGTTGCGTAGGATAGAGAAGTGCAGATAAGTCCCAGCAAAGAAAAGGGGTTGGAGGGTGGGTAACCGGGACTGCAACAGTGAATACACTCGAACATCTACATTTATGGTAGGTACACAACTGTACTATGTTCATCGTGTTTCACTGTTGCAGTCATTACTTTTGGGTTGAATCCCAAAGCTGAGGATGGGTGGCTGGGCTAAATAGCATTTGGAGAGGCTATGAGGCCCTGCAGAATTGCAGTGGCAAAGCCTGCTCTGGACTTAGAGTAAAGAGATAAGTGGTAGTGCTTTGTGAAGGTGTGCACTAAACTCCAAGTTGCGGCCTCTAAGATATCTTTGGTTGGTACTCCTCTGAGGAAGGCTGCTGAAGTGGCTGCTGCTCTGGTGGAATGAGGCCTAATGCCCTTCGGCACTGATTTGCCATGTTGAAAATAGCAGAAGCGGATGCAATGACCTATCCATTTAGAAATAGTCTGTTTTGAGATAGCCTTTCCTTGTGATCCTGCAGCATATGACACTAAAAGTTGCTCAGTCTTTCTGAAAGCTTTAGTTCTGTCCAAGTAGAAGCGTAACTGCCTGTGTATGTCCATAGAATGCAGAATTTTCTCACCCTTGTTCTGTGGATTTGGATAAAAGGTAGGCAAGTGAATGGTTTGGTTGAGGGCCACACTGGACACCACCTTAGGCATAAATGTAGGGTTTGTCCTCAGAGAAACCCTGTCTGGATGAAAAATGATGAAAGGTTCCACAGCCATTAGTGCTTGTAACTCCGAGACTCGCCTTGCAGAGGTAATTGCTAGGAGCAGAGCTGTTTTCCAGGATAAGAATTTTATATCTGCTGTTGAGGCTGGCTCGAAAGGAGGCAGTGTGAGATTTTCCAAAACATAATTGAGGTCCCAGGCTGGAGTTGGTGCTCTCCTTGGAAGCCTAATGTTTTTGGCCCCTCTGAGGTACTGCCTTATTAAAGGATGAGAAAAGAGAAAGAAAGGCTTTTGTTCAGCATCTCAGTTAAGTATTGTAAAATCTAAGGGATATTTGGTACACACATGTCAATGCCTTGTTCCTGGTTCCAAGCACAGAATCTCTTCCATTTTTCTGCATAAGATTTTCTGGTACTGGGCCTCCTGGCCTCCAAGATAACATCCATAACAGCTTTTGAAAGTGGAGTGTTCTGAATGGCTACATTATCCGCCATGCTGCCAGATTTAAGGTCCTGAGTTGGCTGTGCAGGATCTGATTGTTTTGTTGTGTCAGAAAGTGCGAAGTTTGAGGCAATATCCATGCTGGCCCTTGAGACAAGCTCTTTAGGATTGGGTACCAGTGCTGGCGTGGCCAATCTGGTGCTATCAGTATCATTTTTGGCTTCTCCTGTCTGACCTTTAGGAGTACCCAGGGAAGGAGAGGCAGTGGGGGAAAAGCATATACTGTTAGATTTTCCCAGCTGAAGGATAGGGTGTCCACTTTCCATGTTTGCTTGTGGTAAATCCTTGTGCAAAATCTCTGCAATTGGCAGTTGTGAGGGGAGGCAAATAGATCTATGTCTGGGCATCCCGATTTCCTTATTATCATGCTGAAGACTTGTGGATCCAGTTTCCATTCGTGGGGATCCATGAGGTTTCTGCTTAGTCTGTCTGCTAGAGTATTTGTTTTTCCTGGCAGGAATTGTTTTTGCGGGTGAACTTGAAAAGCCAATGCTGTGTCCCATAAGGTCATTGCTTGTCTGCAGAGGGGGTAGGAGTGTGTACCTCCCTGCTTGTTTATGTACCACATGACCGTAGTGTTGTCTGTCTTTATCAGTAACTGTCCTGGGTGAAGTAGGTCCTTGAAAGCTGTCAGGGCGTTTTGAACAGCTAGCATCTCTTTTTGATTGATGTGAAGATGCATCTGGTTTGTATGCCATGTGCCCTAAATACATTTTCCTGTCATATGGGCCCCCCAGGCATAATTTGATGCATCCGTTGTCAGTGTCTGTCTGGCTGTGGGTAAACTGAATGGCAGACCCTTGTTGTGGTGACAGGCTTCTGCCCACCATCGTAACTCCTGTTGCAGGCAGGGAATGAGTGCAATTACTGTCTCCAGGCTGTGGCAATGCTGAGTCCAAACACTTTTTAGATACCATTGTAGTTTCCTCATATGTAGTTTGGCATATGGAATTAGTAGAACGCAGGATGCCATGAAACCCAAGGCCTGCAGGATTTTCCTTGCAGATAAGTGGGTTTTTGTTGCCAATTTCTTGAAGTAAGTAGTCAGTTGCTTTTGTTTGTCTGGCGTGAGATAAGCCATTTGGGCGGTTGTATTTAAGCTTGCATCCAGGAAAATTATCTCTTGAGAGGGCACTAGTTTTGATTTCCTTTTGTTTACTGTGTACCCTAGGCCAATTAGTAATCTTTTTACAAATGCCAGATGCTTTAGAAGAATGTCTTTGTTCTCCGCTTGAATTAGGCAGTCGTCCAAGTAGGGATATATTTGAATTCATTTTTGTCTGCAAATGCAATTACTGGTACCAGGCATTTTGTGAAGACCCTGAGCGCAGTAGATAAGCCAAAGGGCAGTGCAGAGAATTGGTAATGCATTGAGCCAGCTATGAATCTGAGGTATCTTCTGCAAGACTGTCTGATTGGGACATGCAGGTATGCCTCTTTTAGGTCCAAAGTTACGAGCCAAGCCTTCTTGCCCAGCATGGGCAGTAGCTGCTGTAGAGTCAACATCTTGAATTTTGGAACTTCCAGAAACGTATTTAGTATAGACAGGTCCAGTATTGGTCTCCAGGTTTTGTCCTTTCTGGGTACTAGGAAAAGTCTGGAGTAAAATCCTTGCCCTGCTCTTGTTGTGGTACTTGCTGAATGGCCCTCATGTTCATGAGGGCTGTAATTTGTTTTTGTGCCTCTGCCCACTGATTGTGTGGCAGGTCTGGCATACCTTTTGACCTTGGTAGAGTGTGAAAATGGAACCTGTAGCCTTGGGACACTATGTTCAGGACCCATTTGTCTTGGGTAACCATTTGCCAATTTGATGAAAAAAGTGCTAGTTTTCCCCCTAAGGGGGCTGCCAAAAGAAAAGTGCTTGGATCTGGTAGAGGAAAGTCATTGGGACTGTTTCCTGTAAGGCTGTGATTTGTCTTCTCCACTTTTGGAGGTAGGAGCACCCCATTGTTTAGGCCTGTATGAGCCTTGGGGCTGAGATCTGCCTCTGGGACACCTGTATCTGCTTCTTTGTGGCCTGTCTGACACTGGAAAGGACCAATTTTTAGAAGGCCAGTTCCTGCTAAACCTGGGTGGCTGTACCTGTAAGAAATCCTTGACTGTCTGCATGGATTTTGTTTTATCCTCCATTTTTTTCAACACCTCTTCTGCTTTAGTACCAAACAAAGTATCATGCTGTTATGGTGCATCTAATAATTTTGCTTTAACATGATCAGGCAGAGTCTGTTCCTTTAACCAAGCATGCCTTCTAATAACAGAACCTGTAACAGCGGCCCTGCAAGAGGCCTCCAGAGAATCATATCCACATTGCAAAGTATGCTTTCCCACTTGTTCAGCTGCATGCAATAAATCCTGCAATTCCTTGTTCTCTGAACATTCAGTATTTGTCAACAATTTCTGTTTAAGCAGTGACATTAAATATTGCTGATATTTAAGCATATGAAACTGACAATTTAAAGCCCTTACAGCCAGGGTAGCAGAAGTGTATACTTTTTTCCCCCATCGGTCTAGAGCCCTAGAATCCCTATCAGAAGGGACAGGGTTTTTTGCAGTAGTTTCTGGGTCAGCAGCAGGGTTTTTATACAGGAATTTATGAGAATCCGGGACCCTGTAGTATCTGTCTGGCTTTGCAGGTGCAGGGGTAAAGAGTCAGGGGACAGGCCGGACTGTGAAAATACATCATCTACAATGTCTAGAACAGGTGGAATAGCAAGCGGTCTGTGCTGAGGAAGTAGCATAAAGTCTCTGAGCCTTTTCTTAGATTCAGAATAATCTTGGCTCTCCCAGTGGAAATGCTCCCTCATGGTATGCAGGGTTTCCCCAAAAGAATAATCCTCAGGAGGAGAGGCTGAAGGAATGGATTCTTCAGCATCAGAATCCTCATAGGGAAGCATGGAGTGATCCTGTTCAGAAGAGGAATCAGAGGAAATAGAAACCTGATCAGAAGAATCATACTCTGTCTCTTGCCTAGGCCTCTTATCAGGAGGGGGATGGGAACCCCTGATCAAAGTAATTAGGTCTTTGGCCATTTTGAGCATCTGTTTTTTAGGCATGGAAGTCTGAGTAGGAGAATGCTGTACTTGTTTCTTTGTCTTTAGAGCTGCTTTAGTCTTTGTCTTTGAAGCTGAAGATGGCTTAATATGTAGTTGGGTAGGTCTGAAGACACCCTCAGAAGCCTATGCCTGCTTAGCGGCTCCGGACCCATCTGAGGGAATGATTTCCGAGTGTCCAATACCTTGAGTATCCAGAGGCCCAGTTGGCTCCACGTGGGAGTCGGAAGCGGCCTGTGGCTCTGAGGTAGCGGGTGCCAGGTGCTGCGAAAGTGCCTCACTGAGAACCAGCGAACCAGCAACTGGCCTAGCAGAGGCCTCGTCATAGGTTTTGGACCTCGGATGCCTATCTTTTCCTTGTCCTTGCATTTTTTGTAAACTCCAGTTGTCGGCTGGTCTGACGGCATTATATAATTAAATCTTCGGCCAAAGTAATGAAATGCAAAATCAAACCGACGCTTAATAGTGCATTGGTTAAATCTAGCACAAAACCGACAGCTAGCAACGTTGTAATCAGGGCTTAGGCAAGGAATACAGTAAGAGTGGAAATCCTTATGTGGTATTTGCTTCCCACAAGAAATACAATTGTTAACTTTTTCTGACATCGTTCTGGAGCAAGAAAAAAGTTTCCCCAATGGAGTACTTAGCTTTAATGAAGGCTTCAGTTCTGAAATTCGGATTTGAAAATCTCAGGAGTCGGCCGACCGGCACTTGCAAACTGCTTTTGCTTCGGGCACCACGCGGCAAGAAAGACTGAAGAAAATGGCATCAGCTGCATCTTTTATACCCCTGGCGCACTGACGTCAGGGAAGTGGCGACAGCAACCAACGCCGGACCTAGACTTTGGAATTCTGGTCGACTGAGGGTAGCCTGCCAGCAGGATAACCCAAGAATAATGACTGCAACAGTGAAACACGATGAACATCAGGGATTTGAAAAGACAAAAGATGCTGATGCTGGGACCAAAAAGACTTTAGATACCACTACATCTTTCTTTTTGTGTGTAATCTTGCCAACAGTATCATGAAAATCATAGATGCATTGAGACCTAAAATCCTAAGGTATTCCCTCACAGTGACCAAAGTCTAAGTGGAAAAACAATAGGAATAGTTGTAGATATAGATTTTTTAATGTGGAAGAAAAACTCTTTTTTTTTTACTGAAGTGTTCAGCTGACACCCCAGGTACAAAATTCTGTGTGAAGGAATCAAAGGAGTCTTGTAAATGTTTTCTTGGAATCTGTCTGTGCAAGAGATCTCTCACCTAAATGTGAGATTCCGGACACTTCCAAAAAGGCTCTGCAAAGATTAACAAGTCATCTAAATACAGACAAATATGGATACCCTGTAGCCTGCCAAGAGCTAAAAGTGGAGCCAGACGCTTTGTGAGCGCTCTTGGTGCAGTGAATAGTCCAAAGGGTAAGGCAGGGAACTGACAATGCAATCCAAACACACACATTCTTTAAGAAACACCTGAAGTATGGATGAATAGGGATGTGATAAGCATATTTTAAATCTAGAGTTAACTGGAAACTTGGAATAAGAGGCAACAGATTGTGACGTGGCCTCTGTCTGACCTCTCTCACCAGAAGTATCCCCAGCTAAAAAACAAAGCCAAAACCCAAATAAGACTTGATAAGAAGAATTACTATACTAGCTTACAAGCTAAATACCAAAATAATCCTCAAAAATTCTGGACCACTTTAAATAAAATATTACGACCAGGTCAAACTAAGACCCCTCAACCAACAGCAAGTAATCCCCTAGAATGTATTGCTGCCCAGTTTAATAAATACTTCACTGACTCCATCAAAATCCTTACTAACCAGAATTTCCCATCACTGCCCATCAACCTAACCTCTCTACTAGATAATAACATATTCTCCTTAAAACTAGACCAACCCACAACATACACAAATACTTGCTCAGGCTAAAACCCACAACCCTGGCAGCTGACAACCTGCCCTCAACATACTTAAAAATAGCAGCTGAAGCCATCTCCTATCCAGTTTCCGTACTAATTAACCGTTCCATATCTGAGCAACACATCCCCACTCTCTGGAAAATTGTTCACATCATACCCCTATACAAAGGAGGTCCCTCCACCGACTTGTCTAACTATCAGCCCATAGCAATCCTATCCCTTCTATCAAAAATCCTTAACCATCTCCTAGACAATAAATTACTTATAAAATACTCAGCATGGCTTTCCCCCCTACCATAGTACTACCACAGCCCTTATTAGCTTCACAAACACCATCAGTCAACTTAGAAATAAAGGTGAGATAGTATCAGCATTCTTTTTAAACTTATCAAAAGCCTTCGATACAGTGTCTCATAACAAACTGCTGACTGCCTTCTCCAAACTGAACCTAAGCTACTCCACTCTATCCTGGTTTCAGAACTACCTCATAGATCGGCAACAAGCAGTATGGTGGAACAAAGCTCTTTCTCCCTTACTACCAGTGACTATGGGCGTGCATCAAGGGTCTATTCTTGGCCCCCTCCTTTTTAACCTGTTTACAAATGATCTCCATAATGCTACAACTCTAGCCACCCTTATACAGTAGGCAGATGACTCAACTGTGATTTGTTCTGCCCCAATTCTACCTGAACTACAGAACTTAACCCAAACTTCCTTCAATGCTACTGAATCATGGTTGGCAGATGCCCAATTAATCTTGAACCCAAATAAAACTAAATTCATGCTCTTCCACTCCACTAAATTCAAAACCCAGTCCACTTACTTCAATATCACATCCAGTAATAAGATTTTGATTGAACCAGTACCATCCACTCAACTTCTCAGTGTTGTTATTGAACAAAATCTGAAGTTCGACTTACACATTGCCCAGACTGTAAAAAAAGTACACAAGAAAACAGATACCTTATACAGATACAAAAAAATTACCTAACCACAAACTCCAGAATAACCACAGCCAGGACTCATCTTCTGTCAACTTTACTATACGCCTCACCCATCCTTACCAACTCTCCAAATCAGACCTAAGCAAGCTAGATGCCTGCTATAATAAGCCAGCTAAATTTGCCACTAGCTGTCCTCCTAGAACCCATCATTGTAAGGCCTTAAGACAACTATCTTGGTTAGAACTTCTCCACCAACTCATTCTCACTCAACTCTCTACCACCCACCAAATGTACATAAACCCAATAAAACACCCAGCTCTACAAGGCCTCCTCAATTCCCATATAAGGACCCGTCCACTAAGATCCACTAATAAAGCTCTAATTGAAGTAACCAGGAGTAAAAATAGCTCAGGTGACTCTCTATACTCCTACTACGCTGGAATGCCTTACCACTTGAA
This sequence comes from Protopterus annectens, assembly GCF_019279795.1. NCBI lineage: Eukaryota > Metazoa > Chordata > Ceratodontiformes > Protopteridae > Protopterus > Protopterus annectens. Next base: position 109,337,977 of record NC_056750.1, on the reverse strand, counting down.
ATTAGAACTATAAATAGCTTAAAAAACATCAAGCATCACATTAAAGACCACCTCACCAATTCCTGGACTTGCACATGTACTGGGCATGGGTAAACCATGGAACTAGCTGATTTAAAAATGTTAATTACATATGTAATGAGTATTGAATTTAAGCCATATGACTACCTTATGTTGTTTTTTTCTCTTTTTCACTGTTAATATCTATCAGACTTTAAGTCTTCAGTTTGCTATGCTACCTGTATATAAGAATAAGTATCGTAATTGCACTCTTATTGTATACACTGTCACTGCCTGCTACTACTGTAAGAACTGTCTTCTAGAAGCATTGTTATACAAGATTATTGGTCTCGTCTCCCACTTGACCAATTTATTTTGTTTCAGTCTTTTTACCGTTATGAATGTCTTACTATTTTTTTCTTTATTGTATTACACAATTTCCTTTCTACTAACAAAATAGCTTACTAACAATGGAGCTTTTCGTCCCGGGCCTCTACTGAAAAGGGATTTTATGCCCAGTTGGACTCTCCCGGTAAACAAATGTAAAATAAATAAAAATAAATAATTTAGAATTTGGGCACTATTACAAATGGGTTTAGGAAAGAAAGATCATTTTCTCATCACCTCACTACTCATAGCACCCACTCCCTCTTCCACTAACGCCCCTCCTAAAACCCAATATTCAGACATGTTTCTTTTACACATACTATTCATCCCATTACTGCAAACTGCCTCTTCCTAACAACACCTAACAACCCTCTCATAATCTACTTAAAACCCTCCACCAACCCTTTAATGAACCCATCTCTGACCTCTTTCACTTTGAAATAGCACCCCACATCTACAACTCCACAAGTATTGACCTATGCCCATATAGATACCTCCACCATGCTAACCCCTTATTAATACCACTAAAACAACCACCTATACCCCCCCAAAGACCCCCCCCCCAAGTACAAGTAAAAACTCTAATCTTCATTTATGTGGAGACATACACCCCAATCCTGGCCCTACTCTTACCCAACAAAACACAGCCATCACAAACAACTTCCTCTAACCAACAATAAATCAAACCTCACCTCTACTATCCAACATCCAAAAACAGCTTGGACATCCTCCTCTAAATATAAACCTCAGATATCTCTTAAACAAAATACATGAACTCCACGCCACCCTACCACTATACACTCCTGACACTGCTGTACTAACTGAAACCTGGCTTAAACCCCACATAAACAATAATAAAATCATTCCTCCAGGCTACAATATCCTCAGACAAGACAGGACAACAAAACAAGGTGGAGGAGTAGCAATTCTATGTAAAGACACTCTTCATTTCGAAAAACTGCAGGTATACATCCCAGATTATTGATAATACAGAACTCTTAGCATCACGTCTAAAATCAGTAACAGCAAACATTTTGTGTTATTAGCTGTATACATCCTACCAAATAACAACCCCTCCACAATAGAAAACCTTGTCTCATGGGCCTCAGCCACATTTGACCAAGAAACTATACTAGTTGGTGATTTCAATACCGATTGGCAAACCTACTCATCAGATAACCCCAAAAATCATATCAACATACATGGTTTCACCCAACTGATTCATTAAACCGCTAGAATTGACAAAACCAGCAACAAACAATCCATTCTTGACTGGATCCTGACAACAAACCCTCTCTAATCCACCTTTCAGGCTGCCTACATAACAGCCTAAGTGACCACCTACTAACCTTCTAAGACACCGTATCTCACCCACAAAACCACAAATGTATAAACAAATACGTAATACAAAAAACTTCTCCATAGACACCTTTTAAACAAATGCTACTAAGCTGTAACTGGTCCCCATTAAAATACCTCCCACTAGATGCAGCAGTCAATTATTTCAATAACATATTTCTTGATGTTCTAAACACACTTGCCCCCATAAGACACATAAGAACAAAAAGTAACAACTGCCCATGGCTGTCTAAAGAAACCAAACAGTTACTACAACAAAGAGAGAAACTCTGGTATCAACATATAACCAACAAATCAAAACCTTCCCCAGACACCTACTGCCACCTAAGAAATGTCTGCATAAAGCAAATCAGAGCTGATAAAAACCTGTACTATATAAACATTCAGTTCAAGCATCAAAACAACCCACAAGGATTCTAGGCCTCCATCACTCAGCTTATCCATCCAGGCCACACCCCTACCCCATCCCTGAATATCAAAAACACAGAAGAAAGCATAGCAACCCACTTTTAACTCATTTTTCATAAATTCCATCCTCTCACTCATAAAAAACAAAAATAGCCTGCAACAAATCACCCTCCCTCCCTACTATCATCAATTCACCTACCTCTCTCTCTTAAACCCGTCCAAACAAGTACAATAAAGAAATTGCTAAGCCAACTGAAACTCACAACCCTTGCCGCTGACAAGCTGCTAAACGACTACCTCAAATAAGCAGCCAATATCATCTGCTATCCATTTTCAATACTGATCAATAGCTCTATCACTGAACAGTATGTACCTAAAACCTCCTACATAAACCCACTCCACAAAGAAGTATCCTCACTAGAACTATCTAACTGTAGGCCAATATCTATACTATCCCCTCTTTCTAAAATCTTAGAAAAGTGCGTCCACTCTCAACTGATACAACACATACTATCTAATAAGCTCCTTTCCCATGCACAGTACAGATTTCGACCAGGCCATAGTACCACCATGGCACTGCTCAAATTTACCAGTACTGTCAATCAACTAAAAATCAATGGCCAAATGGTTGCCTCATTATTTTTCAATATGTCAAAGGCATATGACACAGTGTGCCATGAACAACTCCTACATGGGCTTGCATCACCTGACATATCTAGAAACACTCTCATTTGGTTCCAAAATTACCTATCTGACCACTATCAATCAGTCAAATGGCAAGATGACCTCTCCTCCCCACTTCCCATTACAGTAGGAGTTCCACAAGGCTCAATTCTTGGGCCTCTGTTCTTCACAGTTCTGATTAATAACCTACACAAAGCTACTAACCTTGTTTCCTTCATGCAAAATGCAAATAATTCCACTGTCATCTGCACCGCACCTACCTTAAAACAACGACAAGACAATACTCAAAAATCTTTTACTGCCGAGTCTTTCTTAAAAAAAAAAAAAAAACAGCTCATCCTTAATCCCAACAAAACCAAACTAATGTTGTTCCCTAACCAATGCCACAAAACAAACTTCCCCAACCATGACTTTACAATCACCTCATCCAATCACATTGCAATTAAACCCATCTCAGAAACCAAGCTACTAGTATCATTCTAGATAAGTTAAAATCTGACAAACATATCTCATGCCATCAAAAAGGCGCACATTAAATTAGGTTCCCTTTACAGAATAAAACCTTTCTTAAACTCTTCCAGACAAGCTATTGCCAGGACCCATCTACTATCCACTTTACTCTATGCCTCTCCTATATTTACTAACCTCAAAAAATCAGACTTAAGCAAACTTAAATCATTCTACCATAAGATAGTCAGATTTGCTGCTAACCTGCCCCATAGAAACCATCATTGTCTTGTTCTAAAACAACTCAAATGGCTAGAGCTGATCAACCTACTAACCCTAAACCAACTTACCATAGCCCATTCCATAGTTTATCTACCCAACAAATGTCCATCCCTACAGGACCTTGTACAAACCCACCTCAATAGCAGAACTCTATGATCCTCAAAAACAATTACTACTCAAAGTTACAAAATCCAGCACCTTTGGAGACTCACTATACTCAATATATGCAACTAAATCAAGGAATTCCACCCCCCAGAACATACTAAACACAGCAAACTTAACGCACTTCAAAAAAACTGCTAAAGTCTCATCTAAATGACAAATGGTTATACTCATGTTCCTCACCAAGCTGAACCCATTTCTCTCCTCCTCATCCTCTCTCTTCCTATTCTCCACTTTCACTATATCGCTATGCTTACGAATACCTTACTTACTCCCATCCTCACCCTCTCTCTTCCTATTCTCCACTTTCACTATATCGCTTTAATACCTTACTTACTCCCATCCTCACCCTCTCTCTTCCTATTCTCCACTTTCACTATATCGCTATGCTTACGAATACCTTACTTACTCCCATCCTCACCCTCTCTCTTCCTATTCTCCACTTTCACTATATCGCTATGCTTACGAATACCTTACTTACTCCCATCCTCACCCTCTCTCTTCCTATTCTCCACTTTCACTATATCGCTATGCTTACGAATACCTTACTTACTCCCATCCTCACCCTCTCTCTTCCTATTCTCCACTTTCACTATATCGCTATGCTTACGAATACCTTACTTACTCCCATCCTCACCCTCTCTCTTCCTATTCTCCACTTTCACTATATCGCTATGCTTAAATACCTTACTTACTCCCATCCTCACCCTCTCTTCCTATTCTCCACTTTCACTATATCGCTATGCTTACGAATAGCTTACTTACTCCCATCCTCACCCTCTCTCCCCCTACTCTCCACTTTCACTATATCTCTATTTGCTTATTAATCCATGTGATTATAAGAATAACAACATTAAGCATAACATTTTATAGTACCAAACAGGCATATCTGAGACACTGCTCCATTGTACATTCAGTTATTATATCTCTGAGACACTGCTCCACTGAATGATTTCTTGTTACGAAGTGTAACTGCCAAAATGTGTTACTAAGTGATCCTGTTAGCTTTATTACTAACTTGAGCTGTGATAATATATTATGTGATTTATTACTATCATTTCTCTTATTGTTTCACTATTGTTTAAAATACTAACATGTTATTATATAGAGCTTTTCTCCCCGGGCCTCCGCTGAAAATGGGTAAATCTGCCCAGTTGGACTTCCCTGGTAAACAAATGTTAAATAAACTTGCCACCAAAACATTTTCTTTCTTTGGCACTAAAAACATCCCTGAATAAAACCCTTTCCCCACCTAAGAAGGGGGACTAAGTTCTATCACTCCCTGGAACAGCATGTGATGAAGGATAGGTGGAAATAAAAGTCTGATGTAATGAATGAGGAATCAACCCCTGTAAAGGAGAAATTTCATCCCACTGCCATCTGTAACCTTCATGAATGATCTTCAGCACAAATTTGTCTGAAACTTTTAGTTATGTACTTACCATAACTTTAGATGTATGGGATCCATCTCGCCTACATTCTGTACTGACGGGTTCGGAGCCGATCCTCGGCTCCGACTCGGCACGCTATACTATAGAACGAAGTCTCTTATTGGCTGAGCTATCCCACATCCCAGGATGCACCACCACTGCTTCCCCAGATCTTGTTTGTCCGCACACATGCACACACACATAGACTGTTGATATAATATTGCCAGGTGTTTCAAGATGAAACGGCTGAACTCGAACCGTCCGGTCTCTTCTGATCTCCAAGGCAGGGGGAAGGAGGGTGGGTTATTAGGAATGCAGGCGAGATGGATCCCATACATCTAAAGTTATGGTAAGTACATAACTAAAAGATGTTATGTGATCCTATCTCGCCTACATTCTGTACTGATGGGACAGCGTCCCTAGCACCTGATTCCTGGGTGGCTCACTGGAAAACACTCCTGAGAACTGTGGAACCGAAGGAAGCTCGCCCCTGAGATGCCACGTCCAATTTGTAATGAGAAATGAAGGTGTGAGGAGAAAACCACGTAGCCGCAGCACAAATGTCACTAATGGCAAGCTTAGGATGAAAAGCTGCCGAAGTAGCCATAGCCCTGGTAGAATGAGCTTTCACTGTAGTTGTAAGCTCTTTATTAGAAATGAAGTAAGTATGACTGATACAGTCTCTGATCCACTTGGCAATAGTGACTTTCGTGACGGCTTTGCCCAATTTATTGTCCGAAAAGGACACAAACAACTGATCTGTTTTCCGTGTTTGGTGCGTCCTATCCAAACAGAAGCGCAATTGTCTGTGAACATCCAAGGTGTGGAAGATGTATTCCGCTCGGTTTGAGTACTTTGGGAAGAAAACTGGAAGTTCCAATGACTGTTGCAGACAAAAACTAGAACAAACCTTAGGAACAAAGGATGGATTCAGTCTGAGGGATACTCTATCCTTGTGAAAAACCAGGTATGGTGGTTTGACACATAGGGCTTGAAGTTCCGAAACTCTTCTGGCTGATGTAATTGCAACTAATAAAGCAGTCTTCCAAGAAAGAAATTTCAAGTCACAAGTTGCTGCCGGTTCAAAGGGGGAAGAGGTCAAAGCACCTAACACCACATTAAGGTCCCACGGTGGAGCGGGATGAGATATCAGGGGCCGTAGCAGCCCAGCACCTTTCATGAAGGCTTTACACAACTTGTTGCTCATCAAAGGTGGTTCTATGCTCTCATGAAAATTGGAAATAGCTGCCAATTGAACCTTGATGGTAGAGACCGAAGAACCTTGATTGAACAGAGAAGCTAAAAACTTCAGAACCTCTGACACCGGGACAGTTATGGGATCTAATCCCCGGAGTTGGGCCCAAACAGCAAATCTCTTCCATTTGCTGTTATACATTTTCTTAGTAGAAGTCTTGTGGGCCGAGGACAAGATATGTATGACTTCCGGGTCCAAAGCATGGTTCCTGACTATGGTTGGAAGAGGAGGAGCCAAGCTGTTAACCTCAACGAGTGGAGGGACTGATGATGCTGTCCCGACTGATGGGTCAAGAGGTCCGGAACTTGGTCCAGGAAACATGGACCGTCCAGTGCATATTTCCGAAGAAAGGGAAACCAGACTTGACGAGGCCAGTATGGGGCAACTAAAATCATCTTGCTCTCCAAGCGAATCGCCTTCTGGATCACCTTGGGAAGAAGGGGAACCGGTGGAAAGGCGTATAGCAGGCCGGTGGGCCAAGCTTGGACTAGGGCGTCCTTGGGAATCTCCCCCGGAACTGGGGTGAGAGAGAAGAACTGTTGGCATTTCGTGTTGAGGGGGGGGTTGCGAAAAGGTCGCAAAGAGGAGTTCCCCATCTTCTGAAAATTTGAGTTGCCACTCTGTCGTTCAGAGACCACTCGTGAGGGGAGAGAATAGTTCTGCTCAGTCTGTCGGCTATCACATTGGATCTCCCTGGAATGTGTGTTGCTACCAGAAAACGTTTGGTTGCAATCGCCCAATCCCATACTTTCATGGCCTCTCTGCAAAGGGGGTAGGATCTGGTCCCTCCCTGCTTGTTCAGGTACCAGACTACTGACATGTTGTCAGACTGAATGGCAATCATGCCCGGGGGGAGGTAATCGTGTAGTGCTTGCAGCGATAGAAGCACCGCCCTCATTTCTAGTATGTTGATGTGGAGGAGACTCTCGTCGGAATGCCACTTGCCTTGGACTGACCTGCCCAGGTAATGACCCCCCCACCCCATCTGGGAGGCGTCCGTAGTCAATGTGGCCACTGGAGGTGGTGGAACAAAGGGTCGCCCCTCATCCAGGTTGGAGGAAAGAAGCCACCAACGAAGGTCCTGTTTGCACGTCTCTGTGATCAGAATGAGGTGACTGAGATGGAGATCCTGATAAGACCACTGGACTGACAGGAGCCACTGGAGAATCCTCATATGTAACCTTGCCAAGGGGACTAGGAGAACGGTGGCCGACATGGAACCTAACAGTTGTAGGACCATCCTGGCTGGGGCTCGGCGTTTGAGGAGCAAGGCTCGAACTTGAGACTGTAATGTTTCTATCCTCTCTGTAGGAAGATAGACCCGCATTTGCTTTGAGTCTATCTCTACTCCGATAAACCGTATGCGCTGAGATGGCAGCAACACAGACTTTGCCCAATTGAAGGTGATTCCTAGGGAGCTGCCTAGAGATATAGTGGCTCCTAGGTTTTGTAAGTGTAGACGCCTGGAGGTGGCAGTTAGGAGCCAGTCGTCTAGGTATGGAAACACCTGGAATCCTAGACTTCTCAGGTGAGCAGTCACCACTGCCAAACATTTGGTGAACACCCTGGGGGCTGTGGTGAGACCAAAGGGCAGTGCACGGAACTGGAAATGACTGTCTCCCAGGCTGAAGCGCAAGTGTCTCCTGGACGCCTGATCTATCGGGATGTGATAATAGGCGTCCTTGAGATCTATGGAGCACATCCAAACACCTTTCTCCAGCAGCGGGAGAATGGATTGTAAGGTGACCATCCGGAACTTGGACTTCTTGACAGATCGATTTAGCTTGCTGAGATCCAAAATGGGCCTCAAGTCCCCGGTCTTTTTTGGCACCAAAAAGAATCTTGAGTAAGTCCCTAATCCGGTCTGGCCTGTGGGGACCGGTTGGATGACTCCTTTTTGAAGCAGCTTTGAGATTTCGATGGCTGCAAGATCCCGTTGACTGGGTGGCGGGTCCGGGATTTTTCGGGATGGTGGGGGGAGGTTGAGAAAAGGGGATGGTGTAACCTCCAGCGATGATTCGGAGCACCCATCGGTCCTGAGTGATACTCTCCCAGGCCTTTAGGTGCTTCGAAAAACGACCCCCGACTGGCTCCAGAGCTGCACAGTCGGGCAATCCTTCAGGGATGCTGGAAGGTTGAGGAGCCATGAAAGGACTCACGGTGTCCAGTGTTGCGGGGGCCTCCGCCGCCTCTGGGACGGCGTCTTCCTGAAAAATTTCCCCCTCCTCTGCCTCTAGAAGGGGGATTGCCCTGCTGTGAGGAGTAAGTCTTTTGAGATTTACGGAACCACATTTTCCCCCCCTCTTCTAGCCTTGGGATAAGGCCTGAAGGGAGTGGAAAACCGTGCCCCTACGGCAGTCAAAGTCTTACCCTCTTGTTCACAGTGAGTCAAGGTGTCCTTTACCTTGGGTCCAAACAGAGAGGATCCATCGAAGGGAGCGTCGGCAAAGGAAGACTTGAAGGCTTCCGCAAAATGACACAGGAGAAGCCAAGCTTGTCTCCGTAGAGCAACACCTGTTCCCGCCGCTCTGCTCGCCCCCTCGGCTGCATATGAAATGAGCCTCATGGACGAGTTAGATAACGATGCTAGGGTAGCCAGCTGAGAGCTAACCGTCTGGGCCAACTGCTCAGGTAGGTTACCAGAGAGGGTATCTGAAAGTTCCTTGACCAGATCCCTCTGAAGTCTGGTGAAGTGCTTCAGATAATTCAGAGACCTTAAAGTAAAGGTTGCTGAAGTAAGGGTGCGCTTCCCGTACCGATCCATGCTCCTGGACTCTTTATTAGGAGGATGGACGGACGTTGAAGCCTCTGCCACATCTTGCTGGGTAGCAGATGCCACCACCAGGGCATCTACAGCCACGCCTTTGGAGAGAAAATCCTTTTCGGGGGGGGGCTGAAAAAAATTTATTGGGGCGAGCTGGCACCGGTTCCACAGAATCCGGGTGCTCCCACGCCTTCGAGAGATCAAATCCAGAAGCTCATCAAAGGGCGGAGACACCCAGGAGGCAGAGGGCTGAGCCCCGAAGGCCTTGAGGAATACCGACTCCTCAGCGGAAGGGGGTTTGGACTGCCAGTCGCCTCGTTGCTTCAGGATTTCCAAAATGTCCGCAAAGGAGACATCATCCGAGGACGACTTGGGGGACCCCTCCGCATCATCGAGGTCGGTGTCCGAGGTGAGAGACTCGTCAGGGGAGTCGACGTGCTTCCTCTTGCACTGTCTCTTCCTTGGAGGTTCCTCCGAAGACGCTTCGGAGGGACCTTCAGGAAGGAGGGAACCCGCGATGGGGGTGACCTCAGGCCTCAGGGCTCTGCTGTCTTGAGACAGGGGGACTACAAAGGAACCAGTCTCCGTGCCAAGGGAAGGTGCCGGTGAGACGGTGGAGGTGGCCAAAGAAGATTTGGCCAAAGCACTCCTCATGGCCCTGAAGGCGGGACCCCCAGAGTCCTGGGAAGGTCCGACCCCTGAGGCCACAACAGTAGACAGCACTCCCGAAGCCGACGCACTGAGAGGGAGGCTCGGAACCGACAACATCGGTCCCGAAGCGTCACCCCCGGGGCCGACCGAGGAGGTCCATGTACCGAACTCCGACCCGAAGGGCGGGGTTGGAGTAAGGGTCGGAGCCGACCCGAAAACCTCCACCGGCTCCACCAGCACCGACTCCAACGGTGCTGAGGCTGTTGGAGGAGGAACAAAGACAACAGGGTGGGCAACCGGCTCCGGAGCCGACTGGGCTGGAGCCGAAACCAACTTTTGGAAGACTGGAGACTAAAACAGCCTTTGAAGTACCCTGTCTATGTCCGAATCCGACATTCTCGAAGACAGAGAAGAGATCGAACGGGTTCGAGTCGACTTCTCCACTGGTTCCGAAGGACTGGGGGACCATCTCCGAATCGTCTCGATAAATGTCGGTGCCGAGGGAGACTCCACAACCATTGCAATTTCCCTCGGAGCCGAAGTGGACTTCGGCGCCTAAGGGGAAGAGTCTGAGCGGGCAACTCTCATCGGCTCCGAAGACAGTGGAGCCAATGAAGGTGACCCGCCTCTCGAAGCTCTAGCTGTCGGCTCCGAAGCCAGAGGAGTCGAGGCTGGAGGCATCGAGGCAGACCGTTCCGCCCTCGGCTCCGAAGTCCGTGGAGCCGATGGAGAAGCCTGCCGAGATTTCTTTGTGGCCGGTTCTGATGGGCTGGTCGGAGTCAACGATTTCTTTTTCTTAGAAGGAGAAGAGGAAGAAGATAAAGCTTCCTCAAAAGAAGGGGTAATAAGCCCTTTTAGAATCAATTTGTTTTTCCTCTCTTGGAGGACCCGGGAGGAAAAAGCATGACAAACGCTGCATGACTCCTGAAGGTGTTTAGGGCCTAAACAATACACACACAAAGAGTGATCGTCCGTTATGGACATTTTGTAGCTGTATTTAGAGCATTTTTTGAACCCAGATGGTCTGTGCTCTTTCGACATGTTTACACACAAACACTACTACCAAAAAAGAAACTTTTTCCAAAATTTTGTTAAAGAAAATGTAAATAAGGACAAGACCCCTCTAACAAAAACGGGATTACTTGACCAACTAGACTACAACACTACAACAAGACTAACACTAAATATTTCAATCACGCGCGAGGGCAAGGCCCCTCTAACTTAAACGGGATCCTTTCCCTCAAATTAAAGACAAATTTACCACAAAAATTCACTCAAACTCAAGTCACACAACAACGATAGCTGTTAAAACAGCTTTTGGGTAGATTAATCAAAGATTCCTGACAGAAATTTTTTGAAGAAATAAGCACTTAGCTCAGCCAAGTCTGAGACCACGTCTTTGCTGTAAAGCGGCAAACGAGATCTGGGGAAGCAGTGGTGGTGCATCCTGGGATGTGGGATAGCTCAGCCAATAAGAGACTTCGTTCTATAGTATAGCGTGCCGAGTCGGAGCTGAGGATCGGCTCCGAACCCATCAGTACAGAATGTAGGAGAGATAGGATCACATCTGTTTCTAAAAAGAAAAGTGGAGCTTCAGAGGGAAAGGGGGTGCCAGGGTAAGAAGGGGGGGACAAGATCCCTTGACAAGACCTATTGGACTGTCCTTGGTTTTGAGGGAAGGTCCTGAAATCTTTCTGGACTCCCCTTAACATTTTTTCTTAAATGTCTCTTTGCCCACATTTTTGAGAGACTTTTCATTTTATTTTTTTGCTAAAACTGGATGAGAAGTTAGAAAAATCTTCGGAATTCCCTGTATCAGCTTACCCTTTTCATCACACTTTTTGATAACACTTGCAGTAGACGAAAACTACATTTCTACCCAAAGGAGAACTTAAAAACCTAATTTTTTTCACATCATCCGAGATAGTCCGAGAATGCAGCCAGACAAAACTCCTAAAACAGTACCAGTGCCCATAGCATTGCAAGAAGAAATCAATTGAGTCCTACACAAACTGTAAACAATGAGTATTGATCTGTAAAATAGAAGAAACTAAACAATTTAAAGCAGGACTTTTCCTCACAAGAAGAAACTGCAGAGAAAACATTCCTCATACTTTCAAAATTAGTCAGAATACACTAACATATGAGCCTAATCGCCATAGTGGTGCAGTGGGTTAGCATTACCACCTCACAGCAAGAGGTTCTCTGGTTCAATTCTCGGCTGGAGCACCTTCTGTGCGGAGGCAGCATGTCCTCCCTGAGGTCGAATGAATTTGAAGACATGCAGGTAGGTGTGTGAGTGTGCCTTCCTTGAAGGCTGGGCACTGTGCTGGCAACTCAACACCGTAAAAATTCACTGTTAATCATTAGCGGACCGGAGTTCCGCTGTGGCGACCCTTAACTGGGAAAAGCCAAAAGACAGTTTACACTTTAACATACGAGCCTGATAATTCAAAATTCTGAAAATCAAAACTGCAAAATCATACATCTTTTCTCATAGTTATCAATAATCTTCCCACCCTTGTCAGAAAGAGTAGGACTGGAATTAACCAAATGTTTAGCAGCAGTAGGATTAACTAAAAACTACAGTTGTTGGGACAGCTTTGGGCTGAACATACAAACACTTTAAAAATATTAAGGAATTTTATAAACTCTATCTGCATTTTAGGGGGTAGCAGGCTGACTATCAGGAAAACTTGAAGCAGTGACACACACATCCTCCAAAGTTGACAGAACTAGATTAACGGGTGAAGGTTCTGGAAATTCCTTCTGTAACAGCTCATAGTGTTTTCTGAGGGACTGAGAAACCTCAGTGTTCCCCCACTGAGAGCAGTGACATACTCTGGAAACAGCCTCAGAGAGACAGAAATTCCCACAAGGAGAATGAGAAACCGAGCACTCCTGAGTCAGAATCAGAAATCTGAGGATAAAACACTGCATCTGTCCCCTCAACTTCCTGATCAAATTCATAATCTTAAATCTCTTCAGGAAAAGAGACATCCCTCTTTCTTTTACTAGAAACCACCTTATTAATAACCTGAATTAAATCCTGAGCCAGACCCAGTAAAATACTCCTGTCTAAAGAAATTTGAGGAGGAGTAGATACATGTTTAGTTTTCTGTTTCCTTTTGACAGGAAAATGGGGCCAACAGTGTTATTAATGGTAGCAGGAACTTCTGTAGGGATGGGCACAGCATTATGACCAAACAGGGAAGTCTTCCCTGTTTGTTTTCCCAGGACTAACAAGAGTGGTTCTCCCTTGCCCAAGGGGACTCCAACAGCTACAGAGGATGTGGCTAGCCACTAGTCTATAGTAGTTGTGTGTGCCAAATGGAGGGATCTGGGGTAAAAGGGTAGAGGTCTGAGAACCAGCTCTGACCACAGCACAGTCACCCACCTGCAGCTGAGGCAAATTGCTAGCCTGCTCTAGTGGCAAGTGATGTTTGCTTAACTTTTTCTGGCTGGAAGAAGAACCAAGAGTGGGACCAGTAGTTTGTTTCATGGTCAGGCTGAAGATGGTGCCTCTTAACAGTGGAAACCAAGTAGTATAACCCACTAAAAATGTAGTCATTAAAAAGCAGTTTAGTCTCACAAAAAAAAAAAAAAAAAAAAAAAAAAAAAACACTTTAAAACACTTTGCTAGTCCTAAAAAGTAAAATAAACACAATTTAGAAAAATGTTTTTAACTACATTAAACAACCTTTATACTGACAGGAAAAAGTGTGCCTCTGTTTAAAAGTAGCGTTAAGTCTCATGATAGGATTGGACAGAAAGGATAAGGGAAGGCTGGGCTACTGTGGACAGGAGGGGGAAGTATCTGGAACTAGAAGTACAACAAATGCTTAAGGAGATCAAAATAAAGAGGCAACTTTGTAGGGAATGGCAGATAGATGGCTGACAGGGGTTTTCACATTATAAAAAAGGGATGATTTAATAGAAGTATGATTTTACTGAATGTGGCACACTCAGGGAAGCATATTATCACAAGCATCCAAACTGGATCGTAGAACAGATGCAGAAGCCTGTGTGATCATTTTGTGTGAATGGGAGGGGGGTTATGGACAGGGAAGGAAAGAATAATGATGACGAGACTGAGGGAGGATGGGAAATACCGGAACGTAGTGGGCTGGTCTAGGTGATAGCACGATGGGAAGAAGGGGGTAGAAGATAGAGGCAAATATGGATGGGATATAACACACCACCACCACCACCACTCCTCACTTCCATAGATGAACAACCAGGATCCAAATGAAACACAAATCTTCAGATAAAACTGTTTTAATTCTAGCGCCTCGATGAAAACACCTTCTTGGAATACAAATCTCATCAAACATCAAGCTTATATACACATTATACATCAATTAAATAATTAATTAACTCATTAAACCATTGACCCCTTAAAGCAAACTTCTCCAATTCAATTCCCCATTAAGTCCCATAGGGACCATTGTATTAGATTTCAGAATGTAAATACTTTCTTTATATAGAAGTTTTTCCTTTAAAACATTTTCATCCATACAAAAACAATTAATTTGTTCTAAAATACTTCCCTTCAGTAATGAATAATCATTATTATGTAATTTCATAAAATGAGCAGCAATTGTTTTTTCTTCTTCACAATTTTTAATGTCCCTAATATGTTCCATAAATCTTAACTGAAACATCCTTTTTGTTTCTCCCACATAGAACATATTACAAGGACAACTCAAAATGTAAATTATCCCCTTTGATTCACATGAAAATCTATCTTTGGGAATAAAGGAAATGTTATTAATACATTCAAAACACTTAGTGTGTGGACACACTGGACATCTCCCACATTTGATTGTACCTGTTTCCATCAACATTCTAGGTACTGGTAGATCTGGTAAAGCAAATAATCCATGTACCAACATGTCCCTTATGCTTCTACCTCTCACATACGATCTCGAGAGATGTCTTGGTAAAACATTTACTAAAAATTTATCATGCATCAAAAGTTCCCAGTAATGCTCCAGCATCCCTATTATTTCCTTAGAGACAAAATAAATCTTTTGTATTTGATTTAACTTCCCTTCTTCCATCTCATGTATTATTTTATTTCTCTTATTTTGATTATTTAAATTCCTATAGTATACCCTATATACTGCCTCTTTAACCATATCTGGACTATACCCTCTCCTTATGAACATATCAGCTGATTTACAGATTTCATCCTTTAAAAGATCTTCCTTATTACAAATTCTTGACAACCTTAAGAATTCATTATATGGAAGGGCAGCTATTGTATGGGGTGGATGGCATCTAGATGCATGTAAAAACTGGTTACCATCAGTAAATTTTCTATGCACTCCTGTCACGATGGTACCATCTTCCTTGCCCTCTAACTCCAAATCTAAAAAATGTACCTTATTTCCTTGTTATAAACCATCAAAACTGAGGTCAAACGGATTCTGGTGCATCCCTGTTATAAACGTATTAACCTTTTCTGCCCCTCCTTCGCACACAAAAATCAAATCATCTATGTAACGAAAATAATTCTTAACGTGTTATTTCATAAATTCCTGCCTAAACAGAAACGTTATTTCAAAAAAGGACATAAACAGATTTGCATACATGGGGGCAAAAGGTGCCCCCATGGCAGTCCCCTGTTTCTGTCTATACATTTCATTGTTATAAAGGAAAAAATTATTCTGCAGACAAAAGTCTACCATCTCTATTATGAACGTAGACAGAGGGTTGTCCCCTAAAAAATATGATATAGCAGTTAAACCATCACTATGTTTAATGGATGTGTATAGACTTCTCACGTCCAACACAATCCACTACATCTCCCTTTTCCACTCAATTCCAGCAATATTTGTTAAAAAATCAAAACTATCCTGTATACAAGAAGTTTTCTTTGCATAAGGAAGTAACTTTTCATGTAACAATAAACCCATATTATATAAAAAATAGTTACATGCCTATACAATCAGTCTTCCTGGAGGTTTTCTCAAATTTTTGTGGATTTTTGGCAAACAAAAAAATACCGCTAATTCTTTATTATTAGCTGCCAACTTACTCTCCACATCCTTCTTTGAGAAATAACCTAAACGTAGACTTTTCTGTAACAGTTTATTATACTTCCCTATTGCTTTACTAAGATTTGATTTTTCACTATTCTCATATACTTCTTGGTTACTTAAATGTTACATACACATTCCATGATATTGTATGGCATTCATTATAACAATTCGATTACCTTTATCCGCTGGTTTAATTACTAGCTCCTTATTATTCTGGAGCTCTACTAATGCCTTCCATTCTTTATAAGTTAAGTTAATGCATTTTTTATTTTCTAATATTTCCCTACATATATTTCCACCTTCAAAATTAACCATTGAGTTGAAATGGAAGAAGCTCTGGTTCTGGAAAGGAGGCATAAACTTACTAACTACTAGGATCCTGGAAGTATTCAGTAAACAATAAGCATTACATGTTATCATTTCATCTTCACCACATTGCTGCTCAATATCTTTATTACATGAAAAAAAAACTTTCATCAGAAAATTCATCAGTTACATTCATTTCATTATCATTCTTATTTCCTTTGTTAGAGAAAAAAAAATTTAAATGTAATTTACGGATAAACTTAAAAATTTCTTGTTTAAAAACATTAATCCGTGGAGTAACCGTTGGAATAAACTTCAAACCTAAATTTAAAAAGTACAGTTGTGTACCTACCATAAAAGTAGATGTTCGAGTGTATTCACTGTTGCAGTCATTACACTTGGGTTATCCTGTTGGCAGGCTACCCGCAGTCGGCCTGAATTCCAAAGTCTAGGTCCGGCGTCGGTTGCTGTCGCCTCTTCCCTGACGTCAGTGCGCCAGGGGTATAAAAGATGCAGCCGATGCCATTTTCTTCAGTTTTTCTTGCCCCAGATGTCAGGTGCCCCCAAATTGGTAGGCTGAAAATTATGCCAATAAGTATGCATGCACAAAAATAAACATTTCCTTCATCTACAAGCAAATACACCACATAGGTTGTATAGGATAGAGAAGTACAGATAAGTCCCAGCAAAGAAAAAAGGGGATGGTGGGTGGGTAACCTGGACTGCAACAATGAATACACTCGTTTATGGTAGGTACACAACTGTACTATGCTCACAGTGTTTCACTGTTGCAGTCATTACACTTGGGTTGAATCCCAAAGCTGAGGTTGGGTGGCTGGGTCTAAATAGGATTGGGAGAGGCTATACGGCCCTGCAGAACTGCAGTGGCAAAGCCTGCTCTGGATTTAGAGTAGAGGTAAGTGATAGTGCTTGGTAAAAGTGTGCACTGAACTCCAAGTTGCAGCCTCTAAAATGTCTTTGGTTGGTACTCCTCTGAGGAAGGCTGCTGAAGTGGCTGCTGCTCTGGTTGAGTAAGGCCTAATGCCCTTAGGTACTGATTTGCCATGCTGTGAATAGCAGAAACAAATGCAGTGGCCTATCCATTTTGAAATAGTCTGCTTTGAGATAGCTTTTCCTTGTGATCCTGCAGCATATGCTACTAAGAGTTGCTCAGTCTTTCTGAAAGCCTTAGTTCTGTCCAAGTAGAAGCGCAGCTGTCTGTGTATGTCCAAAGAATGCAGGAGTCTCTCCCCCTTATTCTGTGGGTTTGGATAAAAGGTAGGCAAATGAATGGTTTGGTTAAGGGCCACAATGGACATTACCTTGGGCATAAATGTCGGGTTCATCCTCAAAGAAACCCTGTCTGGATGGAAAATGATAAAAGGTTCCACAGCCATGAATGCCTGTAACTCTGAGACTCGTCTTGCAGAGGTTATTGCTAGGAGCAGAGCTGTTTCCAAGATAAGAACTTTATTTCAGCTGTATTGGCTGGCTCAAAAGGCGGCAGTGTGAGTTTTTCCAAGACATAATTGAGGTCCCATGCAGGTATTGGTGCTCTCCTTGGAAGTCTTATGTTTTTGGCCCCTCTGAGGTACTGTCTTAGCAACGGATGTGAAAAAATTGGTGGTTCCGTATTGTAATGAGCTGAAATGGCAAAGGCATGGATTTTAATTGATGAAAAGGATAGGCCTTTGTCCAGCATCTCAGTTAGGTATTGTAAAATCTGAGGAATATTTGGTACAAACGTGTCAATTCCTTGCGCTTGGTTCCAAGCACAGAATCTTTTCCATTTTTCTGCATAAGATTTTCTGGTACTGGGCCTCCTGGCCTCCAAAATAACATCCATCACTGCTTTAAAGAGAGGTGTGTTCTGAATGGCTACGTTATCTGCCATGCTGCCAGATTTAGGGTTCTGAGCTGGCTGTGCAGGATCTGATTGTTTCGTTGGGTCAGTAAATGAGGAATTAGAGGCAATGTCCAGGCTGAGCCTTGAGACAAGCTGTTTAGAATTGGGTACCAGTGCTGGCGGGGCCAGTCTGGAGAAATCAGAATCATTTTTGGCTTCTCTTGTCTGACCTTTAGGAGTACCTTGGGGAGGAAAGGCAGAGGAGGAAAGGCATATACTGTTAGGGTTTTCCAGCTGAATGATACAGCATCCACTTTCCATGCTTGCTTGTGACAAGTCCTTGTGCAGAATCTCTGTAGTTGGCAGTTGTGAGGGGAGACAAATAGATCTATGTCTGGGCATACCCATTTCTTTATTATCATGCTGAAGACTTGTGGATCCAGTTTCCACTCGTGGGGATCCGTGAGGTTTCTGCTTAGTTCGTCTACCAGAGTTGTGCTTGCAGGTGTACTTGATAAGTCAATGCTGTGCCCCACAAAGTCATGGCTTGTCTGCAGAGGGGGTAGGAATGAGTGCCTCCCTGTTTGTTTATGTACCACATGACTGTAGTATTGTCCGTCCTTATCAGTAGTTGTCCTGGATGGAGTAGATCCTTGAAAGCTGTCAGGGCATTCTGAACAGCTAGCATCTCTTTTTGATTGATATAAAGATGCCTTTGGCTTGTGGGCCATGTGCCCTGAACACATTTTCCTGCCATGTGGGTCCTCCAGGCATAATCTGAAGCATCTGTTGTTATTGACTGCCTGGATGTGGGTAGGGTGAATGGCTGTCCCTTGTTATGGTGACAGGCCTGTCCCCACCATCGAAACTCCTGTTGCAGGCAAGGAATGAGGGTAATTAATGTTTCCAGGCTGTGACAATGTTGAGTCCAAACACTTTTTAGATACCATTGTAGTTTCCTCATATGTAGTCTGGCATATGGAATTAGCAGAATGCAGGATGCCATGAAGCCCAAAGCCTGCAGAATTTTTCTTGCAGATAACTGGATCTTTGTTGCCAACATTTTGAAGTAAGAATTTTGTTGGCTTTGTTTGTCTGGCGTGAGATAAGCCATCTGGGCAGTTGTATTTAAGCTTGCACCCAGGAATATTATCTCTTGAGAGGGTACTAGTTTTGATTTCCTTTCGTTTACTGTGTACCCTAGGCAAATTAGTAATCTTTTTACAAACGCCAGATGCTTTAGTAGAATGTCCTTGTTCTCTACTTGAATAAGGCAATCGTCCAAGTAAGGATATATTTGAATTCCTCTTTGTCTGCAAAATGCAATTACTGGTGCCAGGCATTTTGTGAAGACCCTGGGCGCAGTAGATAAGCCAAAAGGCAGTGCAGAGAATTGGTAGTGCACTGAGCCAGCTATGAATCTGAGGTATCCTCTGCAAGATTGTCTGATTGGAATATGCAGGTATGCCTCTTTTAGGTCCAAAGTTACAAGCCAAGCTTTCTTGCCCAGCAGAGGCAGAAGCTGCTGCAGAGTCAACATTTTGAATTTTGGAACGTCCAGAAATGTATTTAGAATAGACAGGTCCAGTATTGGTCTCCAGGCTTTGTCTTTTCTGGGTACCAGGAAAAGTCTTGAGTAAAATCCTTGTCCCTGCTCTTGCTGTGGTACTTGCTGAATGGCCCTCATGTCCATGAGGGATGAAACTTGTTTTTGTGCCTTTACCCATTGATTGTGTGGCAGGTCTGGCATACCTTTTGCCTTTGGCAGGGTGTGAAAGTGGAACCTGTAGCCCTGGGACACTATATTCAAGACCCATTTGTCCTGGGTGATCATGCGCCAATTCTGAGAAAAAAGTGCTAGTTTTCCCCACTAAGGGGGCTGCCAAAAGATAAGTGTTTGGTGCTGGCAGAAGAAAGTCATTGGGACTGTTTCCTGTATGGCTGTGATTTGTCTTCTCCGCTTTTGGAGGTAGAAGCGCCCCACTGTTTAGGCCTGTATGAGCCCTGGGGCTGGGATCTGCCTCTGGGGCGCCTGTATCTGCCTCTTTGTGGCCTATCTGACACTGGAAAGGACCAATTCTTTGTAGGCCAGTTCCTGCTAAATCTGGGTGGCTGTACCTGTAAGAAATCCTTTACTGTTTGCATAGATTTCACTTTGTCCTCCATTTTCTTCAACACCTCCTCTGCTTTAACACCAAATAAGGTATCATGCTGTAATGGAGCATCTAATAATTTTGCTTTAACATGATCAGGCAGATTCTGTTCCTTTAACCAAGCATACCTCCTAATGACAGAACCCGTAACTGTAGCCCTGCAAGAGGCCTCCAGAGAATCAAAACCACATTGCAATGTATGCTTTCCCACTTGTTCAGTTGCATGCAATAAATCCTGCATTTCCTTATTTTCTGCACAATCAAAATTTGACAACATTCTCTGTTTTAGCAGTGACATTAAGTACTGCTGATATTTAAGCATATAAAATTGACAATTTAAAGCCCTCACAGCCAAAGTAGCAGAAGTGTAAACCTTTTTCCCCATCTGTCTAGTGCCCTTGAATCTCTATCAGAGGGGATAGAGTTTTTTGCAGTAGAAGCCTTGACCCCTTTGGGACCCTGAGAAATAGTTTCCGGGTCAGCAGCAGGGTTTTTATAAAGAAATTTATGTGAATCTGGAACCCTGTAGTATCGGTCTGGTTTAACAGGGGCAGGAGGTAAAGAGTCAGGAGAAAGTCCGGACTCTGAAAACACATCATCTACAATGTCTAACACGGGAGGAATAGCCAAAGGCCTGTGCTGAGGTAGTAAAAGAAAATCTCTACACCTTTTCTTAGATTCTGAGTAGTCTTGGCTCTCCCAGTGGAAATGCTCCCTCATAGTATGCAGGGTTTCCCCAAAAGAATAATCCTCAGGCGGTGAGGCTGAAGGGATAGATTCTTCAGCATCAGAATCCTCATAAGGAGGAAGAGAGTATTCCTGATCAAAAGAGGAGTCAGAGGAAATGGAAACCTGATCAGAAGATTCATATTCTGTCTCTTGCCTAGGCCTCTTGTCAGGAGGGGGATGGGAACCCCTGATCAAGGTAATTAGGTCTTCGGCCATTTTGGGCATCTGTTTTTAGGCATGGTAGTCTGTCCAGGAGAATGCTGTACTTGTTTCTTTGTCTTCAGAACTGCTTTAGTCTTTGCTTTGGAAGCTGAAGTAGGCTTTACATATAACTGTGTAGGTCTGAAAACACCCTCAGAAGCCAATGCCTGCTCAGCGGCTCCAGACCCATCTGAGGGAATAATTTCCGAGTGTCCAATACCTTGAGTATCCAGAGGCCTAGCTGGCTCCACGTGGGAGTCGTCAGCGGCCTGTTGCTCTGAGGTAGCGGGCGCCAGGGGCTGCAAAAGCACCTCACTGAGAACCGGTGACTGGCTTAGCGGAAGCCTTGTCATCGGTTTTGGACCTCGGATGCCTGTCCTTTTCTTTTTCCTTGCGCTCCGGTCATCGGCTGTTCCGACAGCATTATATAATTGAATCTTCTGCCAAAGTAATGAAAGGCAAAATCGTACCGACGCTTAATAGTGCATTGGTTAAATCTAGCACAAAACCGACAGCTAGCAATGTTGTGATCAGGGCCTAGGCAAGGAATACAGTAAGAATGAAAATCCTTATGAGGTATTTGCTTCCCACAAGAAATACAATCGTTAACTTTTTCTGACATCGGACTGGAACAAGAATAAAGTTTTCCCAATGGGGTACTTAGCTTTAATGAAGACTTGGGATCTGAAATTCGTTTTTGAAAATCTCAGGAGTCGGCCGACCGGCACTTGCAAACTGCTTATGCTTTGGGTACCGCGCGGCAAGAAAGCCTGAAGAAAATGGCGCTGGCTGCATCCTTTATACCCCTGGCGCACTGACGTCAGGGAAGAGGCGACAGCAACTGACGCCGGACCTAGACTTTGGAATTCAGACAGACTGCGGGTAGCCTGCCAGCAGGATAACCCACGTGTAATGACTTCAACATTGAAACACGATGAACATCTGTATACTGTTCTTGTGTTAAATTACAGTTGGACAAATTTGCTACATTCAAAGTAACATCATTCTGTACATTACATGTATCAATGTTTAAATTTCTTACTATTATATTGTACGCTTCTTTAGTCCTTATTGTAGAAGCCGTTTGGATTGTGGGCAGTATACCTACTCCATTTCTGGCCCTGCAGTTGTTGACCTGCATGGTTCCGAAAACAGTTTTGGTGCTCAAATGGTTGTTGTGGGATGTGGTAAAGGCAGATAGTCCTCTTCATAGTTCTCTGCAGTATCACCTAACCCTGAACCCTCCTACAAAGCAAACGACACTGAAACCTTCTGCTTCTTGTTGCCATATTGCTTCCGTGGTTTATCTCTATGCTGATTGGTTGACGTCATGAAAGCTCATCCTCCCTTGTAATCACAGACATCTCTCACCAGTTTTTTCTTTTTATAATTCACCAATTCAGTTTCCAATGTGCTTAACTTAGTATTAATTTTGCTTAAAAAATTACTCACATTCACTGTCTCAATAGAATTATGGATAGGATGGTTAGAAGGTATGTGGGTAGCATGGTGGATAAGTGTCAACTGGGAGATACGCTGCTGCATAGCTTGTGGGGGATACTGCTGGAGGAAGAGACAGTATTGACAAAGGTGTCAGAGACTCAGGTTAGGTCACGTGAAGGACTTATGGGTGGGGAAGGAGGGCAAGGAATATATGGACTTTATGGCCCTGAAGGATGCACTTAGGTTGGGAAAAGGAAAATGGTTGGTGACTAGGAGAATGGCATAGAGGATGGACATAGCGTGTGCAGGAGAAGATGAATCTATACAGAAAGAGTGTAGGAAAGTATGAACAGGAAGGAAGAGATGATATATCATCAACTGGAAATTAGGGGGCCAAGAAAAGCTACAGAAATTTAAAGGGTCAGTGGGAAAGAAAGGACAATGTGTGGGGTGAGAAGGAATGTGGAAAGGGGTTTGGGAAAAGGCAGGGGAGTTAGACAGGATTCGTCTGGTGGGGATGTACACTGAAAGCTTGCCCATAGATGGCATTCAACACTTCTGCTTTTGAATAGGGAGGTACAGTGGCCTGAATTGAAATATTGGAGGCATGGGAAAGAGGAGATAGGTCAGTTGCACACATGGTGGAATTATTACGAAGTGACAGGGCTTTGAGTATAGGCAAGAGAAATGCGGGAAAAGGCATACCCGACAGAAATAAAGGCTAGCTAGGCGTTTTGTTTGTTTGGGACTGAAAGTGATGAACAATGCTGGAGTAAAGAGAAGAGGGTGGAGATTCAGTTGGTGGCAGAAATGATGAAGAACATGATATTTGCAGCATGAAAGAAAATGGAAATGGGGGAACAATGAAGCTGTGTATAGCAAGTAGGTGCAGAAGTTATTGGGAGCTGTGGTAGAGCTCACTGGCTGAGAAAGAAACTGGGGGCTGAGATCTTTGATTGGTAGAAGGGAATACATGAAGGAGGCACTGAAGAGGGTGATAATACTGTAGTAAGGTGACAGGGATTTAGTCAAGAGGATGGAGGGTTCCTGCAGTGTTTTTTTATGTTATGATTGGAAGTTCATGCTGCCAATGTATGAAGTGCTTGTAAGATATAGGAACAGATGAAGAAAACTGACTGACACATGGCCATAACTACTTTTAACAGTTAAAGCTAATGAAAGGAATTTTTTTGTGGGGGAAGGATATGTAAATAAGCTTGCTGAAGATGAGTTAAGAGGGCAGGGACGGTACTAATGCATTATGCTGTACCTGTACATTATATATTAAGATGGACATTTTGTTTTGTAAATAACTCATCCTTTTTTATCTTTTTTGGCACAGCTATGGAGGAAGTAAAATTAAATAAAAATAAGAGGGGGGAAAAATATACATTTCTAGTGCTGATGGAAGGACTGGCTGTAGGCCTGAAAAGACTGGAGGTTCAAGTCGATCAGCAGAGTGCAGCAAAACAGAAATTAAAATAAATGCAAAAAAGTGCAAAGCAGAAGCAAGAAAGAGTGGCTGCCATGCTGACAGATCATCAATAGTGCTTTATAAAAGAAGAGAAAGACACACAAAGACATTTTGTGAAAGAAGATAAAAGAGGGAGCAAGTCAAGAAGAAAGTACTGTTGTGTAAGTTCTACTTACCTGTAACAGTAGATGTTGATAGAACACACAGCCTTACTGGCAATATGGGTAGCAGTGCCCTGGCAGTCTACCAAAGCTCAGAATGCCTCCTCTGCCTGTCTGTGGGTGTGATGGA
Organism: Protopterus annectens; assembly: GCF_019279795.1. Classification (NCBI taxonomy): domain Eukaryota; kingdom Metazoa; phylum Chordata; order Ceratodontiformes; family Protopteridae; genus Protopterus; species Protopterus annectens. Next base: position 109,313,661 of record NC_056750.1, on the reverse strand, counting down.
CCAACCACCTACAAGGACAGGGACCGTCTTTTAGACCCACAGACAAGGCCTATTCAGTTTTCTAGGGTCCACACGGAAGAGAAGATGAAAACACAAGCTTGTGGACACCTAATGTTCCAAACCAAAAAACAAAATATACACACACACACACACACACACACACACACACACACACACACACACACACACACATATAAAAAACAAAAAAAATGCAACTGATCAAACTTCAATGTTAACTCCAACACCAAACTATTTACATCCAAAAAGGGGATGGTGGATAGGCAGCCAGTAAGGAACTGTGTTCTCTGAACATGTACTGCTATAGCTAAGTAGGACTTGTGCAACTGTACTATGCTCAACAAGCATACTGTCTTACTAGCATATGGGTAGATTCGCAAATCTTATCAAACCTGGGAAGAGGGTGGATATGGGTGAAGGAGCACCTGAAGAACAGTCCTAGTGAAGCCTGCTTTGGATTTGGAAAAAAACATCCAGCTTATAGTGCTTAGTGAAAAGAATGGAGAGAGGACCAAGTTGCTGCCTCTAGAATACTTCTAGAGTGCACTCCTTTCCAATAAGCTGTTAAAGAGGAGAAGGTCCTGGTGGAATGTGCCTTTACCTTGCCTGGATATACCTTGCTACGGTGAGTGTAACACAAAACAATACCACAGGATAACCAACATGCAATGGTTTGCTTAGAGACAGGTTGACCCTTCTTTGGCCCTGTGTAGGGAATAAAAAGCCTTTCAGTCTTCCTGAAGGGTTTTGTTTTGTCAAAGTATTATCTGAGATGCCAATGCACATTCAAGGTATGAATTATCTTCTTTCCCTTATACTTAGGTTCTGGAAGAACACAAGGTGGCCAATAGACTGATTGAGGAGACCACATTAGGCATGAAAGATGGATTAGTGCACAACACAACCCTATCCCTGTGCTAAATCAGATAAGGTTGTCCCAGTGTCAGAGCTTGCAGCTCAGGGGCTTACCTTGCAGATGTAAGAGCAATAAGCAAAATAGTTTTCACATTAAAAACTTCAGATCAGCCTGAGTGACAGGTTCAAAAGATGGTAAGGTGAAGTCTCCAAAACATAGCATGAAAAAAAAATGAGATCCCACAAAGGAAGAATTTGCTTGCAAGTAGGTTTCATATGCAACACTCCTTTCATTAACTGTTTCACCAAAGGAGAAGAAGAAAGAAGGGGACTCACTGGCACATGTGGCTGCTAAATGCACCTTCATGGATACATACGATAAGCCATCCTGAAGTAGCTCACACAAACATTTCAAGACCAGAGGGATATTAACCTCACGGGACCCTCTGTTCCAATTTAGGCATCACTTAGAAAACCTCATCCATATGTAAACATAAGATTTTCTAGTAGCAGGATTTCTGGCCTCCTTTAACACCTGCTACACATCCTCATGAAACAAGTGACTAATGTAATCAAGACTGAATCATCCAAGCTGTCAGCTGTAGGGGTTGTAAAAGTCACCACAAAACTCTGTGAGCAAATCCAGAGTGTGAGGAAGACTGTGGTAATTGTCCTTGGCCAAGACACTGTAAGCTCTAGACTTTTTAGGAATTCTCTTTGTTAAGAGAAAAAGTTTTAAAACATACTGTTATTTGTCTTTTTCCTCTTCTTGCAAAGTGAACATGTTATTTGTTGGGATATGCCTATCAAAGATGGGCTTCATCTGTGAACAAAATGCAGCATTGCTTATGAACCTGAATAACTGTTTTCTGCATTTCAGAATAAAGAGATTTGGTTATAGCTTGGTGAAGCCTGGGATAAGGACGCACGGCCGAGTAAGAGTTAATTTACTGAAGCAGGCTGTGTGTCCTGGAAAATTTGAGCTACCATTGTTGAACTGAACATTCTGTACTTCTTGAACATTCTGTACTAACTGTTGGTTTGAGGTAATTTGCGATAAACATGTTTATCATATATGTTTTTCATAGCCAACTGTCAACGGTCAGAAATGTAACAAAAAGTTGTTTTGCTTGCAGTATAAAAGTTGATGTCAGTAAACAAGTTGACCAGAGGAGATCATCTTGGCCAACATGCTGTGTAATCTGGTTAGCTGCAAATAAAGAAGTTTTTCATCACCTGAGGCAGATGTGACTCGTTTGAATTTTTCTTCTGACATTTTGGTCCTTCGGACCGCAAACCTCTACGAAGATACGGATCAGACCGATAAAGAGACTGAAAAACCTGTGCAGGTGAGGGTTTCTCATCTTAAGATTCCCTCGACTGAAAGCCCTCCAACTGATTTGTCGTTGAAAGCAGGCCGGCCGCTCTCTGATCCCTATCTGAGGGATGGTTTCTGAACCAAAAGGGGAAACGGAGTCTCATATGGTTCAGGTAGGATGAAAAATAAATTTTCTTTTAATTTAATCTTGTCGACAAGGGTTTTATTTTTAGTTAAGGGTGGGTAGGATTACTTGTTAAGATTATTTTGTTAGGATCACCCGTTAAGATAGCCCCATTTTATAATAAGCCCTGTAAAACAACTTTGATACAGTCCTAAAATAAGAAATCTAGGGGAAACATGGGTTCGAGTTGCTGCAAGTGTAAGAGTGATGTCTGTTTAAATGCTGATGCTAATTATATGAAAGGTTTAAACAAAAATAATGTTAAATTTTTGAAAAAGTGGAAGTTGAAATATGATTTTGATGGTACCCTGAATAAGAATGCCTGTGCAAAATTGGTTAAAGATTTGAAAAGGGATGCGGGAACTAGAACTAAAAAACAAAGACAACTGGGATTTCCCCAGGCACAAAGATGGTTAGAAGAGGCAAATAGATGAGCTATAAAAGAAAAACAGTGCCAGGAAAAAGAAAAAATAAATCAAAAGGGATCACTGGTGCCAAGTGGAAAAGTAGCTTTATTTTTAGATAAGGAGGATGAGCATACAGTTTGTGCGGCACAAAGGCAGGCAACTGCCCCACCGTATGGGGAAATTGCTGCTGCCGTACCGGCAGAACCTCCTCAATATCAGTCTGAAGATGTGGGATCTGTACAGCAGGGTGGGTTATTGGCTGCTCAAGGAAATGTTGTGACACCTCCAATTTACCCGCAAATTCCCATAGTACCCAAGGTTGCTTTGCAACAGGTAGACCAACCTGTGCAGTTAAGGTCAGGACCAGCAGGGCAAGGACGATGGGCCATTAAACTTTCTGACTACTCAGAAGCTCTTCCCTTAATACAAGTTGCAAACCCACAAGCAGGGGATGTTGGACAAGAGCCAACTATTTTAATTTATCGTCCCTGGGCTAGAGAGGATATAAAACGAGCTACGGATGGTATTCCTCATCCCAAGGTTAATTTTCAAAAGTTTTCTAAGGACATAGCTGGTATGCGTTTAAGTTATCATCTAAATGGTTTAGAAGTAGAACAAGTAGTGCAACAAATCCTGGGTCCAGATTGGCACTTAGTTTGTGGTACTTGGACATGTAAGGCAGATGACGGCACTACATTAAAGCATAATTCTGGGGTGTTAGACACGCGAGTCACTGATCTGTTAAAGAGAATTTCTGATAAGCGGCATCCAAAAGCAGATTGGATAGTAATAAATCAGTGCATCCAAAATGATGATGAATCTGTAGATCACTATATTGTAAGATTGACAGAAGTGTTCAATAACCATTGTGGAATGATGATTCCGCAGGATCAGACCAATGATAGTCCGTATGAACAGCAACTGAAAAATGCTTTTCTTAAGGGTTGTAGGGTTCCAATAAGTAGTTTTATAACTAAGCATATGGTAGATCATAGAACATGTAGACTGCAACCTTTGTTTGAATATGCACGGCATGCTGAGCGACATTTCAATTTAAAAAAGAAAAAGAAAGTACAAGTGTTAGCAGTAGGGGATGATGGTGGTATATTCTTGGTACAGGACCAAAGGGGGCAAGGGCACCGTGGTGGCGTAAAAAAAGTGGGGGCCCGAAATGGGACACGTTAAATAAACCAGGTGGACATTCAGAGGAATATGAGGGGAGGTTAAAACGTGGAGAATGTTTTAAGTGCGATAGACGTGGGCACTTCGCTGCTGACTGTGAAGAGTGGCAACACCCCCCACAGCTTACGAACAAGGGCTCCGCATGACTATATGATAGTAAAGGAAGGCACCAAATTCATTATTGTGATTATTGTAGAGAAGAAGAAAGTGAGAATGATTGTGATGATGATGAGGCAGACACTCTCTGCGATGAATGTCAGAACACTCAGAAGGAAGGGCGGGATTGTGACTGTGAAGTCATAAACCTGACACATTTGGGTATTGCTATGCATCTAGATCAAAAACCAATGATAGAGTTTTTGGTTGAGGGACAGAAAGTGGAGTTTTTATGTGATTCAGGTGCATCGTGTGCACTTTTAGGTCCAGCAGTTCTGCCCCCAAACTGCAAGACGGACGAGTTTGTCCTTGTGAAAGCGGCAAACGGGAAAATCTATAAGGAACCACTGTCTCATCCTCTATTGTTCACAGATCCGCAAACAAACCAAACTGTTAGGTGTAGGGTAATTATATCAAAAGTTTGTCTAGTTAATTTGCTTGGAAGAGATTTGATGCATTTGTTTGGAATAGCGGCAATTCCCACACCTAAATGTATTGAGGCGAAAAGGTTAGCGGATGGCTTGGTGGTACAGGGAGTACAAGACTTGTTTTACTGGTATAGCCAGGACTTGATTTCAAAAGGGTCGGGGAGGGTTGATACAGATTTGATCAACCTAGCTTTAAGTAAATCTAGGAGCGGGTCACCGCAGGTTGCGGCGCACTTACATTGTACAATGTTCTACAGAAAGAATTCTTTAAGCACAAACGTGCAAGGATAATTTTGAATGATATGTTTTGGGATACGCAAGGTAATACAGTAGTGAGCTGTACTTTGACTAAGGAAATGAGTTCTTTATATCACTCAGGTTATAGCCCACATATTTCAATTACTAAAGCGGTGGGGACACATTGGGTAGATTTGGCGAAAAAGGTAACGAATTGGGACACAATGTCCGAAAGTCAGTTGAAGGATCAACAGATCCAGGTACAAAGATTAAATTGGGTGACTTGGGCACAACCAAGTGTGCACCTCAGGGATGACAAAACAGAAATGGCATGACAAATCCTTCTAACTCGAGAGGAAGATAGTGCGTTAAGTGCCTTACCTGTAGATTTATGGTCAAAAGGTAAAGGGGATGTAGGACTGAAGAAAACAGCAGGTGAAGTTTGTATAACTCCAAAGTCAGGTTTTACACCTCGTAAGCACCAATACCCGCTAAGTAAACAAGCAGAGGAAGGAATTAAGCCAGTCATTGAGCAGCTAAAACAGGTAGGAATTCTTGTTGAATGCCCAGATTCGCCCTGCAATATTCCGTTGTTTCCTGTAAAGAAACCGGATGGGTCATGGAGGTTGGTTCAGGATTTACAAGCAGTTAATTCGGCTGTGATCCCAAGAGCACCAGTGGTCCATGACCCCTATACATTACTTAATGATTTACTACCTCAGCACAGATATTTTTCTGTCATAGATATAAGCAATGCTTTTTTCTCCATACCACTACATAAGGAGAGTGGATTTTGGTTTGCATTCACTTATCAAGGTAAAAGATACACCTACACCAGATTGCCACAGGGTTATTGTGAGAGTCTGACAATATTCGCACAAGAAATGGCTGCAAATTTAGCTCAGTTTGTTCCCCCAGAGGGAAGCCAGGTTCAGTTGTATGTAGATGATATTTTGTTGGCCTCACCCACGCAGGAAAGTTGTAGAAGGGATACCCTTGCCCTTCTTAGTTTTTTAGCTGAGCAAGGACATAAGGTAAATAAAGAAAAGCTACAATTGTGGAAAGCACAAGTAAAGTACTTGGGTTATTTAATTTCACAGACAGGTAGACAATTGGAGAACCAAAGAAAACAAGCAATTCTTGAGGCACCTATGCCCACAACTAAGCGGGAGATGATGTCCTTTTTAGGTGTGACTAATTTTTGTAGAAGTTGGATCCCTAACTATGCTGAGGAAGTAGGGCCATTGACCGACTGATCTATGACACTCCCATGGCAGCTAAGAATAATATACAGTGGACAAATAAGGCAATACAGGCATTTAATTTAATTAAGCAATTGATAGCAGGATCCTCTGTTTTGGGTTTTCCGAACTATTCTAAGCCGTTTGTACAAGTGGTTGATTGTAAGGGAGGATATATGACTTCGGTTCTGGTACAAGTACATGGGGATAAACAGAGACCGATATCTTTCTACTCCTCCAGATTAGATCCTGTTGCAAGGGCATTGCCGCATTGTGTTCAAGCTGTGGTGGCGGCCGCCATGGCAGTACAAGCCGCAGCATCATTAGTTTTGTTTCACCCATTGCAATTGCGGGTTCCACATTCAGTTGCTACTATACTTTTGCAAAATAAGATAACCTTTTTATCTCCTAGTCGACATTTGTCATGTATGACAGTGCTGCTGACACAGTCTCATATGACCATAGACAGATGTACTACTCTTAATCCGGCGACACTTTTGCCGACTACAGAAGAAGGTACTCCACACGTTTGTTTAGAGAGCATTCATGACAAAGTGCTTCCCCACCAGATTTAACGGATATTCCGTTGATAGATTCTGACCACATTTTGTTTGTAGACGGATCACCAAAGAAGGACACTGTAGGAAAAACACTAGTAGGGTATGCTGTCACCACAGAAACTGAAGTTTTGGAGGCAAAGGGATTGTCAAACATTTATTCTGCACAAGCAGCTGAGTTGGTGGCTTTGACTCGAGCTTGTACCTTAGGGGAGGGGAAAAAAGTGACAATTTATACAGATAGTCAATATGCTTTCTCCAGTGTACATGTTTTCGCTCAACAATGGAAGAATAGGGGAATGGTTACTGTGACAGGCAAACCAATAAATCACAGAGATTTAATTTTACAGTTGTTAGATGCAGTGCAACTACCACTTCAGATAGCGATATGTAAATGTTCCGCACATACCAACAGAAAAGATCCTGTCTCCAGGGGAAATGCACTTGCTGATATGGCTGCAAAATAGGCAGCTCAAGAAAATTATTTGCTTTTACATGACAATGATTTAGAGCCCGGACACCTCTTAGACTTAGAGACACTAAAAGTAATGCAAACATTGACAACAGAGAAGGAAAAATGTCGTTGGGTAAAATATGGTATCACTCAACAGAGTAGGTTGTATAGGGCATCAGATGGCAAAATGGTATTACCCTCAAACCTTTTTAGGTATGCAGCATTGGTTAGCCATGGACCTGCCCATGTAGGAGTACAGACGATGATTCAAATATTGTCTAAGGCGTTTTGGTGTAAGGGGTTTTCAACTTATGAAAAGCAATTCTGTTTATCTTGTTTATTATGTGCAAAGTATCATGCTCAGGGGGGAGTTAAAAGGTCTCAGCAGGCATTCCCCACCCCTCCATACCCATTCCACACACTCTGTAGGGACTTTATTGAATTGACACCCTCAGAGGGAAGACAGTTCTGTTTAGTCATTATTGATGCTTTTTCTAAATGGGTAGAAGTTTTTCCAGTAAAGCCCCCAAATGCACAAACAGTAGCAAAGCTTTTGACTACAGAAATAATTCCCCGATTTGGTTTACCAAGATGCATTTACAGTGATAATGGGTCTCATTTTGTTAACCAGATTGTTCAGAAGTTGGGTCAAGTGTTTCAAATTGATCTTAAATATCATTGTGCTTACCATCCCCAATCGGCTGGACTGGTGGAGAGACACAACGGTGTCTTGAAGCGTAAGCTCCGCACACTGATGGCAGAAACACATAGATCATGGACTGCGTGCCTTCCTTTGGCACTCCTGTACATGTGAATCTCACCTTCCTACAAAGGACTTACACCATTTCAACTTTTGCTTGGGAGACCATATTACGTCCCGCAGTGGCAAGGATTGTTGCCAGCGGAACGTGAGGGGGTGAGGATCTAGCGGATTATATGAAGAAGCTGTTAAATGTCAAATCTCTTGTAACCAAGGACTCCTTTGCAGATTCCAGAAATGAAACCTTGTTAAGCGTGGCACCCGGGGACTGGGTGTGAATCCGAATTGTGAAGAGAAAGAATTGTTCATCCCCCAGGTGGGAAGGCCCATACCAAGTACTAATCTCGACACCTACGGCTGTAAAGATCGCTGAGAGGACTTCGTGGATTCATATCACCCACTGTAAAAAACTCAAGGCTCTTCCTTCTACCATTGATATTGGTCAAACTCCACCGGACCTCTGAGCGCAAAGTCTGGCTACAAAGGGGGATTAGCCCAAATAGGGGTTAGTTCATCTCAAACCCAGTGAAGAAACCAACGGCGCGAGGTAGTCCTTAGGGAGGATGGCCATGTTCAACTGATACTTGAACTGTCACATTATGATGATTTTGGTGGCGAAAGTAAATATGTCCATACGAGAAGGAACAGTTGCAAGAGAAAAAGGAATGGTGATGCTGCAAGCACAAACAGGTGTTACTACTGTGTTTAAGGTGAAACTTTGTGAAGGAATTTTGGACTGTTCTAAATGGAACAATAATAATTTCTTGACTCGTGCAAAATACTTGTGCAATAGAGACTGTACGTCCTGGTCAAATGTTTGGTGGTCAACAGATGTGAATGGATGGGAAACAAGTGGTGCAGTGATACCAGAGAAAGATAAAAGCAGGCAACAAAGAATAAAAATTGTGCATTCCCAAGGTACCGGAGCAGTTACTATAACCATTGTGTCACCACAAGAAAGTGATTCAAAAGTTTATGGAATCGGAGTGTCCCTTCCAACTACAACTGATCCTTTGAGGACCCTCCAACTTAAAGTACAAAGCCTTAAGAATGCGACAAGTAAAGCAGATTTTGCCTTCACAGAAGAAGAACAATTGTTACTCGAGATGGAATTCGTACACCATAATGAATGTTTATCTTAGGTTAGATATAGTACCCAAGAAGCACATTGTGAGAACTGTATTTCTTGTGCTGAAGGTAAACAGCAACTAGCGACAGTCCCATTGATGAGAGATGAAGGTAACCTAATGTGTCTGTTGAAATTATTCTTCAACAAAACTGAAGATAAATGCAAAAATGAAACTCAGCGTTTTCCAGTCATAAGCAAAGTTGAGAAACCGCCTGCAGCGATTTCCTATCCAGGTTCGTATATGTGCATTTCCAGAGATGGCACAGGGAAGAATTATGGCAATATGGGACAGAACTATTGCAATGTTACTGTGAATGGCAATGAGAATCCATTTCTGGAGAACTAAACTCATAGTTTAGCAGACGTATGGTGGTTATGTGGAGACAACAAACTCAGATCAAGACTTACGATTCCCTGGAAGGGAACTTGTGCACTTGTAAAGTTAATTCTGCCATTCTACATTTTCCCAGTTCCAGCAAGCAATTTTGTAAGAGAACTTGAAATAAAGCCGAAGTGGTTGAGTAGGAGAAAAAGAGAGGCACCAAAGCAATCCTTCGATAACGGTGTCTACATCGATAGCATTGGCATACCAAGAGGTTTACCTGATGAATACAAAGCAATAAACCAAATAGCAGCTGGTTTTACATCCATCTTTGTCTGGATTCAACCTAATAAGAATGTGGACTGGATCAACTACATTTACTATAACCAGCAGCGTTTTGTGAACTATACCAAAGATGCATTGAGAGGAATTGTTGAACAACTGGAGGCCACTTCGCAGGTGGCATGGCAGAATCGAATTGCGTTGGATATGCTCCTGGCCAAAGAAGGAGGAGTTTGCAGGATGTTTGGGACTTTCTGTTGTACATATATTCCAAACAACACTGCACCTGATCACTCGAGCTTTGAAGGGTTTGGAGATGTTATCCGAAGAATTGGCAGAGAACTCTGGGGTAAGTAATCCCTTTACAGACTTTCTACAAGCGTGGTTTGGAAAATGGAGTCATCTCATCAGCAGTTTCCTGGTGTCCATTGGAGTCGCTGTGGCTATCATGGTGGTATGTGGTTGCTGTTGTATACCCTGTATCAGAGGTCTTCTACAAAGACTGGTTGATACTGCTGTTATGAAGATGATGTACCAGCAATTGCAACAGACTGGTGAAAGTGAATACATTGAAATGTGACTTTTTGCAAATGTTTTTGAAGTTTAAAAATTTGTCTTGCCAATGAAGTAATGTATGCAAAGAAAAACTTAGCTTTTACCATATATTGCTGAAATAGAAAGACAAATAAAAGTGTTTTCAGGGGGGAAATGTTAAGAGAAAAAGTTTTAAAACATACTGTTATTTGTCTTTTTCCTCTTCTTGCAAAGTGAACATGTTATTTGTTGGGATATGCCTATCAAAGATGGGCCTCATCTGTGAACAAAATGCAGCATTGCTTATGAACCTGAATAATATCTGTTTTCTGCATTTCAGAATAAAGAGATTTGGTTATACCTTGGTGAAGCCTGGGATAAGGACGCACGGCCGAGTAAGAGTTAATTTACTGAAGCAGGCTGTGTGTCCTGGAAAATTTGAGCAACCATTGTTGAACTGAACATTCTGTACTTCTTGAACATTCTGTACTAACTGTTGGTTTGAGGTAATTTGTGATAAACATGTTTATCCTATATGTTTTTCATAGCCAACTGTCAACGGTCAGAAATGTAACAAAAAGTTGTTTTGCTTGCAGTATAAAAGTTGATGTCAGTAAACAAGTTGACCAGAGGAGATCATCTTGGCCAACATGCTGTGTAATCTGGTTAGCTGCAAATAAAGAAGTTTTTCATCACTTGAGGCAGATGTGACTCGTTTGAATTTTTCTTCTGACACTCTTGCCAAGGCAAAGTTCCACTTGGGGAATTCTTGAAACATCAGCTGGTAAGACAGGACCTTGTCTTCAAGAAAACAGCCATTCTTTTGTCGGAATTGCTAAAGCACCTCAGGAAGATATGTTGTTCCGAGGGAGTCAGGTGCAAGTTCTGAGGGTTCAACTTAAACCCTACCTGGAAGAGTTAGGTTGAGACCTTCTCTAGTGATTCCAAACACCTGGATACAGACTCTCCAGAGATCAGCAAGTTGTCCAAGTAAGGAAAAAGGTGAATACCAAGAGTCCAACAGTGGGCCACTATTAGAGCAAGGTATCTGATAAACACTCAAAGTGCCATGATAGCCCAAAGGGCAATGCATAAGGGTCTACCTTAATTTGTAAGCTGGAGAAAATTGACATGCACATCGTCGAACAGGAAACATCAAAACTACAGAATACTGACAAACAGAAAATGTATGTATAAAACATTTTTTGTAGGGGGTTTTGCCCTTTCCCCAATGTAGCGTGATCTCAGAGTTAGAATATATAATTAGCAGGGGCTGTGTGGGTGCAAAAAATGTTCTATACTTGCTTTTTTATGTTTGTCGATATTCCAGACTTTCGACATTTCTCGTTCAACATTGTGCAAATCGACTATTTTTCTAGTAGACAATTTAAAACAGATCCATGCATAGAACTGCAACCCCAACACAACAAATCTCAAATATCTTCTGGAGTTATGAACCAAGGGTATAAGATGATACACATCCTTCAGGTAGAGGGTCTCCATGAAGCAGTGGTCCAGCAGGAGAGGACGCATTGTCTGTATGGTGAGCATCTTGAACTTGGGGACCTTGACAAAATATTTAGAAAGAATAGGTCCAACCCAGGCTCAACGACACCTCTCTTATGCGAACCAGTAAGAATTTACTGAAAAGCCATTCATTCTCTCCACAGGAGGGACTGATTCTATGACCCCTGAGTCTAGCATTTGCCGGACTACAGGCAGGAATAACACACTCTGGCTGAATAGGTGAGAGGGAAGTCCCAAGGACAGAGGTGGATGTTCTTTCCACTTCTAACCTCTGCCAACGAAGTAGAACTTTTAGTTATGTACTCACCATAACTTCAGATGTTTGGGATCCATCTCGCCTACATTCTGACTGATGGGTTCGGAGCCGATCCCTCGGCTCCGACTCGGCACGCTTATGCTATAGAGCGAGGCCTCTAATTGGCTGAGCTATCTTTATCCCAGGATGCACCACCACTAATCCCCCAGATCTTGTTTGTCCGCATTCATGCACACATGCACAGCTTGTTTATATAACATTGTTAGATGTTTCAAGATGAAACAACAGGATTCGGACCTTCTGATATCCTCTGATCTCCAAGGAAGGGGGAAGGAGGGTGGGTTATTAGGAATGTAGGCGAGATGGATCCCAAACATCTGAAGTTATGGTGAGTACATAACTAAAAGATGTTATGTGATCCTATCTCGCCTACATTCTGACTGATGGGACAGCGTCCTAGCACCTAAATCCCGGGTGGCTCATTGGAAAACACTCCTGAGCACTGTGGAACCAAATGAAGCTCGTCCTCTAGATGCCACATCTAATTTGTAGTGAGAAATGAAGGTGTATGGGAAGACCATGTAGCCGCAGCACAAATGTCACCAATAGCAAGCTTAGAATGAAATGCTACCAAGTAGCCATAGCCCTTGTAGAATGAGCCTTGACAGAGGTGGTAAGCTCTTTGTTAGAATAAATATAAGCTTGAGTAATACAGTCCCTGATCCATTTGGCAATAGTGACCTTTGTGACAGCGTTGCCCAATTTGTTTTCTGCAAAGGATACAAACAACTGATCTGTTTTCCTTGATTGTTTGGTCCTATCTAAATAAAAACGTAACTGTTTGTGGACATCTAGTGTGTGGAAAATAAACTCCGCTTTATTGGAGTATTTTGGGAAAAAAACTGGAAGCTCTAACGATTGTTGCAAGCATAAAGTAGAACAAACTTTAGGAACAAAAGAAGGATTTGGTCTGAGGGATACCCTGTCTGTATGAAAAACCAAGTATGGGGGTTTCACTGACAAAGCTTGAAGTTGTGAAACCCTTCTGGCTGAAGTAATCGCCACTAGAAAGGCTGTCTTCCATGATAGAAACTTTAGATCACAGGTAGCTGCCGGTTCAAAGGGAAAGGAAGTCAAGGCACGCAACACTATATCGAGATCCCATGGAGGTGCAGGATGAGAAATCAGAGGTCTTAATAGAGCAGCACCTTTCAAGAAGGTCTTACACAATCTGTTGCTCATTAAAGGTGGGTCTATGGATTCATGAAAATTAGAAATTGCTGCCAATTGTACTTTGATGGTAGAAACTGAAGAGCCTTGATTGAAAAGAGAGGTCAGGAATTTTAGTACTTCTGCCACAGGAGTAGAAATGGGGTCCATGCCCCGGAGTTGAGCCCAAATAGCAAACCTTTTCCATTTGCTAGAATACAGTTTCTTTGTAGCAGACTTGTGGGCTGAAGATAATATGTGCACAACATCTGGATCCAGTGTATGACTCATGACTATCGTCGGAAGAGGAGGAGCCAGGCCGTCAATTTTAAGGTGTGTAGGGACTGGTGTAATAGTCCCGACTGATGAATCAGTAGGTCTGGGACCTGGTCCAGGAACCATGGACCTTCCAGAGCATGTTTCCGAAGATAGGGAAACCACACTTGACGAGGCCAGTAAGGAGCAATTAAGATCATCTTGCTCCCTAAGAGAGATGCCTTTGAATCACCCTGGGAGGAGAGGAACTGGAGGGAAGGCATAAAGCAGGCCGGTGGGCCAAGGATGGACTAATCGTCCATGGGGCTCTTCCCCGGAGCCGGGTTAGGGAGAAAAATTCTTTGCACTTCGCATTCAGAGGAGTTGCGAAGAGGTCGCAACACGGAACTCCCCATTCGCTGAAAATCTGCCTTGTAACTGTCATATTCAGAGACCATTCGTGAGGAGAGAGGATGGTTCTGCTCAACCTGTCGGCTATGACATTGGACTTGCCCGGTATGTGAGTAGCCACTAGGAAGCGTTTGGTCGAGACTGCCCATTCCCAAACTCTCATGGCTTCTCTGCAAAGAGGATAGGATCTGGTCCCTCCCTGTTTGTTCAGGTACCAGACAACTGACATGTTGTCTGAGTGAACAGCAATTACGCCCTGAGGGAGATAATTGTGAAGGGCTTGAAGGGACAGGAGTACTGCCCTCATTTCTAGGATGTTGATGTGAAGAGGGGTCTCTTCCAGGTGCCATGTGCCTTGGACTGACCTGCCCAGGGAATGCCCCCCCCCACCCCATCTGGGAGGCGTCCGTGGTCAAAGTGGCCGCCGGAGGAGGAAGAACAAAGGGTCGTCCCTGATCCAAACTGGAGGACACTAGCCACCAGCGAAGGTCCCGTTTGCAAGATTCCGTGATCCATATGAGGTGATTGAGAGGGAGTTCCTGAAAGGACCACTGAGTTGAAAGAAGCCACTGGAGGATTCTCATGTGCAACCTTGCCAAGGGAACTAGCAGAACCGTGGCAGACATGGATCCCAATAGCTGCAGGACCATTCTGGCTGGGGCTTTGGACCTGGGGAGTAAGGCTCGAACTTGATTTTGAATGGTTTGAATTCTGTCTGTAGGTAGATAGACCCGCATCTGGTTTGAATCTATCTCTACCCCTATGAATCTTATTCTTTGAGATGGCCGCAACACAGACTTTGGCCAATTGAAGGTGATTCCAAGGGAATTGCCCAGTGATATAGTGGCTTGTAGGCTCCAGAAGTAGATGCTTGGAGGTGGCAGTTAGGAGCCAGTCGTCTAGGTACGGAAACACCTGGAATCCTAGACTTCTCAGGTGAGCAGTCACTACTGCCAAGCATTTGGTGAACACCCTGGGGGCTGTGGTGAGACCAAAGGGCAGCGCACGGAACTGAAAATGACTGCCTCCTAGGCTGAAGCGCAGGTGTCTCCTGGTCGTTTGATGTATTCTGATATGATAATACGCGTCCTTGAGATCTATGGAGCACATCCAAACACCCTTCTCCAACAATGGGAGAATGGTTTGTAGAGTGACCATTCGGAACTTGGACTTCCTGACTGAACGGTTTAGGATGCTTAGGTCCAAAATGGGCCTCAAGTCCCCGGTCTTTTTTGGCACCAAAAAGAATCTTGAGTAAGTCCCTAATCCGATCTGGTCTGCGGGGACCAGTTGGATGACTCCTTTTTGCAGCAGCTTTGAAATTTCTGAGGCTGCGGTATCCCGTTGACTGGGTGGCGGGTCCGGGATTTTTTTGGACTGAGGGGGGGGGGGGGCGAGAGAATGGGATGGAGTAACCTCCGGCGATAATCCGAAGCACCCATCGGTCCTGAGTGATCCCTTCCCAGGCCTTCAGGTGCTTCGAAAAACGACCCCCGACTGGCTCCGGAGCAGCACAGCCGGGCAATCCCTCAGGGACTATGAAAAGCTGAAGAGCCATGAAAGGACTCGTGGTCTCCAGTGTTGAGAGGGCCTCTGCCGCCTCTGGGACGGCGTCTTCCGGATGAATTTCCCCCTCCTCTGCCTCTGGAGGGGGAACCTTCCTGCTGAGAGGGGTAAGACTTCTGAGATCTACGGAACCACATCTTCCCTCCTCTTAGCCTTGGGATAAGGCCGAAAGGGAGTGGAAAATCGTGCCCACGGCAGTCAGAGTCTTACCCTCCTGTTCACAGCGGGTAAGTGTGTCTTTACCTTGGGTCCAAACAGGGAGGACCCATCAAAGGCGTCGGCAAATGAAGACTTAAAGGCCTCCGCGAAATGACACAGGCGGAGCCAGGCTTGTCTCCGTAGAGCAATGCCTGTACCTGCCGCTCTACTCGCCCCTTCGGCCGCATACGAAATGAGCCTCATGGACGAGTTCGAAATGGACGACATTGTAGCCAGCTGAGATCCAACCGTCTGGGCCAGCTCCTCAGGCAGGTTACCCAAGAGGGTATCGGATAGCTCCTTAATCAGATCCCTCTGAAATCTCGTAAAGTGCATCAGGTAGTTCAAAGACCTCAGTGTAAAGGCCGCTGAACTAAGGGTGCGCTTACCGTACCGATCCATGCTCCTAGACTCCTTATTAGGAGGATGGACGGACGTAGAAGCCTCTGCTACATCTTGCTGGGTAGCAGATGCCACCACCATAGCATCTACAGCCACACCTTTCGTAAGGAACTCTCTATCCGGGGGCGCCGAGAGAAATTTGTTCGGACGAGCGGGCACCGGATCCACAGAATCGAAGGGCGGAGACACCCAGGAGGCGGAGGGCTGAGCCCCGAAGGCCTTCAGGAACACCGACTCATCAGCAGAGGGAGGTTTGGACTGCCAGCCGCCTCGTTGTTTTAGGGCTTCTAGGATGTCTGCAAAGGAGACATCATCCGAGGACGACTTGGGGGACCCCTCTGCATCATCGAGATCAGTGTCAGATGTCAAAGACTCGTCAGGGGAGTCAACGTGCTTCCTCTTGCACGTTCTCTTCCTGGGAGGTTCCTCCGAAGAGGCTTCAGAAGGACCTCCAGGAGGGGGAGAAACCCCAGCGGGGTAACCTGAGGCCCAGGGGCTCCGCTGTCTACGGACAGGGGGACTGCCAACGACCCAGTCTCCAAATGTAGGGAAGGAGCTGGGGAAACTGTGGAGGTAGCCAAGGAAGATTTGGCTAAAGCACTCCTCATAGCCCTGAAGGCGGGACCACCAGAATCCTGGGAGGGTCCCCCCTCCGTGGCCACGACAGTGGACGGTACTCCCGCCGACGCACCAAGAGGGAGACTTGGGATCGAAAGCATCAATCCCGAAGCCTCCCCCCCGGGCCGAAGGAAGAAGTCTGTGCACTGAACTCCGACCCAAGAGCCGGAGTAGGAGCAAGGGTCGGGCCCGACCCTAACACCTCCACTGGTTCCACCAGCACCTGCTCCAACGGTGCCGAAGCTGTTGGAGGAGGAAATACAGTAGGGGGGTGGACCATCGGCTCTGAAGCCAAATGGGCTGGAGCCGAAACCATCTTTTGGAACACCGGAGACTGGAAGAGTCGAAGGAGCACCCTGTCGATGTCCGAATAAGACATCTTGGATGATCTCGAGGATACCGATCGGGCCCGAACCGATTTCTCCATCGGCTCCGAAGGGCTCGGGGACCGGCTCCGAAATGACTCAACAATTATCGGCTCCGAGGAAACTTTTAAGGAAATTTCCCTCGGTGCCGATAAGGACTTCGGCTCCGAGGGGGAAGAGTCTGAGCCGATGACCCTTATCGGCTCCAATATCAGTGGAGCCGATGAGGGTGACCCGCCTCTCGATGCCCCAGACCTCGGCTCCGAAACCAGAGGGGTCGAGGCTGGAGGCATCGAGGCAGACCGTTCCGACCTCGGCTCCGAAGTCCGTGGAGCCGATGGAGAAGTCTGCTTAGTTTTCTTAGCGGTCGGTTCCAACTGACTGGTCGGAGCCGACGCTTTCCTCTTTTTAGAAGGAGACGGAGAGGAAGATAAAGCCTCCACGAAGGAAGGCTTGATTAATCCTTTGAGGATTAATTTGTTTTTCCTCTCCTGGAGGACTCTGGAAGAAAACGCATGGCATACACTGCACGATTCTTGCAGATGTTTTGCACCTAGACAATAGACGCACGAGGAGTGGTCGTCCGTAATGGACATTTTGAAGCCACACCTCGTGCACTTTTTAAACCCGGAGGGTTTATGCTCTTTAGACATAATCAGGCTAAAATAGATAACCACAAGTAAACAGGAAAGGTTTTAACACACAAGAACCAAAATATATATGCCACTGGATTAGTGTTAAATATTTAAACTAAAGAACTTTTTTTTTTTTTTTTTTTACACACAAGATTGAAAGAGAAAGGGAGAAAAAGAGGGTCAAGACCCTCTAACTTAAACGGGTACTTGACCCACACACAACTACTAAGGTAGCAGTAATCACAGGGGAAGGCCCCTCTAACTTAAACGGGAACCTTCTCTGACAGGAAAAAACACGAAATTTTGAACCAATTTCCACAAAAAACACTCGTACACAAAGAATAGCCGTTAAAACAGCTTTTGGTTTTAAATGAAGCAAATACTGACAGGAAAAAAGCCTAATAATAGTACTTAGCCCAGCCAATGTTGAGACCACGTCCAAGCTCTGTAAGCGGCAAACGTGATCTGGGGGATTAGTGGTGGTGCATCCTGGGATAAAGATAGCTCAGCCAATTAGAGGCCTCGCTCTATAGCATAAGCGTGCCGAGTCGGAGCCGAGGGATCGGCTCCGAACCCATCAGTCAGAATGTAGGCGAGATAGGATCACATAACATCATCCATTCATCAGTAACATGTGACAGTAAGGCTGTCCTGTTGGAAGCTAACTGCTGAGTCAGTGTATCCAGAGGAGAACTTGAGAATGACAGGTGCCATTGCCTTGGCAAAGTCAAAAGCTGGAATGGGCATTATCCTTTTAGAGAAAGGCACCCCTCTCATTAAGTATGGTGAAAAAACTCATCCTGCCATTTCCTCTATGTACCTTGGATTTGTACAGCTGAGATTTCTGGTACACAGACCACTGAAAATTATCTCACTTTTTGGAGGGAAACCTGGGAATAAATTGATACCCCTTGCATCAGTTTACCTCTGTTATCCCAGTGTTTAGGGATCTGATTATTTAATGTACTAAACACACAAACAATCAAGTGAAGTATTCAAAATTCTCAATTTTTAAATTCATCAGAAAGGTTTTTGCTGAGTAACTAAGCACACCTCCCTATCACAACTGATTTCACTGCATTTCTGGAAACAGTGGCTCCCCCCTCCAAGGCACTTAAAGCTTATATAAACTCTTTAAAAATATTGGAAACAATATCTTTCCCATAGAACGTTTGTTTAACAGGTAATGATACAACAGAATCTTCTAAACTATACATACACTTCAACATAAATTTTCACAAATACACTGGTAGTTTGCATTTTAAAAACTACCCTACTGACTTGCGCCAGCTTATTTCTCCTGATATTCTAACCAGTTGCCCTAGGTTTAGAGAAGATAGCTTTTTATTAGGCAGAGAATCATTCAGCAGAAGAGAATTGCAAGCTTACTCAAAATATCCTCCAACACAGTGATAAATGGAGGGAAGGTAGCCATGTTCAGGGCCTTATCCTTAAAAAGATCATAACCCCAAAGAAAAAATGCAATATGAAACCGCCAACACAAATCTGTCTTTACGGTACATGCATAACTTTCTCATTTGATATTAGAAATTTCATATCTTTTACCTACAGGACAGTAAAAACTGCAATAAAAACCCAGCCAGTGTAGAGTTTTTACTGAGCACTACCTTAAACCTCCAGTAATGAAGACCCATTGGGATATATGCAGATGACCCCTTAAGGGTATCAAGCGTTTTACATATATGGCTTTTGAATGTCCATGACTTTTTATTTTTTAAGTATTTAAACAAGTCTTTAGTACCAGGATAGCTGTTGCCAGAACCCACCTCCTCTCTACACTCCTTTATGCCTTATTAACTTCAAGAAATCAGACCTTGAAAAATCAGAAGTACACTATAACAAGATTGCATAGCTTACACAGACTCATCCTACATATCACACCACTGCCTAGCTCTAAAACAACTCTCCTGGTTAGAATTGCCTCACATAATGTCCTATAGTCAACCGACAATGTCATGCAAAATACTTCCTCAACCTGAAAAAACACCATCTATCCAGAACATAGCTCCTTATTCCAATAACTGTACACTTCGCTCTACCAACAAGTCCTTCTTAAAAGTAACCAGGGCTACAAATACTGCAGGAGAAACACTTTACTCCAGCCATGTAGCAAAACTCTGAAATGCTCTCCCAGACTCTATTACATCTACAACAAACACAACTCATTTAAAAAAAAAAACGCTTAAAAAATCACCTAACTCCTGGCTTTGTTCATCTAACACCCCAGGCTAGTCTTGCACCACATGTGTTTTCCCTCACCTTTCAAAAACTACCAACACTCCACCACCACCTACTATCTGTCCTACCGCTAACCACAACTTTCTCCTCATCCTAAAATAAATTAATAAAGAAATATTTTTTTTATGCCAAACTACAGAAAGTACAGTTGTGTACACTTACCATAAATGTAGATGTTAGAGTGTATTCACTGTTGTAGTCATCACATTTGGGTTATCCTCACTAGGGTAGCCCTCGGCCGGCCCGAATACCAGAGGGTTAGTACTTCTGCGTTAGTTGCTGTCACTTGAGGACTGACGTCAGGTCATCAGTAGTATAAAGTAAGGCAGCCAACGCCATTACATCAGTTTTTCTTGCCCTAACCTGTCACGAGCAACCAAAGTAGGAGGCCAGGATCTGGTGGAAGAACCCCACCAGTGGAAAATAAATACCAATATGTCCCTTGTAAGGAAAGAAAGATAATAAAGGGGGATGGAGGGAGGGAAACCAGGACTGCAACAGTGAATACACTTGAACATCTACATTTATGGTAAGTGTACACAACTGTACTATGTTCTTCGTGTTTCACTGCTGCAGTCATCACATTTGGGTAGATTTCCAAAGCTAAAGAAATGGGTGGAGGCAGTCAAGAAAACCAGGGGCTGGTTAGGATGCCCTGCAAGACTGCAGAGGCAAACCCTGCCCTGGATTTGGAGAAGGCAGGCAGGTGGTAATGCTTGGTAAAAGTGTGAACAGATGTCCAGGTGGCAGCCTCAAGGATGTCCCTGGTAGGGACTCCTCTTAAGAAAGCTGCAGAGGTGGAAGCTGCTCTGGTGGAGTGTGTACTGACCCCCCTGGGGGGGGGGGGGGCTTTCCATGCTGTTGGTAGCAGAAATAGATGCAGTGTGCTATCCATTTGGAAATGGTTTGCTTGGAGATGGCTTTGCCCTCTGCCCCTGTAGCAAACCTAACTAGCAATTGATCAGATTTTATGAAGGATTTAGTCCTGTCCAGATAGAATCTGAGCTGTCTGTGCACATATAGAGAGTAAAGAAGCCTTTCCCCCTTGTTCTAGGGATTAGAAAAGAAGGCTGGAAGATGAATGGACTGGTTGAGAGCCACACTGGACACCACCTTGGGCATGAAGAATGGGTTAGTTCTGAGGGATACCCTGTCTGCATGGAAGATGATGAAGGATTCCACAGCCATGAGTGCTTGCAGCTAAGTGACTCTTCTGGCTGAAGTGATGGCCAGAAGGAAAGCTGTGTTCCAGGAGAGAAAATTTAGCTCTGCAGAAGAAGCTGGTTCAAAAGGGGGCAGGGTGAGCTTTTCCAAGACAAAGTTACGGTCCGCTGGTGCCCTTCTGGGGGCCCTCAAGTTGCTAGCCCTTCTGAGGAACTGTTTGATCAAAGGGTGTGAGAAAAGGGGCTGCTCAGTGAGAAAATGAGCAGAAATAGCAGAGGCATGAATTTTTATAGAGGAGAAAGAGAGACCACTGTGTAGTAGGTCAGCTAAGTAATCCAGGATGAGAGGGATGGAGGGCTGGGCCATATTGGTTCCTTTATCCAGGTGCAGAACCTTTTCCATATATCTGCATATGACTTTCTGGTGCTAGGACATCTGGCCTCACGGATAACTTCCAGATCCTGTTTACTTAGAATGGCAGATTGGTTCAGGGTTAGGGAATAAGCCAAGCTGACAAACTGAGTGTCTGCAGTTTGGGATGCATGAATTCCCCTGCCCTCTGGGTCAGGTGGTTTAGCATCTGAGGAAGATGCTATGGAGGCAGCGGGGACAGGCTGTGCAGCAAGGGGTACCAGTGTTGTCGGGGCCAGTCTGGAGCTATAAGAATGGTGCTTAGTTTTTCCTCCCTTTTTTAAGCAGTACCCTTGGGATGAGAGGTAGGGTATGAAAGGCATAGACTGATAGATTGACCTAGGGGAAGGATAGAACATCCACTTTTCAAGCCATGCAGTGATGCTCCCTGGTGCAGAATTTTCTGAGCTGATGGTTGGTGTGGGAGGCAAAGAGGTCAGACCTTCGGGGTTCCCCATTTCTGAGTTATTAGGGTGAATGTACTTCTGTTGAGTTGCCACTTGTGTGGGTCCAGAAGGTTTCTGCTTAACTGGTCTGCCAGAGAGTTGAGACAGCCTGCTAGGAATTGCATGGAAGAGGCTGTGAACCAAAGGGTCATGGCCAGACTGCACAGGGGGTAGGAGTGAGTCCCTCCCTGCTTGTTGATGTACCACATCACAGTGGTGTTGTCTGTTTTGATCAAGAGGACACCTGGAGAGAGAAGGGGTTTAAAAGCTATCAAGCCATGCTGCACAGCCATCATCTCCTTTTGACTGATGTGCAGAGGGATTTCCTGAGGGCTCTATTGGCCCTGTGTACACCTGCCGTCCAGGTGTGCACCCCAATCATAGTCTGATGTGTCTGTGGTGAGGGTCTAGGTGGCGGGGTGTGGGGAGAAGGGCAGTCCCTTGTTATGGGAGCATGCTGTTGCCCACCAAAGAAATTCCTTTCTGAGGCAAGGAATTATAGGTAGAAGAGTTTCCAGGTCTTGAGTGTGTTGACACCAAAGGCTTTTTAGGTACCACTGAAGTTTCCTCATGTGCAGTCTGGCATATGGAATGAGTAGTATGCAAGAAGCCATAAACCCCAGAGCTTGCAGGATCTTCCTTGCAGATAGCTGGGGCCTGGTGGCTAGTTGAGAGACGTAGGCTGTCAGGAAAATTTGTTTCTCCGTTGTAAGGAATGCCATCTGGGATGCTGTGTACAGACTTGCTCCCAGGAAGATTATCCTTTGGGGGGGGGGCACCTGTTTGGATTTTTTTTCATTGATTGTGTATCCTAGGGAGGTTAGTAGTGTCTTGAGCAGCTTTTCCTGGCTGTCTGCCTGAATAAGGCAGTAGTCTAAGTATGGGTAAATTTGAACATTTCTTTGTCTGCAAAATGCAATGGCCGGAGCCAGACATTTTGTAAAAACTGGGTTTGGTGGTTTGACACATAGGGCTTGAAGTTCCGAAACTCTTTTGGCTGATGTAATTGCAACTAATAAAGCAGTCGTCCAAGAAAGAAATTTCAAGTCACAAGTTGCTGCCGGTTCAAAGGGGGAATAGGTCAAAGCACCTAACACCACATTAAGGTCCCACGGTGGAGCGGGATGAGATATCGGGGGCCGTAGCAGCCCAGCACCTTTCATGAAGGCTTTACACAACTTGTTGCTCATCAAAGGTGGTTCTATGCTCTCATGAAAATTGGAAATAGCTGCCAATTGAACCTTGATGGTAGAGACCGAAGAACCTTGATTGAACAGAGAAGCTAAAAACTTCAGAACCTCTGACACCGGGACAGTTATGGGATCTAATCCCCGGAGTTGGGCCCAAATAGCAAATCTCTTCCATTTGCTGTTATACATTTTCTTAGTAGAAGTCTTGTGGGCCAAGGACAAGATATGTATGACTTCCGAGTCCAAAGCATGGTTCCTGACTATGGTTGGAAGAGGAGGAGCCAAGCTGTTAACCTCAACGAGTGGAGGGACTGATGATGCTGTCCTGACTGATGGGTCAAGAGGTCCGGAACTTGGTCCAGGAACCATGGACTGTCCAGTGCATATTTCCGAAGAAAGGGAAACCAGACTTGACGAGGCCAGTATGGGGCAACTAAAATCATCTTGCTCTCCAAGCGAATCACCTTGGGAAGAAGGGGAACCGGTGGAAAGGCGTATAGCAGGCCGGTGAGCCAAGCTTGGACTAGGGCGTCCTTGGGAATCTCCCCCGGAACTGGGGTGAGAGAGAAGAACTGTTGGCATTTCGTGTTGAGGGGGGTTGCGAAAAGGTTGCAACAAGGAGTTCCCCATCTTCTGAAAATTTGAGTTGCCACTCTGTCGTTCAGAGACCACTCGTGAGGGGAGAGAATAGTTCTGCTCAGTCTGTCGGCTATCACACTGGATCTCCCTGGAATGTGTGTTGCTACCAGAAAACGTTTGGTTGCAATCGCCCAATCCCATACTTTCATGGCCTTTCTGCAAAGGGGGTAGGATCTGGTCCCTCCCTGCTTGTTCAGGTACCAGACTACTGACATGTTGTCGGACTGAATGGCAATCATTGACTCTGGGAGCAGTAGATAGGCCAAAGGGAAGCACAGAGAACTGAAAGTGTTGAGATCCTGCCCTGAAGTGGAGATATTTCCTGCATGATTCCCTGATAGGAATGTGGAGGTAGGCCTCTTTTAGATCTAGGTTGGCTATCCAAGCGTCCTTGGAGAGCATGGGTAGCAGCTGTTGGAGGGTGAGCATTTTGAATTTTGGGATCACCAGGAAGGTGTTTAGAATTAATAGATCGAGGATGGGGTGCCAGGTTCCCTCTTTTCTGGGCACCACAAAAAGTCTGGAGTAGAAGCCTTTGCCTATCTGTTCTGCAGGAACATGCGCTACTGCTCTCATAGAGAGAAGAGAAAGGATTTCTTTTTGAGCCTCTGCCCACTGATTTGGTGATAGATCTGGGTACCCTTTTGGGGTTGGAAGGGTGTGGAAGGAGAATTTGTATCCTTGAGACACAATGTTCAGGACCCATTGGTCCTTCATTATGGTGAACCAGGTGCTCGAGTGAAAGGAGAGTTTTCCTCCTAGGGGTAAGTGATGGTGGGCAGAGGGAGGGGGTGGAGGTGGTGAGTCATTGTGAGTTCTTACCATAAGGGGGTGGCTTAGAACTCCCTGGTTTAGAAGTGGAGGTAGTCCACTGCTTAGATCTTTGCATACCCTGGAGCTGCTGTTTAAGGGGTCTGCTTCCATTGGGCCTAGGCTGGGCCAATTTACTGGGAGCAGGAAAGGACCAGTGTTTGGAGAGACAATGGCTGCTGAACCTAGGTGGCTGAACCTGCAAGAAATCCTTAACTGTTTGCATAGATTTTGCTTTTTCTTCCATCTTTTTTTAAGACCTCTTCTGCCTTAGTGCCAAATAAGTTATCTTTGTGCAAGGGGGCATCCAACAATTTAGATTTGACATGGTCTGGCAGGGGCTGTTCCTTAAGTCATGCATGCCTTCTAATGACAGATCCAGTGACTGCTGCCCTGCAAGAAGCTTCTAGGGTGTCAAAACCACAGAGTAAGGTGTGTTTAGTTACTTGACTTGCAGAATGCATTAACTCTTGTAACTCTTTAGATTCTGCCCAAGCAGGAAAGGAAGACATTTTTTGTTTAAGGAGTTCCAGGGTATGTTGTTGAAATATCAGCATATGGAACTGACAATTTAGTGCTCTGATAGCAAGAGTAGCCGAGGTGTACATTTTTTTACCCCATCTGTCCAATGCTCGGGAATCCCTGTCTGAGGGGGTGGGATTCTTAGCAGAGGTTGAGAGGGGTTGCATGTCTTCATAGTCAGATGTATCAGATTCATCTGACTCTTGTTCAGACAATACTATATGGGACAGATCACTTCCTTTTTGAGTGGGTAGCTTGGCATCCCCTGATCAGCATGATAAGGTCTTCCGCCATTTTAAGCATTTGAGACTGAGGCAAAGAAGCAGGTGCCTGAGAGTGGGTCGTCGGTTTCTTGGGTGTGGCCAGACATGGGCCTGAGAAACTGTCATTTTTTGAAAGAACAGTAGTCGCGAAAGAAGACGATGGTTTGTGTTGAGATTAGGTAGTGCGAAGGACTTCCTAGGAAGCTGGTGCCTGTTCAGCAGCTCCGGACCAATCCAAGGTAGAAACGACCTCAGGATCCTTAGTCGAAGAAGAGTTTTGCGGCATACCAGACTCCAAAAGGGTCTTGGTAGTGGCCTGCGAATCAACAGAAATGGGCATCATGGGCTGCAAAAGCACCTCACTGAGTACCGGAGGACTGACAACTAGCTTAACAGAAGCATCGTCGGTTGGTTTGGACCTGTGTGGTCTGTCTCTGTCTTTATCTTTATGTTTTTTCAGAAGATCTGCTGTCAGATGGCTTACCGAAGCCATATCAAAATTCAAGTCTGTAAGCGAAAATATTTGGCTACAATAAGGGCCCAATGACAGACAGTTCTGGCGTTGAACAAAGCACAGAAGCGACAACAAGGGACGTCGTGGTCTGGGCCTAAACAAGTGACGCAGTAAGAGTGGAAGTCTCAGTGTGGTATTTACTTTCCACAGGCAAGACGATTATTAACTTTTTCTGACATCGGTTAGTGAAAAAAGGATCCCCATTGGGGTACTTAGCTTTAGAAGACTTCAACTTCAATGCGGTAGACGAAA
Organism: Protopterus annectens; assembly: GCF_019279795.1. Classification (NCBI taxonomy): domain Eukaryota; kingdom Metazoa; phylum Chordata; order Ceratodontiformes; family Protopteridae; genus Protopterus; species Protopterus annectens. The sequence continues at coordinate 109,287,685 of NC_056750.1, read as the reverse complement.
ACTCAGGTAGTGTCTGAACGGCACTTGTGCAAACTGCTTCTGCTTTGGGCTCCATGGCAAGAAAGACTAATGTAATGGCGTTGGCTGCCTTACTTTATACTACTGACGACCTGACGTCAGTCCTTAAGCGAGAGCAACCATTGCAGAAATACTAAGTCTCTGGTATTCGGGCCGGCCGAGGGCTACGCTGGCAGGGATAACCCAAATGTGATGACTGCAACAGTGAAACAGGAAGAACATATGTCTATTAGCTCTTTTTCTTGGATGGTGTACCAATGATTAATAACTTTTAGTTATGTACTTACCATAACTTTAGATGTATGGGATCCATCTCGCCTACATTTTGTACTGATGGGTTCGGAGCCGATCCTCGGCTCCGACTCGGCACGCTATACTATAGAACGAAGTCTCTTATTGGCTGAGCTATCCCACATCCCAGGATGCACCACCACTGCTTCCCCAGATCTTGTTTGTCCGCACACATGCACACACACACATAGACTGTTGATATAATATTGCCAGGTGTTTCAAGATGAAACGGCTGAACTCGAACCGTCCGGTCTCTTCTGATCTCCAAGGCAGGGGGAAGGAGGGTGGGTTATTAGAATGTGCGAGATGGATCCCATACATCTAAAGTTATGGTAAGTACATAACTAAAAGATGTTATGTGATCCTATCTCGCCTACATTCTGTACTGATGGGACAGCGTCCCTAGCACCTGATTCCTGGGTGGCTCACTGGAAAACACTCCTGAGAACTGTGGAACCGAAGGAAGCTCGCCCGAGATGCCACGTCCAATTTGTAATGAGAAATGAAGGTGTGAGGAGAAGACCACGTAGCCGCAGCACAAATGTCACTAATGGCAAGCTTAGAATGAAAAGCTGCCGAAGTAGCCATAGCCCTGGTAGAATGAGCTTTCACTGTAGTTGTAAGCTCTTTATTAGAAATGAAGTAAGTATGACTGATACAGTCTCTGATCCACTTGGCAATAGTGACTTTCGTGACGGCTTTGCCCAATTTATTGTCCGAAAAGGACACAAACAACTGATCTGTTTTCCGTGTTTGGTGCATCCTATCCAAATAGAAGCGAAATTGGCTGTGAACATCCAAGGTGTGGAAGATGTATTCCGCTCCGTTTGAGTACTTTGGGAAGAAAACTGGAAGTTCCAATGACTGTTGCAGACAAAAACTAGAACAAACCTTAGGAACAAAGGATGGATTCGGTCTGAGGGATACTCTATCCTTGTGAAAAACCAGGTATGGTGGTTTGACACATAGAGCTTGAAGTTCCGAAACTCTTCTGGCTGATGTAATTGCAACTAATAAAGCAGTCTTCCAAGAAAGAAATTTCAAGTCACAAGTTGCTGCCGGTTCAAAGGGGGAAGAGGTCAAAGCACCTAACACCACATTAAGGTCCCACGGTGGAGCGGGATGAGATATCGGGGGCCGTAGCAGCCCAGCACCTTTCATGAGGGCTTTACACAACTTGTTGCTCATCAAAGGTGGTTCTATGCTCTCATGAAAATTGGAAATAGCTGCCAATTGAACCTTGATGGTAGAGACCAAAGAACCTTGATTGAACAGAGAAGCTAAAAACTTCAGAACCTCTGACACCGGGACAGTTATGGGATCTAATCCCCAGAGTTGGGCCCAAATAGCAAATCTCTTCCATTTGCTGTTATACATTTTCTTAGTAGAAGTCTTGTGGGCCGAGGACAAGATATGTATGACTTCCGGGTCCAAAGCATGGTTCCTGACTATGGTTGGAAGAGGAGGAGCCAAGCTGTTAACCTCAACGAGTGGAGGGACTGATGATGCTGTCCCGACTGATGGGTCAAGAGGTCCGGAACTTGGTCCAGGAACCATGGACCGTCCAGTGCATATTTCCGAAGAAAGGGAAACCAGACTTGACGAGGCCAGTATGGGGCAACTAAAATCATCTTGCTCTCCAATCGAATCGCCTTCTGGATCACCTTGGGAAGAAGGGGAACCGGTGGAAAGGTGTATAGCAGGCCGGTGGGCCAAGCTTGGACTAGGGCGTCCTTGGGAATCTCCCCCGGAACTGGGATGAGAGAGAAGAACTGTTGGCATTTCGTGTTGAGGGGGGTTGCGAAAAGGTTGCAACAAGGAGTTCCCCATCTTCTGAAAATTTGAGTTGCCACTCTGTCGTTCAGAGACCACTCGTGAGGGGAGAGAATAGTTGTGCTCAGTCTGTCGGCTATCACATTGGATCTCCCTGGAATGTGTGTTGCTACCAGAAAACGTTTGGTTGCAATCGCCCAATCCCATACTTTCATGGCCTCTCTGCAAAGGGGGTAGGATCTGGTCCCTCCCTGCTTGTTCAGGTACCAGACTACTGACATGGTGTCGGACTGAATGGCAATCATGCCCGGGGGGAGGTAATCGTGTAGTGCTTGCAGCGATAGAAGCACCACCCTCATTTCTAGTATGTTGATGTGGAGGAGACTCTCGTCGGAATGCCACTTGCCTTGGACTGACCTGCCCAGGTAATGACCCCCCCACCCCGTCTGGGAGGCGTCCGTAGTCAATGTGGCCACTGGAGGTGGTGGAATGAAGGGTCGCCCCTGATCCAGGTTGGAGGAAAGAAGCCACCAACGAAGGTCCTGTTTGCACGTCTCTGTGATCAGAATGAGGTGACTGAGAGGGAGATCCTGATAAGACCACTGGACTGACAGGAGCCACTGGAGAATCCTCATATGTAACCTTGCCAAGGGGACTAGGAGAACGGTGGCCGACATGGAACCTAACAGTTGTAGGACCATCCTCGGCGTTTGAGGAGCAAGGCTCGAACTTGAGACTGTAATGTTTCTATCCTCTCTGTAGGAAGATAGACCCGCATTTTGTTTGAGTCTATCTCTACTCCGATAAACCGTATGCGCTGAGATGGCAGCAACACAGACTTTGCCCAATTGAAGGTGATTCCTAGGGAGTTGCCTAGAGATATAGTGGCTGCTAGGTTTTGTAAGAGTAGACGCCTGGAGGTGGCAGTAAGGAGCCAGTCGTCTAGGTATGGAAACACCTGGAATCCTAGACTTCTCAGGTGAGCAGTCACCACCGCCAAACATCTGGTGAACACCCTGGGGGCTGTGGTGAGACCAAAGGGCAGTGCACGAAACTGGAAATGACTGTCTCCCAGGCTGAAGCGCAAGTGTCTCCTGGACGCCTGATCTATCGGGATGTGATAATAGGCGTCCTTGAGATCTATGGAGCACATCCAAACACCTTTCTCCAGCAGCGGGAGAATGGATTGTAAGGTGACCATCCGGAACTTGGACTTCTTGACAGATCGATTTAGCTTGCTGAGATCCAAAATGGGCCTCAAGTCCCCGGTCTTTTTTGGCACCAAAAAGAATCTTGAGTAAGTCCCTAATCCGGTCTGGCCTGCGGGGACCGGTTGGATGACTCCTTTTTGAAGCAGCTTTGAGATTTCGATGGCTGCAAGATCCCGTTGACTGGGTGGCGGGTCCGGGATTTTTCGGGATGGTGGGGGGGGGTTGAGAAAAGGGGATGGTGTAACCTCCGGCGATGATTCGGAGCACCCATTGGTCCTGAGTGATACTCTCCCAGGCCTTTAGGTGCTTCGAAAAATGACCCTCGACTGGCTCCGGAGCTGCACAGTCGGGCAATCCTTCAGGGATGCTGGAAGGCTGAGGAGCCACGAAAGGACTCGCGGTCTCCAGTGTTGCGGGGGCCTCCGCCGCCTCTGGGACGGCATCTTCCTGAAAAATTTCCCCCTCCTCTGCCTCTAGAAGGTGGATTGCCCTGCTGTGAGGAGTAAGTCTTTTGAGATTTACGGAACCACATTTTCCCCCCTCTTCTAGCCTTGGGATAAGGCCAGAAGGGAGTGGAAAACCGTGCCCCTACGGCAGTCAAAGTCTTACCCTCTTGTTCACAGCAAGTCAAGGTGTCCTTTACCTTGGGTCCAAACAGAGAGGACCCATCGAAGGGAGCGTCAGCAAAGGAAGACTTGAAGGCTTCCGCAAAATGACACAGGCGAAGCCAGGCTTGTCTCCGTAGAGCAACACCTGTTCCCGCCGCTCTGCTCGCCCCCTCGGCTGCATATGAAATGAGCCTCATGGACGAGTTAGATAACGATGCTAGGGTAGCCAGCTGAGAGCTAACCGTCTGGGCCAACTGCTCAGGTAGGTTACCAGAGAGGGTATCTGAAAGTTCCTTGACCAGATCCCTCTGAAGTCTGGTGAAGTGCGTCAGATAATTCAGAGACCTTAAAGTAAAGGTTGCTGAAGTAAGGGTGCGCTTCCCATACCGGTCCATGCTCCTGGACTCTTTATTAGGAGGATGGACGGACGTTGAAGCCTCTGCCACATCTTGCTGGGTAGCAGATGCCACCACCAGGGCATCTACAGCCACGCCTTTGGAGAGAAAATCCTTTTCGGGGGGGGGCTGAAAAAAATTTATTGGGGCGAGCTGGCACCGGTTCCACAGAATCCGGGTGCTCCCACGCCCTTCGAGAGATCAAATCCAGAAGCTCATCGAAGGGCGGAGACACCCAGGAGGCGGAGGGCTGAGCCCCGAAGGCCTTGAGGAATGCCGACTCCTCAGCGGAAGGGGGTTTGGACTGCCAGTCGCCTCGTTGCTTCAGGATTTCCAAAATGTCCGCAAAGGAGACATCATCCGAGGACGACTTGGGGGACCCCTCCGCATCATCGAGGTCAGTGTCCGAGGTGAGAGACTCGTCAGGGGAGTCGACGTGCTTCCTCTTGCACTGTCTCTTCCTTGGAGGTTCCTCCGAAGATGCTTCGGAGGGACCTTCAGGAAGGAGGGAACCCCCGATGGGGGTGACCTCAGGCCCCAGGGCTCCGCTGTCTTGAGACAGGGGGACTACAAAGGAACCAGTCTCCGTGCCAAGGGAAGGTGCCGGTGAGACGGTGGAGGTGGCCAAAGAAGATTTGGCCAAAGCACTCCTCATGGCCCTGAAGGCGGGACCCCCAGAGTACTGGGAAGGTCCGACCCCCGAGGCCACAACAGTAGACGGCACTCCCGCAGCCGACGCACCGAGAGGGAGGCTCGGAACCGACAACATCGGTCCCGAAGCGTCACCCCTGGAGCCGACCGAGGAGGTCCGTGTACCGAACTCCGACCCGAAGGGCGGGGTTGGAGTAAGGGTCGGAGCTGACCCGAAAACCTCCATCGGCTCCACCAGCACCGACTCCAACGGTGCCGAGGCTGTTGGAGGAGGAACCAAGACAACAGGGTGGGCAACCGGCTCCGAAGCCGACTGGGCTGGAGCCGAAACCAACTTTTGGAAGACTGGAGACTGAAACAGCCTTTGAAGTACCCTGTCTATGTCTGAATCAGACATTCTCGAAGACCGAGAAGAGATCGAACGGGTTCGAGTCGACTTCTCCACCGGTTCCGAAGGACTGGGGCACCGGCTCTGAATCGTCTCGATAAATGTCGGTGCCGAGGGAGACTCCACAACCATTGCAATTTCCCTCGGAGCCGAAGTGGACTTCGGCACCGAAGGGGAAGAGTCTGAGCGGGCAACTCTCATCGGCTCCGAAGACAGTGGAGCCGATGAAGGTGACCCGCCTCTCGAAGCTCTAGCCGTCGGCTCCGAAGCCAGAGGAGTCGAGGCTGGAGGCATCGAGGCAGACCGTTCCGCCCTCGGCTCCGAAGTCCGTGGAGCCGATGGAGAAGCCTGCTGAGATTTCTTTGTGGCCGGTTCCGACGGGCTGGTCGGAGCCGACAATTTCTTTTTCTTAGAAGGAGAAGAGGAAGAAGATAAAGCTTCCTCAAAAGAAGGGGTAATAAGCCCTTTTAGAATCAATTTGTTTTTCCTCTCTTGGAGGACCCGGGAGGAAAAAGCGTGACAAACGCTGCATGACTCCTGAAGGTGTTTAGGGCCTAAACAATACACACACAAAGAGTGATCGTCCATTATGGACATTTTGTAGCTGCATTTAGAGCATTTTTTGAACCCAGATGGTCTGTGCTCTTTCGACATGTTTACACACAAACACTACTACCAAAAAAGAAACTTTTTCCAAAATTTTGTTAAAGAAAATGTAAATACGGACAAGACCCCTCTAACAGAAACGGGATTACTTGACCAACTAGACTACAACACTACAACAAGACTCACACTAAATATTTCAATCACGCGCGAGGGCAAGGCCCCTCTAACTTAAACGGGATCCTTTCCCTCAAATTAAAGACAAATTTACCACAAAAATTCACTCAAACTCAAGTCACACAACAACGATAGCTGTTAAAACAGCTTTTGGGTAGATTAATCAAAAATTCCTGACAGAAATTTTTTGAAGAAATAAGCACTTAGCTCAGCCAAGTCCGAGACCACGTCTTTGCTGTAAAGCGGCAAACGAGATCTGGGGAAGCAGTGGTGGTGCATCCTGGGATGTGGGATAGCTCAGCCAATAAGAGACTTCGTTCTATAGTATAGCGTGCCGAGTCGGAGCCGATCCCATCAGTACAGAATGTAGGCAAGATAGGATCACATAACATCTGTGATTTTTTTCTCTGTACTGTTTTATAGATCACTCAATTTTTTACATTAGTTACCTTATCTTGTAAATTATTACTGTATAACTTAATGCATAGCAATATATTTTAGCTCTTTTCCTGGAGGGTGTACCTATGATTTATAATTGTGATTTTTTTCTCTGTACTGTTTTATAAATCACTCAACTTTATCTTATCTTGTAAATTACCAGTATATAACTTAATACATGCAGAAATACAGCAATCATACCATGTTTTATGTTTAATGCAAAATGTAATGTCTTTCTCTGTATGTGGAGCTTTTCTCCCCCAGGCCTCCGCTGAAAATGGGTGTCCACCCAGTTGGACTTTCCTGGTAATCAAATGTAAAATAAATAAATAAATTTCGGGATACATTCTGGTCAATGAAGCCAAACTCCATTAGCTGTGGACATGCATGTTTCTGCCTCTTTATTGACCACATCAGCAAAGTATAAGTGGATTGTTTGGCTATACTTCAGAAATACAGAGTCTTCAACCCCAACTGATGGGACCTGTACGACAGAGTCCCAAGCTGACTGATCATGGGTAGAATTCCAGATAGATTCCCGGACAGAACACTCTTGTAAGATACAATCTGGTTTAGAAATATCTAAGGTGCAAAAGATGGCCACTTAGTGATTAGAATCACAATGTCCTAACGTTATAGGGATAGATCGACATATTATAATAAAAACACATGAGCTTAGGCTATGCAAACGTCTGTACTAAATCTAAAAAGTAACCGACAAGCTTCAGCTGTGGAAGACTGTATAAGACTTGCACCAAACAGTTTATAAAACAAGTAGAACAAAGTTACAGCCCCTCAAAAGTAATATGAAAGATGCGAGGAAGTCTTACATGGCTTCATATAAGGATACTGCAGTGGTGGCTTCATGTAAGGATACTGCAGTGGTGACACATACCACTAGGAATTAAGTATCATTAGCTTAGCTTCTGGAAGTGACTTAGAAATGCCTACACAACTAACGACTGCCAGGAGGGAAAAACTAAAAAATTATTGTATTCATCACAACGTTCCAGCTATGTTATCCATTTTCATTCAGCCTCAAAGTATAGGACTCGGCTGTTACTGCAGCTCGTGGAAGCCTACAAACTCTCAAGCTATTCCCTACCTTCACTGCTCTTGTCTCCTCTCACCTCAGATAATGTATATAGCTTGAGAGAAGAAGAAGACAAATTATAAACAAGGAACTATGCAAGTAGTACAGGACTGTCCCATGGGAATTCACGTCAGTCACAGGTTCTTCAGATAAATCCATGCCAATTGCAATGCACCTTACTGGAAAAACAGAACTACTGCAGAGAAATGCATCAAGAGGAAGATCATGAAAAAGATGAGAGCTGAATGGATCCATAAGGAACTACAATGGACCAGAAATACGGAGTCGCTTGAATCAGAAGTTGTAGATGCCTCAGGTTCGTTAATACCTGACAATATTGTAAATTTATCTAGTTTAATTTTGACTATTTCTTTATTAGAAAATAGTTTGCAATATATACCCCCCCCCAACAGTGATAGTGTGGTTGAAACGTTGACTGACTTGAAAACCTTTGGCAGAAATCTCAATTTAAAGTTGATTTTCAAGAACTCTATGTCTTCCGAAAGCTGTTCCTGTAAGAAGTCCAGTACATTTATCCCCAATAGTCATCCTATTGTGACTGCTTTCTTAAATGTCTGTGAAAGAGATCTTCTTGAATTATAGTAATTCCAATACAGATTGCTTTTTGGTGAACTGTTGGAAAGCTGATAGACTTGCTGTACAGAGCTGGAGTCTATTTCAAACTGATAAGTACATATTTTGCCACTTTATACACTTGCCTATTATTTATAGTGGTGCTGTATTGTTTCTGTTTCTGTCTCTTGTGTCTCCACTGTGTTTTTTTCTCAGGGTAGCTCAGGCTAGTTTCAGGGAGGGGATTGTTGAGCCAGCCCACATCCTAGCTGTTAGTCATCGCCTGAGGTGTATTTCATTGTAATTCCAATACAGATTGCATTTTGGTGAACTGTTGGAAAGCTCATAGACTTGCTGTACAGAGCTGGAATCTATTTCAAACTGATAAGTACATATTTTGCCATTTTATACACTTGCCTATTATTTATAGTGGTGCTGTATTGTTTCTGTCTCTTGTGTCTCCACTGTTTTTCCCACCCACCCTCTCTGTTCTTTTCTTGGTGTTAGTCTTGACTTTGAAACTGCCCGCCCCTCTTGTAAGTTTGTATTTGGATACTCCTTCTGGGCCTATCTCATTTGCTCAGTCAACTGAGTGCAGTGAAATCATAGGCACTCCTGTGTACAAAGAAAGCATTTGAGAAGGACAATCCCTGTAGCCTCTTAATCCTGCTGTGTTCCTTCCCTCAAAAAAATAAATAAATAAATAAATAAATAAATATATATATATATATATATATATATATATATATATATTCAGCTGTTCTTACTATAACTGTCTTAGCTGCTGTTCTGCGGGCTGTTATCTGTTCAGTTGTTCTTACTCTGCAATTATTACTGCTTGTTAGAAGCCTTCTAATTTAATGCCTTCTGCACTTGTTTTTTAGTCATTTGTTAATTTAATTGCATTTAATTAAACTGTATTTGCTGTAATATTGATACACGTGTGCTAGCCTGCACTGCATTTGAATTGTATTTACTGCTGTTTTAGCTGCTTTTCTGTAAAAAAAAAAAAAAAAAAATTCCTAGCTTGTTTCCTGCCTTTCCTGTAACTTGTCTAGTCCACATACAGACTTGTTGTATCCAGGTCTGTTTGTAAGCTCCTGAGCCCCCCAAGCCTTTCTGTGTTGGAGGGAAGCCTTCTAGCTTATCAGTGGGAGTGGTAAGCACTAGGTGGCCTATCTACCACAGGAGGATATGTTTCTGGCCCAGAAATTATAGTTTATTGGCTGTTTGGGAAGCTCTTCCATCTCTTTCAACCTTCTGATTCAAAAGCCTGTGTTTGTACTTGTTCCCTACCTTTCCTGTAACTAGTCTAGTCCAGGTACAGATTTGCTGTATCCAGGACTCTTTGTAAGCTTCTGAGCCCCCCAAGCCTTTCTGTGTTGGAGGGAAGCCTTCTAGCTTATCAGTGGGAGTGGTAAGCATCAGGTAGCCTATCTACCACGGGAAGAGTGGGTTTTGGCCCATAACTTGTAGTTTATTGGCCGTTTAGGCAGTTTTCCATCTCTTTCAACTTGCTGCCTTAAAAGCCTGCGTTTGCGCTTGTTCCCCACCTTTTCTGTAACTAGTCTAGTCCAGGTACAGATTTGCTGTATCCTGGACTCTTTGTAGGCTTCTAAGCCCCCCCAAACCTTTCTGTGTTGGAGGGAAACCTTCTAGCTTATCAGTGGGAGTGGTAAGCACTAGGTAGCCCATCTACCACAAGAGGAGTGGTTCTGGCCCAGAAATTGTAGATTTTTGGCCATTTGGGTAGTTTTCTTTCCATCTCTCTCAACTTTCTGGTTTTAAAGCCTGTGTTTGTGCTTGATCCCCACCTTTCTCGTAACTAGTCTAGTCCAGGTACAGATTTGCTGTATCCAGGACTGTTTGTAAGCTTCTGAGCCCCCCCCCCCAAGTCCTTCTGTTGGAGTGCAGACTTCTAGCTTATCAGTGGGAGTGGTAAGTACTAGGTAGCCTGTCTACCACAAAAGGAGTGGTTCTTGGCCCAGGAATTGTAGTTTATTGACCATTCGGGAAGTTGTCCATCTCTTTCAACTTTCTGGTTTAAAAGACCACATCTGCACTTGTTTCCCATCTTTCCTGTAACTAACCTACTGGAAAGCACTAGAAAGCCTTAAACTGATATCAGCCTTCTAGCTTAAAAGAGAGACTTTGGAGTGATTATCAGTTTTCTGTATTTTCTTGCTGTACTTAACTGTTTTCTGCCTAAACGCTGATTTTCCAGCACTTATTGTGATTTAAAAGCTTGTTTTTTTTCACATATTATACTTATTTGATTGTCTGCACTTTTAAAAAGTTGTTTTTGTTTAAATAAATTGTTTAACTGTTGTAGGCTACACACTAAAATGTGATAGCCATTTCTGATCATTTGTAGTCGTTTAAAGCTGTTTAAGTGTACTTTTTACTGTTTTTGCCTTATCTTTTCAAAATAAATAAATAAATACATTTCTTGTTTTCTGCCTTTCTAAGCTAGTATAGTCCAGTTTTCAGGCTAGTGCTGAATTCAGGGCTGTGCTACAAGTTTCTGAGTTGCCCATACCTTACTTGGATAGAGGGAAGTTTCTCTGTTCACCTGTGAGAGAGGGGAACTTTGAGCAGCCATCTGTCCCTGGAGGAGTGGTTCCAGCCCAGAAGTTAGCAGTTTAAAAAACGCGTTGCATGGTTTTGTGTGCCGGGCAGCACCGGTTAGTTAGGGTTAAATTATTCCTGGCTCCACTAAGTCTCCTTCAGTTTTTCACTTGAAACTAGTCTTACTTTCAACCTAAGCACTCAAAAAGCATCCTACAGTCTAGCACTTGCTCAGACCTAATAGCAAGCACTAATATACCCCGACACTTGACTGCCCAGCAGGGCAAGGCTCTTTATCCACCCCTCACCAACCAAGTGACTAAGCAGCTCACCCTACTATTCAGGCATGACCAAAGGGCAACTTCAGGTGTACTCTCCAGTCCAGCTGGTGAATATGGGTATCCTGAGGCAATGTTACAACTGCCTCATGTACACAGACAGCCCTCTCCTCCTACCACAAAACACTAACATATGTGAGAGATGCAATTATACAGCCAAACTGGAGGCTAAGGTATCTCCACCCAAGACTGGAACAGACAGTCATGAGGAGAAGGTTAACACTTGCACCACACCTCCAGCCTCACATAGACCTACTAAACCAGCACTGGCAAAATATTTATTTATTTATTTTTATTTTACATTTGTTGACCGGGCTAGTCTAATGTCCATTTTCAGTAGAGGCCCGGGGAGAAAAGCTCCAAGGAAAAAACATACAATTTAATAGAGAGTAACATCAAAACAGTTTTATACAGCAATAATTATACCATAAAAGCAGTTTTATACAGCAATAAATTTAGCATAACATGTTAGCTAAAGAAATTCTTAAAAGAATATAAAAAATAGAAGAATTAAAAGGTTTTTTTTTTTTTTTTTCCCAATTATAACCTACTCTTACTAGAAACAGGTCTTAGAAGGGTAGTATACTAAGTAGATTAAAGTATACTACATTTACATTTTACATTTGTTGACCGAGCTAGTCTAACTGGATGCATGTCCATTTCCAGTAGAGGCCCGGGGAGAAAAACTCCACGTATTTGTACAGAGTAAATAGATGCTAAAAGAATAGAAGTTATACAGTATTGTCAAAAAAAAAAAAAAAAATCAAAAAATTATAAGATAATACAAAAGTTTTAACAAATACTGTAGAATAGAATACTGTAGAACAGAAATCCAGTTCTTTAAGGTACAGAGATAACTTTTACTTATATACATATATACATAAAATGTGTGTACTATAGGATATGTTGTTAATTTGTAATAGGTAGTAAATGAAGGAAGGGTGAGAAGAGTGAGTGGAGGGGGGAGAATTAGTCAGGGTTAGTACAGGTGCATAGCCAGTGATTATTGAGATATGGTTTTAGTTGCTTTTTAAAAAAAAAAAAGAGAAGTCTGAGCTGTGATATCGGAAGGAAGTTGATTCCATAATTTTCCTACAGAGTTGGAGAATAAGGAGTCACCTGCTGAGTTTTTGGATTTAGTAGTATTAATCAGCAGTTTGTTTGAGGAACGTAGATTTTTCAGATTGTTATAAGGTGTGATGAGGCTAGAGAGTATAGGAGTGTTGCTAGGTTGATACAGGGTCTTATGAGCTATTGTAAGCTGGTGAAATTGAAGCTGGCTAAGGAATTCTAGCCAGTTTAATTGTTTCAGATTAAGGCAGTGATGGGTTCTGAAAGGAGAGCCTGTAGCAAATTTAGCAATATTATTATAGGAAGTTGTTAGTTTCTTGAGGTTGTTTTTTGAGATATTGGTATAAATGGGAGCGGCGTAGAGCAGAGTGGATAAAAGGTGAGTTCTAGCTAAAGCAGACCTAGCTTCTGGAGTAAGAAAGGGTTTGATTCTGTACAGGAATCCCAGTTTCTTATTAATTAATTTTATTGTAGTGTTTATGTGTATATCAAAGTTTAGATTGTTGTCAATTGTTATTCCTAGCAGTTTAGTGGTAGGTTCAGGTGAGATAAGTGTACCATTATTAGAAGTGAGATTGAAATGTAGAGAGATGGACTTTTTGGTTGGGCTGAAAAGTAGCAATTTAGTTTTTGTGGGATTTAGAAGGAGGCAGTGGTGGGAGAATCATTGTTCTACAGTGCTGAAGGCTTTTTGGGTAAGGGACTGAAGTTTGGTTGGTGAGGTAGCTGAGCAGATTAAGGTAGAGTCATCTGCATAATGAATGCAGGTGGAGTATGGAATAGCAGATTGCAGGTCGTTAATGAAGACAGAAAATAAGAGTGGGCCTAAAATAGAGCCTTGTGGGACACCGAGGGAGATTGGGAGGTGATTAGATAGTTCATTTTGCCAGAGTACAGCCTGCTGACGGTTATTAAGGTAGGATGTAAACCAGTTCAAAGATAGAGAATCAAGTGAAAGAGACTTAATTGTATGCAGGAGAAGTTGGTAGTTAACCATATCAAAAGCTTTGGATAGGTCAATGAAGACCGCTGATGAAAGACAGTTGTTGTTGCGGTTGTTACTGATGTAGTTTGAGAATGACAGCAGGGCAGTGGTGGTACTATGGAAAGGTCTGAAGCCATGTTGGCAGTTAGCAAGTAGGTTATTTTGGAGAAGGTGGTTGAGAATTTGTTTGTGGATGCATTTCTCCATATTTTTGGCTATAGGGGATAATAATGCTATGGGACGATAGTTGGAGAAGTCATTGGAGTTTCCCCCTTTATGTAGTGGGATGATATGAGAGATTTTCCAGATTAATGGGACATCTCCTTCGTTTATAGATCTATTTATCAGAATGGAAATAGGGTAGGCAATGGCCTTAGCTCCTTTTTGCAAGAATTCTGCTGGGAGTTTGTCTGCTGATGGGGAGGTAGGTTTTAACTTTTGGAGAAGGGAGGAAATGTATGAGGTAGAGACAAGTTGGGGGTGGAATTGAGGGGGTGGATTAGCAGAAGAAGTGGGTAGGTTAGATATATCAGGTGATAGGTGGCCAGCTAGAGTTTGGATGGTATCTGTGAAGAAAGAAATTGAAGGAATTTGCAGTTTGTATCAGATTTTTGGGGTTAGAACCTTGAGGATTGGGTGTAATCAATTGACCTGGGTGGAGAAGATTATTAATACTAGTCCAGAATTTTTTTGGTTGTCTGAGAGAGGTTTGCTGTAGTTGGAGATAATAATTCTTTTTATCTAGCAGGATGGCTCTTTATGTGCTGTTTCTATGTTCTCTAAAGGTTTGATGGTCTATTAGATTCTTAGTAGTACGCCATTTTGTCCAGTATTTATTTCTAACTAGGATTTTTTGTTTAGTATTATTAGTAAGCCAAGGGGCTGGTTTAGCTTTGATTCTAATAGAACGAGTCGGAGCATGATGACCCAGGATGGCTAAGAATGTAGAATTAAAGTATTCCACTGCTTCGTTTAGAGGGAGAGTTTTTAATGGGGTCCAATTACATTGATTGAGTTCTGCTTGGAAAAGTTCTGGGTTAAAATGCTTTTTTGAGCGTATTGTTCAGAAGGTGTTAGGGAATATTATGCTGGTTTTATGTCTGATAATGTATGTTAGAGAGTGGTCACTGAGGTCATCTGGAAGGATACCTGTTGTGTAGGTTTGCTGAGGAGTGTTGGTAAGTATCCAATCTAAGGTGGTTGCTTTGTTATTTAATTTATTGGTTCTGGTGGGGGATTCTATAAGTTGTGAAAAGCCATAAAGGTTAATATGGGTGGTGGTATTGGTATTTGTACAGGAATTCCAATCAATGTTGAAGTCCCCAAGAATTACGGTTTCTTGTGGGATATTGCTAGAAAGCCAGGTGAAAATATACTCTACAGTATTACTGTTGTTCCCTGGGGGAAGATAAACACAGATGATGTTTATGGCTTTACTTGTATTTAGCTGTAGTTTGGAGAGAATTATTTCTGCACTAGTGTTTATGGGTAAGGTAAGATTAAGTGTACTGAGTTGTAGCTCATTTTTATAGAGGATTGCTACTCCTCCTCCCTTTTTGGAAGTACGGTCGTGTCTGATGATATTATAGCCCGGAGGGGTGATTTTGTTGTCTTTAATGGTTGGTTTTAGCCATGTTTCTGATAAACATAGAATATCAAATGGATGGGCCTGTAAGAGGGCATGAAGGTGAGCAATTTTGTTACAAATACTGCGTATGTTTAGATGTGCAATTAAGACTGAGTTGGTGGGTTTGGTAGGTGAAGGGTTTATAGAATTGTCTTGGTAGTTATTTGTAATGGTGGTGGGATTGTTAGCGCCAGGGTTCAGGTGGATGTCACCATCTAATAGAGACTGAAGGGGTGTTAAAGGTTTAGGTTGTTGTGGCTTGCAGTAGAAATAAAATACTTTTCTAGCTTTTGGGTTAGAGTATTTAATATGTGTAAGTCGATGATATTTGGCTAATCGGTAACTGGGTTTGAAAATGATATTTAGGAAGTAGTAAGGAGAAAATTCTGTAGTAGATGAGGTGTGTTTGGTAGGTAATGGTAGGGTATTGTTAAGAGAATATTCATAGGAGGTAATGAGATAAGTGGTGGCTAGAGGGGGTAATAAGAAAATCCACATTAAAATTTGAATTTTGTGTGGGATTATGGGGATAGGCATTCTAAGGATGGTGAGTTGAATAGAGAAAAGGGAGGTAAGAGATAGAAGTACTGTAGAGAAATAATAATGGAGTAGGAGTGAGGAGAAGGAGTGATTAGTGATGGATTGATTGGGCGGGTTGTGAGAAAGGGGTTGGGCGTAATAAATTATGTGGTTTGTATGATAGGTGCAAAATTTGGAGGGGGTGTGTTCTGTGGGTGGATAAAAGTAGGAGCACTGGGGGCGGGTGCGAATAGGGGGCAGGGTAGGGTAGACATAAGATACACATAAATACACAAAATCATACTCAGAGGCTCTAAATAAAAACCTGAAAAAGCATCAGAGAGCTCCAAAGCAGACACCCTCAAAACCTGCACCTCCCATCACAAACCAGACAACACATAAAACACAAAATCAATGTACCGCACAATCACAGCCCTTAAGGCAAAATAACATACCTAACACACTAGTAATAGGTGACTCAATAGTCAGGCACACTGATGCCCCACTCACTAGGCTGGACAAGGAGAAGGTTACTGTTAGCTGCCTGTCGGGAGCCAGAATCCGCCACATAACACAAGTACTCAGGTCACTCCAGAACAGGTACAAATATGACTCTGTCATTGTTCATGTTGGTGTGAATGACCTGAGCCGTACCTCCCTGGACTACATGAAAAGAGACATGGAAGAGCTATCTGATCATGTAGCCCAAGCGGGTATGACCCTGACCCTGAGTAGCATCCTGCCCTCACCAAGAATGATACCTCAATATAAAGAAAAAATTATCAATTTCAACAATTGGCTAAGCTTCTGGTGTCATTCAAAGGGGATCCAGTGTCTGTCAGCCTGGGATGCCATGCTCGACAAGCCCCGTTGCTTCGCAAGAGATGGCTTGCACCTGTCACTTCTTGGCTTTCGAATACTGGCCAAGGCTCTTGCTGCCCCATAGTGCCTTTTTTAGGCAAGGCTCAAAATTCAAACCCACCTCCGTAAACAAATCAAGTAAAAAACTGAGGGTTATGCTACTCAACGCCAGGAGTTTAAATCTCAAAATGCATGCGCTCGAAGCACTCCTAAGTATGGAGAACGTCGACATCTGTGCAGTAACTGAAACCTGCTTCAAGGCTCCAGAGAGCACTTCAGCACTACTGGGCTGCAACTCATACCACACATTTCAGCGACAGAACACGGACCGAAACACAAAAGGAGGGGGTGCATCCATATTCATCAAGGACATCCACACCTCCAGGTTACTGGTGCAGCATGATACCTCTGAGATCATCCATGTGCAACTAACATAGGGAAAATCTGCATTTCAAATTGTGGCCTGCTACAGATCACCCTCCATGACCAAGGACCACCACTCTGCCTTTCTGGAGACACTGGAAAACATGAAGGTCCTATCGAACACCCTGATCTTGAGAGATTTTAATTACCCTACCATTAACTGGGAAAATTACTTCAGTACAAACTCCCAGGCTCAGCGCTTCCTGGAATTTATCAACTCAAATGCCCTGGATCAGCTGGTAAACTCCCCTACCAGAGGCCACAACATACTGGACCTGGTCATCACCAACATGGGCGACAGGTGCTCCGTACCGGAGGTCAACCCGTCACTGGTTAGATCAGACCATAAACTAATCACCCTGGATGTCCACACCCCACCACCACCCCCAACCAAGGAAACCACAGTGAAAAACTTTTCTAAAGCAAACTTCACCTTACTTAAGTCAGAGGTGGTAAGTTTCATAGCTACCATGCTAAAGGATAACACTGCCCAAGATGCAGAATCCTTTACAAGTGCACTCTATGAGCTCCTACAAGGATGCATGGATCGTGCCATCCCTAGCAAAACCAAGACTCACTCCCCTAAGAGAAGGAAACCAGTCTGGTGGACCCCTGCCATAAACAGGTTATACAACAAAAGGAGGAAACTAGTTCAGAAAAAAATCAAATCCCAAGAAGGAAAGACATCCCTGATCAGTATCAGTAAGAAACTAAGGTCCCTCTTAAAATCATCCAAGGCTAACTTCGAAAGAAAAATAACCAAGGACTCGAAAGATAACCACAAAGCCTTCTTTAGCTATGTCAAAAATCTAAGTGGCAACTCGCAGATATGCTCTGAGATAGTGCAAAATAGCACAAAATATACTGAACCTACTGATACTGCCAACATATTGGCAGATAGATTCAGTGCAAACTTCACCTCCCGCAAACCTTTAAAAGGGCCCACAACAATACCGGAAAAGTGTAGTGTCCCGGAAATCACAGAAGCACAGGTGAAAACAGCTCTTTCAAAACCAAAAACACAGCATCAATGGAGCCAGCTGGTGTCCCAGGCTGCGTCTTGCACGAACTACAGAACGAACTAACCCCCCACCTAAACACGCTGTTCAACCTCAGCCTCTCCACAGGCTACGTGCCCACAGCATGGCACACAGCAATGGTTATTCCGCTCCACAAAGGAGTAGCCACAACTGACCCTGGTAACTATCGCCCCATAAGCCTGACTAGCCTGGTCTGCAAGGCTATGGAGCGCATCATCATGGAACTCATTAACAAAGACATTGGGAACCTCCAAACACTTGACCCGACCCAGTTCGGCTTTAAGGGCAGATCATGACTACTAAACCTGGTTGACTTCTTCGAGACAGTTACCAAGGCCATAGATGAGGGAAAGGTGGTTCACACAGCCTACCTTGATCTCGCCAAGGCGTTCAACACCATTCCTCACTCGGGTACTATAGAAAAACTCACCAGCCTGAACATAAAACCCCTATGTCACAAGATGGGTTGCCAACTGGCTTACAGACAGAACTCACACGGTAAGAATAGCGGGCTCCAGGTCTGACTCTAAACCAGTCACAAGTGGTGTTCCGCAAGGCTCAGTTCTGGGACCCCTACTGTTCGGCATATATTTCTTAGAAGTACAGGCAAACACAGGAGGACTATGGCTAACCAAGTTCGCCAATGACTGCAAACTGGGAGCCATAATTGACTCTCTGGCTGACACGGACATCCTCCAAAAAGGCCTTACTGAGACAGACACCTGGTGTCAAAGTCATGGCCTCAAGCTAAACGCCAAAAAATGCATAGTCATCCCGTTAAGCTAAACGCCAAAAAATGCACAGTCATCCCATTTGGGAAAAACAAAACACCCACGAATTACCACAAGGCGGCAGCCCCCTTAATACAGAAGAGGTAATAAGAGATCTGGGGACCCAGGTAGATTGTAATCTCTCCTTTGACAATCATATTGCCAAAGTAGTTAGGAAATCCTTCTATGTGGCCCATCTAATTACTAAGGGGTTCGCATCTAGAAATAAAGAGGTTATAGTGCCCCTCTACTTGTCACTCATCAGACCCATCATAGAGTACAATGCCCCGTTTGAGATGTTCCTCACAAGACACTTCCAACAGCTTGAAAGACCACAAAAGCACCTCACCAAGAGGATTACTGGCCTCAAACATATGTCCTATGCAGCCCGACTGAAAAACCTCCGGCTGTACTCAGTGGCATATCGCTTACTCAGAGGTGATCTCTGCCTGACTTACAAAGCCATGTCCAACTCAGAATTGATGGACATGCTCCAGCTAAAGAAATCCAAGTCACTGCGTGCCACGCGCTCTAGTGAGCTAAACCTCGCCACAACAATAAATAGAACATGCTGGAGGGAGAGATTCCTGTCACAGAGACTCCCCATGCTTTGGAACAAAATTCCTAACTACATTAGGCAGAGCCCCTCACTAACACTCTTCAAGAGAAGCCTTGACAAGTGGATGGGTAACAGAAAGTACACCCCTGCGATCGGCTTATAAATGCCCTCGGGCAGATAGCCTAGTACCTACCTATGAACCTATGAGCTAAAATCAAAGTCTAAGTTATATAATTTGACTTTTAATGAATATCAAGCTCTTTTAAATCTGCAACAGTATAATAATTAAGCAGGCAGATAAGGGTGGAGCAATTGTGATAATGACTATAGCAAGATTATATTAAGTACATGAAAGATTTTCTAACACATGAAAAGACATTTCGTAAGATTGATATGTTTATTAAGAAAATTATATCAGATGCGAATACGGTTAAACATAAATTACAGTTACACAGTGATATCTCTGTGGATTTATTTACTTTCACAGTTCCTTGCCCTGTCATACCTGCTTTGTATGAACTTCCAAAGGTGCATAAAAATCTTAACCACCTTCCAATGAGACCAATAATTTCAGAGGAAGGTGGTTGACTGAACCCATTTCTATTTACTTGCAGTGTCTTCTGGGAGAATATCTGAGTAGGATTAAGAGCTTTATACGTGACACAGGAGATTTTTTGGTTAAACTTGGAGACTGATTCAACTCTACACAATGTACTCAATTTTTATATATGACTTTAGACATTACTTCATTATTTACTGTGATTCCTATCTCATGTGGTCTTAATGCTGTATGTGATTTCCTATGTATGAATACTGATGAGCATAGCATGGAAATTGGTACTATATGTCAACTTCTTGAAGTTGTGCTAACAAATAATACATTTATCTTTGAAAAACAATATTATTTACAAATTAAGGGTATTGCAATGGGCATGCCCATTGCTAATACCTATGCTAATATTGTTATGAATCAATAGGAGAATGAGTAAATTTTTTGTTCCAATTCGGAATCTGTGGCAAAGGTATTACTTTATAAACATTTTGTAGAGAACATCTTTATAATATGGGAAGGGGATTCATCTGGGCTTAGTATATTTGCCAAATATTTGGAGAAAACTACTAGTTTTTTTTAAGTTTAAGTGCCATTATTCAAGCAGACAAATTGATTTTTTTAGATGTTAGAATAGAGAATACACTGAATAGTATTAGCACTTCCATATATAGGAAAAATGTACAAGCTAATCGTTATGTACATAGGCAGAGTATGCATCCTCCTTACCTGTTTAAGGGTATAGTAAAAGGGCAGCTTACAAGAGTTAGTAAACTTAACACAGACTAGGCGAAATGGTTAGGACAAATGGAACAGATGACTGAAGATTTTAAGGAAAGAGGTTATGATGAAATGGTATTGTCAAACATAATGCAAAAAGTGATAATAAATAGAAATAGTGTTGTTAAACCATTTTTACTAATACTATGAGTTCTCCCATTATAAATAACTTGCAAATAGATAGTCATCACATGAATAATAATTCCCTAAAATATGTTACTACTTATAATAGAAGGACACATGAAGTTAGAAAGATAATTTCTAAAAATTGGAAAATATTGAAAGCTATGACTGAGTTGAAACATTTTATTGGGGACAAACCAAGTTTTGCCTATAGGAACAGTAAAAGTTTAAAGTAAAGGTTGTCTTATAAAAATTTTAATGCGCTTAAGTAATTGGATAATAAGACTATGAAGAAGAAACAGGGTACTTTCCCATATTATGATTGTGTTTGCTGTACGTTTATTCTTACTGATAACATTTTCATACATCCACATATATCTTTACTTGTTCTGCAACATGTAAGACTATGAACATAGTTTATCTTGCTACATGTATAAAATGTCCTGTTTTTTTATGTAGGGAAATGTACCTGTAAGCTAAAAAAAGAATAAATGAACACCATTCAGATATGCGTAGGAATGTTTTAACTAATGCTTTGGCTAAACATATTTCTGAAAATGACAGTAGTCATAATTTTAAATTTTGAGTCATTGATGTAGTGTTTAAAAATTGTAGTGGAGGGGATATTAATAATACACTGGAACTTAGGAAATATAACTGGATCTTGCCCTTACAGGCTGACTTTTATCCATGAATAAATATGGCTGTTACAATAAAACCTGTTTTAATAAGGAAACAATTGAGATATAAGTGAATTTTAGTTAATTTTATAGTATTATTAGATTTTAGATAGAATTTAAGAATAATGTCTTATGTTTCTTTAAGATGGCTGCATTTATTTATTTGTGTTTGTATAATTAATGAAATTTTTGATAGGATGTGCTGTGTCATGTGATTTAATGGATGTAGTATAAATTAAATGCTTTAGAATATTTTATATGCTTTAGAATATTTTATATGCAATCAGGAAGGGTAACAACCTGAAAGCTTTGCACAATAAATTGCTGGTGGTTTGGCATACTGAAAGTCTTGATTTTTTTGTATAGTTTATAGTTACTTTCTTGACAGATTACCCCGACCTATGGTCCGCAAAGGAAATGAAAAGTTGGTCTGATTTCCTGAAATCTTTTGTCAATGCAAACTGTAGTGCAACTGTCTATGGACATCCAATGAATGCAGCAAGAATTCCCCTTGGTTAGTGTAATTTGGAAAGAATACTGGAAGATGAGTGGCTTGATTAATACTAGACTATGACACCACTTTTGGTAGAAAGGAAGCACTGGTCCATAAGGTAACCCTATCCTTGTGAAAGACCAAGTAAGGGGGTCTCAAGGATAAGGCATGAAGCTCTGATATTCTCCTGGCCAGGATTATAGCGACCAGGGTCTTCCAAGACAAGTATTTTAAATCACATTTGGCTGCAGGCTCAAAGGGAGATTGAGTCAGGGCCTGTAGTACTAGAGTTAAATCCCATGGGGAACAGGGTCCTTAAAGAGAGGTCTTAGCAAAAAGGTACCTTTCAGGAATACTTTACAAATTTTTGCAGAAGCCAAGGTAGAATTGTGTAATCTCACATGGAAATCTGAAATTGCTGCAAGCTGAACTTTAATGGTAGATGTGCTTGCTCCTTTGTTAAACAATTCTGCCAGAAATTCAAGGACTGCATATGTAGGCGCTGTAAAGGGTTCTTTGTGATTTTTCTCTGTCCAAAAAAAAAATCTTTTCCACTTGCTTTTGTACAATTTCCTAGTAGAAGGTTTATGAGACAATAAGAGAATAGAACAGACTGGGGAAGAAAGTAGAGGTTGCCTGGCCATCAACGGAATTGAAGAAACCATGTGGTCAGTTTGAGGTTGGAAAGGTCTGGGTGAATCAGTCCTGTAGGATGGGACAAAAGGTCTGGAGTTGGATCCAGAATCCAAGATGGAGATAGTAGGTGAGGCCACAGGAAGGGGAAAGTACAGTTGTGTGCACCTACCATAAATGTAGATGTTCGAGTGTCTTCACTGTTGCAGTCATAACTGTAGGGTGTTCCTGCCGGCAGGCAGCCCGAGGTCGGCCAGAATCCCAAAGTCTGGGTCCGACGTCGGCTGTACCAGCAAGTACCCTGACGTCAGAACGTAGAGGTACATAGCTGACAGCCGACGCCATCTTCTCCAGCCTTTCTTGCCCCAGATGTCAGAAGCTCCCCAAAATATCCAAAAGGTGTCCCAAAGGAAACACAAATACACCACAAAGGAAGACGAGATAGAACAAACAGAAAACAAGAGGGGAATGGTGGGAGGGAAACCCTGACTGCAACAGTGAAGACACTCGAACATCTACATTTATGATAGGTGTACACAACTGTACTATGTTCTTCGTGTTTCACTGTTGCAGTCATAACTGTAGGGTGGAATCCCAAAGCTGTGAAGGAGGGTGGAGGTCATGCAGAAGAAGGGGCAGCCAGAAGACCCTGCAAGACAGCAGAAGCAAAACCTGCCCTAGACTTAGAATACAAAGGGAGATTATAGTGCTTAGAGAAGGTATGCACTGAACTCCAAGTGGCAGCTTCCAAAATGTCCTTGGTAGGAACTCCTCTGAGAAAAGCTGCTGAAGTGGCAGCTGCCCTAGTAGAATGACTCCTAACAGTGCCTGGAATATGTTTCCCAAAATGAGAGTAACAAAACCTTATTCCATGAGCAATCCATTTGGAAATAGTTTGTTTAGAAATAGCCTTGCCTAAAGAACTGGAGGCATAAGAGATAAGCAACTGTTCAGATTTCCTGAAATCTTTAGTTCTGTCCAGGTAAAATCGTAGTTGTCTGTGTACGTCCAATGAATGTAAAATCCTTTCCCCTTTGTTTTGAGGATTTGGAAAGAAAGTAGGAAGGTGAATAGTCTGATTTAAAGTCACTTTAGAAATCACCTTAGGCATAAATGTAGGATTGGTCCTCAAGGCCACCCTGTCTTGATGGAAAATAAGGTAAGGTTCCACAGCCATGAGAGCTTGCAACTCTGACACCCTTCTTGCAGAAGTCAATGCTAATAAAATAGCTGTTTTCCAGGATAAGAACTTGATATCCGAAGCAGCAGCAGGCTCAAAGGGAGGTAAAGTAAGCTTCTCCAAAACATAATTAAGATCCCAAGCAGGAACAGGAGGAGTTCTGGGAGGTCTTAAATTCTTAGCCCCTCTCAAGAATTGTCTCACCAGTTGATGAGAAAAAATGGGGGGATCAGTGTTGAAATGAGCCGAAATAGCAGAAGCATGAATTTTGATGGAAGAGAATGAGAGGCCTTTAAGCAAGAGTTCAGAGAGGTAAAGTAAAATGGAGGAAATATCAGGTAGAAGAGGATCAGAACCTCGATCCCGCATCCAAATACAAAATCTTTTCCATTTAGAAGCATAAGATTTTCTAGTACTAGCACGCCTAGCTTCCAAGAGAACATCCAAAACTTGTTTGGGAAGAGCAGAAGGAATCAAAGGCCTTTGTAGAGCCAGGCTGCCAGGCAAAGAGTCTTGATATGAGAGTGTAGCATCTGACCCTGATGTTGGGACAGAAAGGAAGGAGACAGAGGCAGAATCCAAGGAGGTTCCAAGAACAGGTGTCTTAAGGTTAGATACCAGAACTGCCGAGGCCAATTTGGAGCTATCAGAATGATAATCTTGGGTCTGTCCTGTTTTATTTTCAGTAGCACCCGAGGCAGAAGAGGAAGAGGTGGGAAGGCATATCCCGAAAGATTCCTCCAGCTGAAAGACAGGGCATCCACTTTCCATGCTGTTTTGTGGAAGGACCTGGTGCAAAATAGAGGTAACTGATGGTTGAGATGGGATGCAAACAGATCTATCTGAGGACAACCCCAAACTGATGTAATCCTGCTGAATAAGTTGGGGTCCAGCATGCATTCGTGGGGATCCAAAAGATTTCTGCTTAGGCTGTCTGCTAAGAGATTTTGCTTTCCTGGGATGAATTGAGCTTGAAGATGCAGGTTCAGATTTAGAGCTGTGTCCCATAGACTCATGGCTAGTCTGCAAAGGGGGTAAGAGTGGGAACCCCCCTGTTTGTTTATGCACCACATGACTGTGGTATTGTCTGTACGAATCAGAAGATGTCCTGGTTGCAAAAATTTCTGGAAGGCTAGAAGAGCATGTTGGACTGCCAACATCTCCTTCAGGTTGATGTGCCAGTGAAGATGTTTCTTTGGCCAAGAGCCCTGCTGGCAGTTGTCTTGAAAATGAGCTCCCCAAGCGTAATCCGAAGCGTCCGTGGTCATGATCTGAGAAGGCTGAGGCAGACGAAAGGGATTTCCTTCGTTTAAAGCACAGGTCCTGGACCACCAAAGGAACTCTTTTTGGAGGCAGGGAATCAGAGGTATCATTGTTTCCAGGCTGTGGTAATGCTGAGACCATACACTCTTTAGGTACCATTGAAGTTTTCTCATATGAAGCCTTGCATTTGGAATCAACAGGATGCAAGAAGCCATGTAACCCAGAGCCTGCAGGAATTTCCTTGCAGTGAGCTGAGTCAAAGTAGCCAAGGTTTTGAAAATTGATGCCAGATGTACTTGCTTTTCTGGAGTCAGGAAAGCCTTTTGCAAGCTTGTGTTTAGAAGAGCTCCCAAAAAGATCATTTGTTGAGAGGGGATCAAATGTGACTTTTTTGTGTTCACTGAAAATCCCAGTAGTAGGAGGAGAAGACGCTGAACAAACTGCAGATGTTGAAGTAAAAGATCCTTGCTGTCCGCCTGGATAAGGCAGTCGTCCAGATAGGGGTAAATTTGAATCCCTTGGTGTCTGCAATAAGCCACTACTGGAGCCAAGCACTTGGTAAAGACTCTGGGCGCAGTAGATAAGCCAAAGGGCAGTGCAGAGAATTGAAAGTGTCTCGAGCCTGCCTTGAATCTGAGGTATTTCCTGCGTTCCTGTCTGATGCGAATGTGTAAGTAGGCCTCCTTCAGGTCCAATGTTACCATCCAAGCATCCTGGGAGAGCATGGGAAGAAGTTGTTGCAGAGTAAGAATCTTGAATTTTGGAATTTCCAGAAAAGTATTTAATACTGAGAGGTCCAGAATAGGCCTCCATGCATTTTGTTTTCTTGGGACCAGGAAAAGTCTTGAATAAAAACCCTTGCCCATCTCTGGGAGTGGAACAGGTTCTATGGCTCTCATGGCCAATAAAGCGTCCACCTGATTTAAGGCCTCTGACCATTGATGTTTTGGCAGATCTGGCCAACCGTAAGACCTTGGCAGAGTATGAAAGTGGAATTTGTAGCCTTTTAAAATCACATCTAAAACCCATTTGTCCTGGGTTATATGCATCCAATTTTGGTAAAAAAGAGATAGTTTTCCTCCGAGAGGAGCTTCCAGGCAAGAAGGACCTGTAGCCCAACAGAGGGAGTCATTGGGTCTGCTTCCTTTGTGATTGAGGTCTGTCTTCTCCCCTTCTAGGTGAAGAAGCAGTCCACTGTCTGGACCTATAAGAGGCCTGTGTCTGTGCCTGGCCTCTAGACCGTCTATATCTTCCCGTTTGAGGCCTGTCAGAAGTGGGAAAAGACCAATTTTTGGAGGGCCAATTTCTAGAAAATCTAGGAGGCTGAACTTGTAAAAAATCTTTGACAGTCTGCATAGATTTTGCTTTTTCCTCCATCTTTTTCATAACCTCCTCAGCCTTAGATCCAAATAACACATCATGTTGAACAGGGGCATCTAACAGTTTCGCCTTAACCTGCTCAGGTAAATTCTGCTCTCGAAGCCAAGCATGTCTTCTTATAACAGTACCAGAGGCTGCGGCCCTGCAAGAAGCTTCCAAGGCATCAAAACCACAATGTAAGCTATGTTTGCTAACTTGTTCAGTTGCATGCAAAACATCCTGTAATTCCTTGTCCTCTGCACATGCAGGAAAGGTAAAATCCTTTGCTTTAAAACAGACAAAAGAAATTGCTGATACTTGAACATATGAAACTGGCAATTTAAAGCTCTAATAGAAAGAGTAGCAGAAGTATAAACCTTTTTGCCCCACCTATCCAAGGCACGAGAATCCTTTTCAGAGGGAATAGGATTTTTAGATGAAGTGGCCTTAGCAGCTTTAGAACCCTGAGAAATAGTTTCTGGATCTGCATAAGGGTTCTTAAATAAGAATTGATGGGAATCAGGGACTCTGTAAAATCTATCAGGCTTAGAAGGAGCAGGCGGCAAGGAATCAGGATTCAGGTTAGCTTCAGAGAAAGCATCATCCACAATGTCAAGCACAGGAGGAATAGCCAAAGGTCTGTGTTGAGGAAGGAGAAATTCTCTGAGTCTCTTTTTGGAGGCAGAATAATCCTGACCTTCCCAATGAAAATGCTCTCTCATCTCATGTAAAGTTTCCCCAAAAGAGAAATCTTCAGGGGGAGAAGCAGAGGGAATAGAGTCCTCTGCATCTGAATCCTCATAAGGAGGAAAAGAGTAATCCTGGTCAGAGGAAGAGACAGAAGACACAGAAGCCTGGTCAGAGGAATCACAAGGTAAATCCTGTCTAGGCCTTTTTTCAGGAGGAGGGTGAGAACCCCTAATCATTGTAAGTAAATCCTCAGCCATCCGTAGTAATTGCTTCTGGGACTTGGGAGCTGAATCCAAAGCAGCTTGAATAGAAACCCTTGGTTTTACAGGAGTTTTTGTCTTTGCCTTTGACTTTGATGAAATAGTTATATGTGAAGGCCTGAAAACTCCCTCAGAAGCCGGTACCTGCACAGCGGTTCCAGACCCATCTGAAGGAGCGACGTCTGAAGGTCCTGCAGCAGATAAAATATTAGGCCTAGATGGCTCCCCATGGGAGTCCGTGTCAGCCATCAGTTCAGAAGTGGCAGACGACAGGGGCTGCAAAAGCGCCTCACTGACGACCGCAGAACCCGAAGCTGGCTTCGGTTGCAAAGAATCCTGTTTGGACCTCAGAGGCCTATCCTTGTCCTTGCGTTTCTTTTGAATTCCGGTTGTCGGTAAAGTATCCGACGACATCCTGTAATTAAATCGTCTACTGAAATAGTTCAAGGCCCAATCGTACCTACGCTTGATAGTGCGAGAATTAAACCTGGCACAGAACCGACAACAAGAAACGTCGTGGTCAGGGCCTAAGCAAGGTAGACAGTAAGAGTGGAAATCTTTATGAGGTATTTGTTTTCCACACGATATACAATTATTAACTTTTTCTGACATCAGAGGAGCAAGAAAAAAGTTTCTAACGGGTACTTAGCTTGAGAAGAGAAGTTGAAAACTTTGGACCGAAGTCAATCAAAGCACGTTGTTCTGAATACGCCAACCAACGACTTGCGAGCTGCTTTCCACCGCAAGGCAAGAAAGACTGGAGAAGATGGCGTCGGCTGCCAGCTATGTACCTCTGCGTTCTGACATCAGGGTACTTGCTGGTACAGCCGACGCCGGACCCAGACTTTGGGATTCTGGCCGACCTCGGGCTGCCTGCCGGCAGGAACACCCTACAGTTATGACTGCAACAGTGAAACATGAAGAACATCCACACTTTTCAAGGCCAGTAAGGTGCAATGAGCATTACTTTGCTCTTCCATCGGACTGCCTTCTGTAAGAATATGTGGATCAAGGGAGTTGGGGGATAGGCATATAACAGACCAGGGCACCAATCATGGAGAACAGCGTCCCTCGGTGACTCCGCCACTAGGGAGATTAAGGCAAAGAAGCTGCTGCATTTGTTTAATTTATTTATTTATTTTACATTTATTTACTGGGATGATCCGACTGGACACAGGTCCATTTTCAGTGGAGGCCCAGGGAGAAAAGCTCCACAGTAAGTAAATAACTAAACAGTATGAAAAAACAGTATAAGGAATAAGAAACAAAAAGATATATATATATATATATATATATATATATATATATATAGATATATATATACAGAAATAAACATGGTTACATATAGTTAAACATAAATTAAATTATACAAGTTCAGCCAGTAGTAAGTTTCCTAAAACTGTAGGATATATTATATTAGGTGTAATAGGAAGTTAGGTATATGGAGTGGAAAAACAGAAGCAATTATGTGATGCATGGACATAACCATTTATTCATCAAGTGTGATTTAAATGAGTTTTTGAACTGAGTAGTAGTAGAGGCAAAAATTATTCCAGGTTCTAGCTATGGTGTGAGAGAACAGTGCTTTCCCCTGCAGTGTTGTTAGCCCTTGAGATACAGAGGAGTGATTTGTCTGTAGAGCGGAGAGGACAGTTTGCTTTATAGTGGGTGAGGAGTTGGCCTAGTGCTGGGGTTTTGTCAGGATGTCTTACAATACTGTAGGCAATGACTAGCTGGTGATAATTTAGTAGCTGGGGAAGTTCTAGCCATTGTAGTTCCCTTAAAGCCTGGCAGTGGTGTGTATGGAGCTGTTAGAAAACTTGGTGATTTTATTACAATATGACTCAAGCCTGGCAAGGTCAAATTTTTGGACCTGGGTAAGGATTGGTGCGGCATACATTAGAGTGGACAATAGGCGAGTCTGGGTGAGGGTAATCTGTGCTTGATTTAAGAAGAATTTCATGTGTCTATACAGTGTTCCCATTTTGTTATGGACCTTTTTGATAGTTTGCGAAATATGGACATTGAAGAGTAGGTTTTTGTCAATTTCTACGCCTAGGAGATTGGTGTGGTCAGAGGGAGTGTTGATAGTACCATTTTTGCAAGAGATAGTGAAGGATAGAGGGGTAGACATGGTTTTGTTGGGGGTGAAAAGTAGCAATTTAGTTTTGTTAGAGTCTAGGATAAGTTTGATCTGAGTAATCCAACTTTCCACAGAGCTAAAGGATTCCTGAGTGAGTTGTTGAGGAGTGGCAAGTGATGGAGCAGAGCAGATAAAGAGTTGAATTGTCTGCATACTGTATAAGTGAAGCATGCTATGTGGTGGTATGGAGATGGTTAGTAAATATGGAGAAAAGAACTGGGCCTAATATCAATCCTTGTGATACGCCTATGGTAGATGGAAGTAAGGGGGATAGTACACCTTGCATTGGACATATTGCTGCCTATCTGACAGATAGCTTTTAAACCAGGCTATAGTGGAATGGGCAAAGGATAGGGATGCCAGGGTGTCTAGTAGTAAGGAATGTGAGACCATGTCAAATGCTTTGGAGTGATCTAAATATATTGCAGATACAAAGTTGTTATTATTTGTGTGATGGTTGACCACATTAGTAAGAAAGAGCAGAGCGGTTGTTGTGCTATGGTGTTGCCGGAAGCCATGTTGTGTGGGGGAAGAAGAGATTCTGTATGTTTAGGAATTGCATAACTTGAGAATGTATACATTTCTCGAGTAGTTTAGATAAGGGTGACAGAATGGTGATGGGGCGATAATTTGAATATTCGTAGGAATTTCTACCTTTATGAAGTGGAATAATATATGGTATCTTCCATAGTTATGGGATATATGCTTCTTGTATTAAGCAGTTGGGAAGAATAGAGATAGGGTAGGATAAGGATTCCGCAGCTATTTTTAGGAAGTTGGCTGGTAGATTGTCAGCAGCAAGGGTGGTAGGTTTTAGTTTTAGGAGTTTTTTAATTGTGGAAGTAGGAACAGGTGAGAGAGTAAAAGGGGAGATATTATCAGGGCATTTGGTTGGGTTATATGTAGGGTTGTTTTTGGATAGTTGGGAGGATAAAGTTAAGATAGATTCTGTGAAATGGTGATTAAATTGGGAGGCTATGTCCTTAGTATCACTGGTGGAGTTGGGAGCGGGAGTGATAGTTTTGCCTGGTTTCAGAACAGAGTTGATAGCATCCCAAAACTTTTGGAGATCTTTTGAGTGTTTATTTTGGATACCAAGGAAATAATTCTGTTTATCAAGTTTAGTTTGTCGCTTGCCCTGATTTCTAAGTTGTTGGTAGTTTTGTTTAGATAGGCTAGTATTATCCCTCTTCCAGATTTTCCAAGCCATGTCTCTAGACTTTAGACGGGCTCTAGTGTCCCTACTTAGCCATGGTGCATAGTTTGCCTTGGCTCTAATTTTCCTAATGGGTGCGACTATATTAAGGACATTGATGAGAGTACTGTTAAAGTAGTCAACGGCCTGGTCTAAACCTAGGGTTTTGTAGTGGTTTCCAGTTGCTATGTTTTAGAATATTGTTAGGTTCCTGTATATTTAGTCTGTGATCATCTCTGACTTGTCTAAATACAATGGCCATGGGTATGTTGGTAAGTTTACGCAGGAGGAAAATGGGGAGATGATCACTAAGACCATCTAGTTGGCAGCCTGTCTGGCAGTTTTGTTTGGGGCAATTGACCAGTGCCCAGTCTAAAATAGATTGTTTCTGGGGTTTTTTTTATCGACTCTAGTGGGTTCTTGCATAAGCTGGGAAAAAGTGAAGAGATTAATATGGTTAGTGGAGCTACAGGCTAACCAGTCGGTATTTAGGACACCTAGTAGGATGGCTTCTTGTGGAAGATTTTCTGTGGTCCATTGTAAGATTTCTTCAATGATGGGACAGTTATTGCCTGGGGGAATGTAACAGCAGAGAATATTGATACTTTTCGTATAATTTATGTTTAAGGGTTGATCATAAGGTTTCGGCATTTTGAAATTTAGGTATGGAGGTTTGTAGAGGTTTAATGTTGAGTCTAGTTTTAAAGAGAATAGCAACCCCCCTCCCTTCCAGCCTACTCTATCCAGTCTTAAGATATTACATCCTGGTGGGAGGATTTCTTTGTTTTGGGTACTGGGTTTTATCCACTTCTCAGTAACTGTTAGTATGTTTGGAGAGTAGTTGGTTATAAATACATGTAGGTCAGGAAGCTTGTTAGATATGATCCTGGTGTTGATATTAAGAATCAGAAGTTCAGAAATTTGCTTGGCTGAGTGTAGTATTATGTGGCCCTGGGTGTATGTCTACTGATATAAGTAGACTTTTTGTAATAAAGAGTATATGTTTAATTGTGCGCAATAGTTATATGTTGGATCTAAGTGATATTTTTCTAGTTTAAGATGTTATGTGAGACATATATGTGTAGTATTAAGCTGTCTTTAAATAATGTAGAAGAGACAAGGAAGTGTATGTGTGAGTATGTTTTTGTGTAAGTATGTGTTGTATGGAATGTTGTGTTTTGTAGGGTTGCATTAGTATGTACTGATGTGATTTTGGTTAGATAAACGAGAGTTAGGAAGAGAAATCTTAAGAAGAATGGCATCTTTTGTGGGAGTGGTAGTTGGGTATTAGTGGTACTGGGTTAAAAGTACGGAGGTACGTGTGAAGGCATGGCCAGCAGGTGTTATGTATGTGTTTAAGGTAGAGATGGGGGGGGGGGGTGGACAGAGTAAGTGATGTGAGGTATTTGATTGGAGTAGGGTGTGGTCAGGTGATGAGGGGTTGGAATAAAAGTAGAGGTAGTGGGGGCGGATGTTGTTTAGGGGACATGCAAAAAGATTGCAGCTAGGCTTACCCCATTGACGAAAAATCATTTTCGTCACATTGTGGTTGAGGGACCACTCGTGAGTTAATAGAATGGACCTGCTGAGTTTGTCTGCTATCAGACTGGACTTCCCCTGAATGTGGATTGCTACCAGAAAGCGAATGAAGGCTATCACCCATTGCTACACTCGGAGAGCTTTTTGACACAAAGGGTGAGACTTGATTCTCCTTACCTGTTGATATACCAAACTACTGACATACTGTCCATTTGAACTGCAACTGCCCCAAGAGGGAGAGAATCTTGGAATGCTTGCAAAGTTAAAACCACTGTTCTCATCTCCAGAACACTGAAATGCAGGTTGGCCTCTATGGGGGACCAAGTGCCTTGGACTGTCTTCTTCAGATAATGTCCCCCCAACCCAATCTGAGAAGCATCCGTGGTCACTATGGCCTTGGGCTGAGGGGGAATAATCAGGTGATCTTGTTGGGGGTTGTCCATCACAACAGGTAATTTTTGTACATCTGAGTCACTCTCATCTTTGTAGACATATGGTAAGTGAAAAAGGACCATTGGGTTTGTAGCATCCATTGTAAAACTCTCATGTGATAACTTGCTAGGGGTACTAAAGTTATTGTTGCCACCACTGAGCCTGCAGGACTTTTCTGGCTGATATCTTCGTACTCCAAATGACTTCTGATGTTCTGTACTAGCAGAAATGGGATGAACACAAGCATGGATTGAGTGTTGAAGAATGCACCAAAGAATTCCAGTTTCTTCAAGCATGATTTGTTGAGATTCACTGTGATCCCTAGAGATAAGCAAGTTTTTAGTACCTGGTCTCTCATTTGTACCAACTGATGCCTAGTTGGGGAGGTGATGAGCTAGTCATCCAAATATGGGAACACCTGAATTCCCTGCAGCCTTAGATGGGCTGCTACCACTGCCATGCATTTGGTAAACACCCTAAGGGCTGTGGTGAGGCCAAAGGGCACTGCCCTGAACTGGTAGTGACTGGCTCCCACTCAGAAATATAAGTACCTCCTGCACCATCTGTTCATCTTTATGTGATACTATGCATCCCGGAGGTCTATTGAGCACATCCAGCCATCCTTCCCTAAAAAGAGTAGAATGGACTGTGCCATGACCATTCGGAACTTGGTGTGCATGATCACCTTGTTTAACATGCTGAGAGCAAAAATTAGTCTCCATTCCCCTGTCTTTTTTGGAACCAAAAAGAGCCTTAAGTAAGTTACAGATCATATCTGGTCTGTTAGGACCTCTTGGATGACTTTTTTTTGTGAACAACTGCTGAACTTGCTGATTTGCTGGCTTCCTTTGACTGAGTGGAACAATGGGGAGCTTTGCTATTGATGGGGTGGAAGGAAAAGGGTATGGTATACCCTCGGATAATAATTCTCCGCACTCAAATATTGTTTATATACTTAGCTAGACTGTTTGATGCAGGGGAAAAGTAATCCCCCAACTGCCTCCAGAGGAAGACAATCGGGCCTCCTTTCAGGAGCATTGATAGGGCCTATCAAAGAAAGTATCCCTGGACCCTGTCGTCTGCAGGACCCTCTGCCATGAGAGCATCTTCTGCTGTTAACATTTTCCCCACCGCCTCTGGGAGAGCCAGTTCCACGTGGGTCAGGGAAAGGGTCTTGAGATTTTTTGAACCACATTTTGTGGCCCCCAAACTGATTCCTAAAAGGTTCATTGAGGGGTAGAAAAATGTACTCCAATGGCAGACAAATCTTTCCAACTTTTTCACACCTGGAGAGGGTTTCCTTTACAGTGGGACCGAAAAGCGAAGATCCGTCAAACTGAGTGTTGACACACGAAGACTTAAAAGGCTCCATGAAGTCACATAGGCAGATCCAGGCTCATCTCCTCATCGATAAGCCTGAACCTGTTGCCCATGAGGCACCTTCCATTGCGTTGACGATAACCTTCATGGACAAGTTCACAATCAATTGTAAGGTAGTGAACTGAGGGGCAAGAGAACTCTGGGCCTCCACCGTAGTGATCTTTGCTAACAAGCTGGAAATTTCTTTAACTGTCTCTGCAGTCTAGTGAAGTGGGTAAGGTAATTCAATGAACGTATGGCAAATGTCACTGAAGCATAAACCCATTTCCCCAGTCTGTCCATTGCCCTATACTCTTTATTAGGGGAATAAATTGATGAAATCTCTTCAGCGAGTTCCTTTTTAGTGGCCGCTGCCACAATCATGGCATCAACTGGTATGCCGTTACTCCAATACTGCCTTTCTACTGGAAGTGTCATAATTTTATCTGTTCTCTTGGGGATGGGTTCAGCAGAATCTGGCTACTTCCACGCCTTCTGACAAATTAAATTGACCAATTCATTGGGAGGCAGGGGCAGTCTCAAAAGCTTTCAGGTATACTGACTCCTCAGGAGATGGGCTGTTGTTTCAAGAGCTCAACGATGTCTGCAAAGGAGATGTATTTGGGTGGTGATTTGGGAGACCTTTCTCCATCAAAGTCAGTATCAGTGGTGAGGGACCCACTTGGGTGAGTCCAGGTGCTTCCTCATACACCGTCTCTTCCTAGGGAGTTCCATGGTGGGGTGATCCGGGTAAGTATCGGAAGAGTTAGAGATCCCAGACTGGGTAGACTGGAAGCTCTGGGCCTATCCCCTAGGTGTAAAATGGTAAGGGTCATTGACAAGGTCAGTTGTGCGGTCAGGAGTGGACCTGAGGTGGGGACCCACCTGATCTGTAGAGAAAGAGAAGGACCTCTTCACCACATCAAAGACTGACCTCCCCAGGGAAGAGGAGACCAATGAAGCAGAGAAAGAAGGTCCCTGGTTCACCAGTTCCCCCTTCTTTACAGGTTGTCCACCTGAGGAGGAAACTGGAACCAAGCTATCAAGCACAGAAGCTTCAAGAAGAAGAGACAGCTCTGAAAATCTAGGAGTCGATCTAACCCCTTCTGGATCTGATGTGAAAGCTTCATCTCTGACAGCCATTTGAATCTGAACAAGTCAGAGCTGACAAGCTCAGAGTCAG
Organism: Protopterus annectens; assembly: GCF_019279795.1. NCBI lineage: Eukaryota > Metazoa > Chordata > Ceratodontiformes > Protopteridae > Protopterus > Protopterus annectens. The sequence goes on along the minus strand of NC_056750.1, from coordinate 109,252,843 downwards.
TGTTGGATCTGAAGACACCGGTCTTCTCGGATCCAAAAAAAGATGAGCCTGGAGTGCTCAGATCCAAGAACTCTGAAACCTCAGGTTGAGTCAGGGGAGGAGTAGAGGCTGGACACAGTCCCTCATCCAATGGCAACGAAACCATAATGGCACCCTTCTGAAGTTGCTCTGTTACAACTTCCCTCAACATCCTAGCCACATCTGCCTTGGTAAGGCTCCTAGTGGAACAAGAGGACACAATTGAAGCAGGCCTATAATGCCTCTCTAGGAAGGGAGTGGGTACCCTAGATGGAACTTGGTCTAAGGACAGCAAGTACGCAGTCTGAGAAAGGGGATTCACATCTGAGGTCTTAGAATCCAAAGCTGACTTACTCCTAGGGTCTGGTGAGACAAGTTTTGTTGGATCTCATGCCTTGAAAGCCATTGAAGGCATCTGATCCAATCTTGACACCTTTGGTTTTGGCTATGACAAGGAAGGAGCTTCAGATGATCTGGATCATTTGGAGTGTTCCCTACGCTTGGAGGTTGAAGGGTGAGCTCCAGCGATATTCTACGAGAAGGATGAGGGCAACAGCTCTTTCAAATTCAGTTTGTTCTTACATTCAATAAGTAAAGTAAAACTCGCTAGATACACATGGCACGTAACTCTTTATTTAGAAAAAAATGTGAGCGCTTTCGCAGAATCCTCTCTCCTTCATCAGACAAATTATAGCAGTTAAAACTTCATTTAACTAGTGATGCATCATTGTGTCAACCAATCAATACCATGTTAAAATCAATACACCAAATAATAATACTTAAGGTATAAATATATATATATATAAAAACACATATAAGAAACACAGAGGCTGTATAGAATGTGGGGTACATTTCTAAAATTTTCTAGTTACAATATTAAAAGCTATATAAAAAAGCATAAAAAAACTAAATAACTAGAGCATCAGTGCTTCAAGGCTCTGTTTCTAAGAAATGGTTTTAAAGAAACCTTGGAGTTTAGGCCAGGTGGTCTGCTTGGAACTTAATAATCCATTCTTGTTCCAAAGCTTCAGTATTGTTAGTGATATTTCCACCTCTTTTATTTCTATGGACAATATGGAGAACCAGGAACTTAAACGTGTGTGTGTTCCCTTCTTGCATCACATGCATTGATAATGCATTGCTTTCTTTTTGGTTTCTGATATCTCTCATATGTTCTAAAATTCTGTGCATCAATAATCAATTTCTTTTACCTATATAATAGGCAGAACACTTCGTGCAGAAATTAAAGTATACTATATTTGCAGTGTGACAGTCAGCATAGAAGTCTGTATCAATGGAGAAACCTCTGATAGGGTGTTTATACTGTTCCCCACCAAAAATGAATGGGCATGCTGTGCATCTCCTGCAGGCAAACGTGCCCATCCTATCAGACTTTACATACTTTGGCTCATCTATTTATTTGTAGCATAATTGTCTTTTAAGGGACTTATTATTTTTAAAGGAGAAGGATGGTGTTTCTCCTATTATTCCATCGAGTTCTTTCACACTCGCTAGGATATCCCAGTTGTTTCTGACTATGTCACAAACTATATTAATGTTACTCGCAAAAGTCAGTGGTACTCGCAGCATATTATTCTCTACATTTCTTGCTGTGCCTGAAGTTATTATAGTATTCACATTTTCCATGGGTAAAACATTTCCATGTTTTCTTCTAGCATTATAATAAGGTTGGCATTTCCCTTCCCTTTCTTTCCATGCTAAATCAATCTGCCTCTCAATATCTTTCATTTTGTATCCCCTTTCACTAAATTCATGCTTAAGAAGAGTCAGTGCTTCACATAAAGTTGCATCATCATTGTGTAGCCGCATACAACGAACTGTCCTTTCAAAAGATTTGCTTTTGTAAAACCAGGATGCATACTACTGTTATGTAAAACATTATTTTTCCTGATAGGCTTCCTATACAATGAAGTAGAAATTAGTTCAGGGGTGTCTCTTTTAACTTTCACATCTAAGAAGTTAATCTCGTTGTCAGAATACATAAAGGTAAATTTTAAGAATGGAGTAATGGCGTTAATATACTCCAAGAATTGTTTAAGATGAAACTCATCATCATGCCACAGCAAAAAAATATCATCCACAAAGCGTTTATACCAAATAATAGATTTAGCAAAAACATTTCCTGTGAGGATGTTATCAGTTTCCCACTGCACCAGAGATAGGTTGGTGTAGCTATTTGCAGAAGCTGTGCCCATAGCCATGCCAACTTTCTGTATGAAATAACTATCTCCAAACATAAATATGTTGTTTTCTAGGACTTTCTCAAATAATGCACAAATTAATCTTATCTTATTGCCTTCAGCACCTCTCCTGACAAGTATCTGCGGTGGTGGTGCTGCGGTAGTGTTGTCGCCTCACAGTAAGACATTGTCCTGTTTGATTCTCAGCTAAAGCGTCTTCTGTGTGGAGGCGATGCGTGAATGGGCTTGCCTTCGTTGAAGGTTGTGCATCAGAGCTGGCAACTCGGCTCGTAAAAATCTACTGCCAATCATTAGCGGACCAGAGTTCCGCTGTGGCAACCCCTAACCGGGAAAAGCTGAAAGACACAACAACAACCACTCCTAACAAGTAAATCTCTAACATGTTCTATCCCCCATGTATGGGGGATCACTGTGAACAATAACTCTGTATCAAGTGTCACTAGTCAACATGGGTCATCTAGCGCTTCAAGGTGTGTACTTAAGTAATTTAAAAATTCCTTAGTATTTAATAAAACAGTTGTACATTCATTTAAAATAGGATGCAAGTTTTTTTTCAATATAAATCGATAGTGGCTCAGTCGCCCATCCACGGCTAGATACTATAGGCCGCATAGGGGGGTTCATTAAATCTTTATGGATTTTAGGCAAACCATAAATTATTGGCACTACTGGAAAATCTGTTTTAAAGTACTCACAAAGTTGCTCAGAGATCATTCCTGTTATTAACAGATCGAACAATAGTACTTGTAGCCTTTCCATCAAAGCTTTCACATAGGTATGAGAAATCTCACAGTAAATAGTAGCACTATTTAGGTGTGTTTGCATATTATCAACATAAACTTCTCTATCTAGAATAACAATCCCTCCGCCTTTGTCAGCAGGACGAATTTCAATACTGTTCAAGTGTTTAAGGTCTGCAAGTGCTTGCTGTTCAGAGCTAGACAAATTGTGAAAGACATTACTACTTCCTTCAGTTAATTTATTCTTCAGTAGCTTTTCACAGATGTCAACAAACAAGTCAATACCAGAGTTACTGGGAGGTATAAAAGCACTAGGTTTCTTGAAAACATTAAGTGCAGAAGTTTCATTGCGAAATAAAGTCTTAAGGTTTAATGTCCTGCCAAAATGTTTAAGTTCTTTTATTGTGTTAACAAAATCTACTTTTTGAGCTGGGACAAAACTCAGTCCTCTATTTAAAAGAGATAGCTGTGAGTCATTTAAAGGAAAAGAAGAAATATTAAAAACTAAACCTGATTTGTTCTTTTCCAAGTTCTGTTTTGGTCGTCCACACTGTGTGTTCTCCTCGTCTTGCCAAAGAAGCAATTGCGAGACCTCCCTAATATCGGCAGTGGTTTCTCTAACAAAAAAGCTTCATTTAAACCCATTTGAGCTGCTCCATTCAGCTGTAGTTGTTTTTGCTTTATTTATGTGAGCAGGGCGTAGTAATGAAATATTTTAGGTTTAACTACTGGTATATTTTCTACAGTAGGTAATATTGTATCAGCCAGAGATGTAGAGTTAGCAATTGTTTGAGATAAACTAGCAGGTTTCACTTTGTCACAGTTGGAATTAGTAGCTTGTGCATCAGGAGTGCTCTGCATACTTGCTACCTGCTGTTCATTGTTTATAGAGCTACACCCACTTCCTAATTGTAGCCTTTGAGTTTCCTGTGAATTCCTTTCACGATTCCAAAAAAAGACACTGCCCATTTTAAAATCATGCAAGTCTCTTTGGATTTTACGTGTCTTTGCAGTAGATAAGCATTTTCATACTGATTAATTTGTTCATGTAGTTGGTCGATTTTATCAGATATGACTTCACCAGGGAATGTATCAAAGATATTATTAGGTAAGGTGTGCACTTCTCTTAGTAACTCATTTTCTTCAGGTTTAAAGAAATCAACTAAGAGTTGCATGTACTTGGCACTACATTCTAAATTAAAATTTTGCCAGCGTTTTAAGAGGTCTGGATATGTCTGCCCATAACTGGGCATAGTTAGTACTCAGACCTCTAGGTGCAATTTTCAATTGTAGGCATGCCTCTAGGTGAAAGCGTTGCCATTGTAAACGCTTATATTTGTATAATTTATTCTCAAGTGTCCTGAAACTTTGTAGAAAATTCTCATATTGCCTACTGTCAAACTGTGTACGAACCTCAGTTTGTTGTAGTATATCCTGCATTAATAATGGATTGCCATGGGTGTTTAGTATCGAATCAAGTCGTTCATTCATCCTTGTTTGGCATATTTTGAAGTCCATCGGCCCCACATTCGTGGCTGCCCCAGCATAAGTTGTAGTATCATCAACACCTGCCATATCCAGGTAGAGGTAAAAAGCTTCAAAATACAGAAATAAACTCCTCGACTCTGGATGAAGTAACCAGCGATAATAAAGAAGAAGCAATAAGTAAAATAAAACTCACTGGATACACACGGCACGTAACTCTTTATTTAGAAAAAAATATGTGCACTTTCGCAGAGTCCTCTCTGCTTCATCAGACAAATTATAGCAGTTAAAACTTCATTTAAATAGTGATGCATCATGGTGTCAACCAATCAATTCCATGTTAAAATCAATACACCAAATAATAATACTTAAGGTATAAAAATATACATATAGATATATATAAAAACGGTTCTACCTCACATAAACGAAACACCAAAACACCGACAACGCAATCACCGAAACCACATAACCGACAGTACAAAAACACGAAATTCCACATGCCCGACAACGAAATAACCGACGGTACACAAACACGAAACCTCATACACTTCACACACCACAATCAACAAACAAAACACATTCCCCGTCCAAAAACCACATACACAACACAAGCACACCAAAATCCCTACAAACCCACACTAAACCTCACATACACAACTACCTACAACCCTAACCCAAACCCTAACCCTAAGGTCCGTCACTACCGCACACTTACCTGACCCGCTCCCTAACCCTAACTCACTTATCCCGCCCCCTAACCCAAACACAATCACTACCGCACACTTACCTGACCCACTCCCTAACCCTAACTCACTTATCCCGCCCCTAACCCAAACACAATCACTACCGCACACTTACCTGACCCGCTCCCTAACCCTAACTCACTTAACCCACCCCTATCCACACTTACCTTACTCGCACCCTAACGTCCGTCACTACCGCATACTTACACAGCCTTTTCCCATTTCGGCATCCTCGGCGTCGGTGCTTTCATCCGTCGGGTCGGTCTTCTGCACTGTCGATCTTCTAGGTCCCGTCGCGTCGGTCTTCTGCACTTTCGATCTTCTGGGGCTCGCGATTTCCGTGTCGATGTTCCGGCGTGTCGTCGAAGTGAGGTAGAACCATAAAAACACATATAAAATCACAGAGGCTGTATAGAATGTGGGGTACATTTCTAAAATTTTCTAGTTACAATATTAAAAGCTATATAAAAAAGCATAAAAAATACTAAATAACTAGAGCATCAGTGCTTCAAGGCTCTGTTTCTAAGAAATGGTTTTAAAGAAACCTTGGAGTTTAGGCCAGGTGGTCTGCTTGGAACTTAATAATCCATTCTTGTTCCAAAGCTTCAGTATTGTTAGTGATATTTCCACCTCTTTTATTTCTATGGACAATATGGAGAACCAGGAACTTAAACGTGTGTGTGTTCCCTTCTTGCATCACATGCATTGATAATGCATTGCTTTCTTTTTGGTTTCTAATAGCTCTCACATGTTCTAAAATTCTGTCCTTCAATAATCAATTTCTTTTACCTATATAATAGGGAGGACACTTCGTGCAGAAATTAAAGTATACTATATTTGCAGTGTGACAGTCAGCATAGAAGTGTGTATCAATGGAGAAACCTCTGATAGGGTGTTTATACTGTTCCCCACCAAAAATAAATGGGCATGCTGTGCATCTCCTGCAGGCAAACGTGCCCATCCTATCAGACTTTACATACTTTGGCTCATCTATTTATCTGTAGCATAATTGTCTTTTAAGGGACTTATTATTTTTAAAGGAGAAGGATGGTGTTTCTCCTATTATTCCATCGAGTTCTTTCACACTCGCTAGGATATCCCAGTTGTTTCTGACTATGTCACAAACTATATTAATGTTACTCGCAAAAGTCAGTGGTACTCGCAGCATATTATTCTCTACATTTCTTGCTGTGCCTGAAGTTATTATAGTATTCACATTTTCCATGGGTAAAACATTTCCATGTTTTCTTCTAGCATTATAATAAGGTTGGCGTTTCCCTTCCCTTTCTTTTCATGCTAAATCAATCTGCCTCTCAATATCTTTCATTTTGTATCCCCTTTCACTAAATTCATGCTTAAGAAGAGTCAGTGCTTCACATAAAGTTGCATCATCATTGTGTAGCCGCATACAACGAACTGTCCTTTCAAAAGATTTGCTTTTGTAAAACCAGGATGCATACTACTGTTATGTAAAACATTATTTTTCCTGATAGGCTTCCTATACAATGAAGTAGAAATTAGTTCAGGGGTGTCTCTTTTAACTTTCACATCTAAGAAGTTAATCTCGTTGTCAGAATACATAAAGGTAAATTTTAAGAATGGAGTAATGGCGTTAATATACTCCAAGAATTGTTTAAGATGAAACTCATCATCATGCCACAGCAAAAAAATATCATCCACAAAGCGTTTATACCAAATAATAGATTTAGCAAAAACATTTCCTGTGAGGATGTTATCAGTTTCCCACTGCACCAGAGATAGGTTGGTGTAGCTATTTGCAGAAGCTGTGCCCATAGCCATGCCAACTTTCTGTATGAAATAACTATCTCCAAACATAAATATGTTGTTTTCTAGGACTTTCTCAAATAATGCACAAATTAATCTTATCTTATTGCCTTCAGCACCTCTCCTGACAAGTATCTGCGGTGGTGGTGCTGCGGTAGTGTTGTCGCCTCACAGTAAGACATTGTCCTGTTTGATTCTCAGCTAAAGCGTCTTCTGTGTGGAGACGTGCGTGAATGGGCTTGCCTTCGTTGAAGGTTGTGCATCAGAGCTGGCAACTCGGCTCGTAAAAATCTACTGCCAATCATTAGCGGACCAGAGTTCCGCTGTGGCAACCCCTAACCGGGAAAAGCTGAAAGACACAACAACAACCACTCCTAACAAGTAAATCTCTAACATGTTCTATCCCCCATGTATGGGGGATCACTGTGAACAATAACTCTGTATCAAGTGTCACTAGTCAACATGGGTCATCTAGCGCTTCAAGGTGTGTACTTAAGTAATTTAAAAATTCCTTAGTATTTAATAAAACAGTTGTACATTCATTTAAAATAGGATGCAAGTTTTTTTTCAATATAAATCGATAGTGGCTCAGTCGCCCATCCACGGCTAGATACTATAGGCCGCATAGGGGGGTTCATTAAATCTTTATGGATTTTAGGCAAACCATAAATTATTGGCACTACTGGAAAATCTGTTTTAAAGTACTCACAAAGTTGCTCAGAGATCATTCCTGTTATTAACAGATCGAACAATAGTACTTGTAGCCTTTCCATCAAAGCTTTCACATAGGTATGAGAAATCTCACAGTAAATAGTAGCACTATTTAGGTGTGTTTGCATATTATCAACATAAACTTCTCTATCTAGAATAACAATCCCTCCGCCTTTGTCAGCAGGACGAATTTCAATACTGTTCAAGTGTTTAAGGTCTGCAAGTGCTTGCTGTTCAGAGCTAGACAAATTGTGAAAGACATTACTACTTCCTTCAGTTAATTTATTCTTCAGTAGCTTTTCACAGATGTCAACAAACAAGTCAATACCAGAGTTACTGGGAGGTATAAAAGCACTAGGTTTCTTGAAAACATTAAGTGCAGAAGTTTCATTCTTGAAATAAAGTCTTAAGGTTTAATGTCCTGCCAAAATGTTTAAGTTCTTTTATTGTGTTAACAAAATCTACTTTTTGAGCTGGGACAAAACTCAGTCCTCTATTTAAAAGAGATAGCTGTGAGTCATTTAAAGGAAAAGAAGAAATATTAAAACTAAACCTGATTTGTTCTTTTCCCAGTTCTGTTTTGGTCGTCCCCACCGTGTGTTCTCCTCGTCTTGCCAAAGAAGCAATGCGAGACCTCCCTAATATCGGCAGTGGTTTCTCTAACAAAAAAGCTTCATTTAAACCCATTTGAGCTGCTCCATTCAGCTGTAGTTGTTTTTGCTTTATTTATGTGAGCAGGGCGTAGTAATGAAATATTTTAGGTTTAACTACTGGTATATTTTCTACAGTAGGTAATATTGTATCAGCCAGAGATGTAGAGTTAGCAATTGTTTGAGATAAACTAGCAGGTTTCACTTTGTCACAGTTGGAATTAGTAGCTTGTGCATCAGGAGTGCTCTGCATACTTGCTACCTGCTGTTCATTGTTTATAGAGCTACACCCACTTCCTAATTGTAGCCTTTGAGTTTCCTGTGAATTCCTTTCACGATTCCAAAAAAAGACACTGCCCATTTTAAAATCATGCAAGTCTCTTTGGATTTTACGTGTCTTTGCAGTAGATAAGCATTTTTCATACTGATTAATTTGTTCATGTAGTTGGTCGATTTTATCAGATATGACTTCACCAGGGAATGTATCAAAGATATTATTAGGTAAGGTGTGCACTTCTCTTAGTAACTCATTTTCTTCAGGTTTAAAGAAATCAACTAAGAGTTGCATGTACTTGGCACTACATTCTAAATTAAAATTTTGCCAGCGTTTTAAGAGGTCTGGATATGTCTGCCCATAACTGGGCATAGTTAGTACTCAGACCTCTAGGTGCAATTTTCAATTGTAGGCATGCCTCTAGGTGAAAGCGTTGCCATTGTAAACGCTTATATTTGTATAATTTATTCTCAAGTGTCCTGAAACTTTGTAGAAAATTCTCATATTGCCTACTGTCAAACTGTGTACGAACCTCAGTTTGTTGTAGTATATCCTGCATTAATAATGGATTGCCATGGGTGTTTAGTATCGAATCAAGTCGTTCATTCATCCTTGTTTGGCATATTTTGAAGTCCATCGGCCCCACATTCGTGGCTGCCCCAGCATAAGTTGTAGTATCATCAACACCTGCCATATCCAGGTAGAGGTAAAAAGCTTCAAAATACAGAAATAAACTCCTCGACTCTGGATGAAGTAACCAGCGATAATAAAGAAGAAGCAATAAGTAAAATAAAACTCACTGGATACACACGGCACGTAACTCTTTATTTAGAAAAAAATATGTGCACTTTCGCAGAGTCCTCTCTGCTTCATCAGACAAATTATAGCAGTTAAAACTTCATTTAAATAGTGATGCATCATGGTGTCAACCAATCAATTCCATGTTAAAATCAATACACCAAATAATAATACTTAAGGTATAAAAATATACATATAGATATATATAAAAACGGTTCTACCTCACATAAACGAAACACCAAAACACCGACAACGCAATCACCGAAACCACATAACCGACAGTACAAAAACACGAAATTCCACATGCCCGACAACGAAATAACCGACGGTACACAAACACGAAACCTCATACACTTCACACACCACAATCAACAAACAAAACACATTCCCGTCCAAAACCACATACACAACACAAGCACACCAAAATCCCTACAAACCCACACTAAACCTCACATACACAACTACCTACAACCCTAACCCAAACCCTAACCCTAAGGTCCGTCACTACCGCACACTTACCTGACCCGCTCCTAACCCTAACTCACTTATCCCCCTAACCCAAACACAATCAGTACCGCACACTTACCTGTCCCACTCCGTAACCCTAACTCACTTATCCCGCCCCTAACCCAAACACAATCACTACCGCACACTTACCTGACCCGCTCCCTAACCCTAACTCACTTAACCCACCCCTATCCACACTTACCTTACTCGCACCCTAACGTCCGTCACTACCGCATACTTACACAGCCTTTTCCCATTTCGGCATCCTCGGCGTCGGTGCTTTCATCCGTCGGGTCGGTCTTCTGCACTGTCGATCTTCTAGGTCCCGTCGCGTCGGTCTTCTGCACTTTCGATCTTCTGGGGCTCGCGATTTCCGTGTCGATGTTCCGGCGTGTCGTCGAAGTGAGGTAGAACCATAAAAACACATATAAAATCACAGAGGCTGTATAGAATGTGGGGTACATTTCTAAAATTTTCTAGTTACAATATTAAAAGCTATATAAAAAAGCATAAAAAATACTAAATAACTAGAGCATCAGTGCTTCAAGGCTCTGTTTCTAAGAAATGGTTTTAAAGAAACCTTGGAGTTTAGGCCAGGTGGTCTGCTTGGAACTTAATAATCCATTCTTGTTCCAAAGCTTCAGTATTGTTAGTGATATTTCCACCTCTTTTATTTCTATGGACAATATGGAGAACCAGGAACTTAAACGTGTGTGTGTTCCCTTCTTGCATCACATGCATTGATAATGCATTGCTTTCTTTTGGTTTCTAATAGCTCTCACATGTTCTAAAATTCTGTCCTTCAATAATCAATTTCTTTTACCTATATAATAGGGAGGACACTTCGTGCAGAAATTAAAGTATACTATATTTGCAGTGTGACAGTCAGCATAGAAGTGTGTATCAATGGAGAAACCTCTGATAGGGTGTTTATACTGTTCCCCACCAAAATAAATGGGCATGCTGTGCATCTCCTGCAGGCAAACGTGCCCATCCTATCAGACTTTACATACTTTGGCTCATCTATTTATCTGTAGCATAATTGTCTTTTAAGGGACTTATTATTTTTAAAGGAGAAGGATGGTGTTTCTCCTATTATTCCATCGAGTTCTTTCACACTCGCTAGGATATCCCAGTTGTTTCTGACTATGTCACAAACTATATTAATGTTACTCGCAAAAGTCAGTGGTACTGCAGCATATTATTCTCTACATTTCTTGCTGTGCCTGAAGTTATTATAGTATTCACATTTTCCATGGGTAAAACATTTCCATGTTTTCTTCTAGCATTATAATAAGGTTGGCGTTTCCCTTCCCTTTCTTTTCATGCTAAATCAATCTGCCTCTCAATATCTTTCATTTTGTATCCCCTTTCACTAAATTCATGCTTAAGAAGAGTCAGTGCTTCACATAAAGTTGCATCATCATTGTGTAGCCGCATACAACGAACTGTCCTTTCAAAAGATTTGCTTTTGTAAAACCAGGATGCATACTACTGTTATGTAAAACATTATTTTTCCTGATAGGCTTCCTATACAATGAAGTAGAAATTAGTTCAGGGGTGTCTCTTTTAACTTTCACATCTAAGAAGTCAATCTCTTTTGTCAGAATACTTAAAGTTAAATTTTAAGAATGGAGTAATGTTGTTAATATACTCCAAGAATTGTTTAAGATGAAAGATGAAACTCATCATCATGCCACAGCAATAAAATATCATCCACAAAGCGTTTATACCAAATAATAGATTTAGCAAAAACATTTCCTGTGAGGATGTTATCAGTTTCCCACTGCACCAGAGATTGGTTGGCGTAGCTACTTGCACAAGCTGTGCCCATAGCCACGCCAACTTTCTGTATGAAATAACTATCTCCAAACATAAATATGTTGTTTTCTAGGACTACCTCCAATAATGCACAAATTAGTCTTATCTTATTGCCTTCAGTACCTCTCCTGACAAGTAATTCTCTAACATTTTCTATCCCCCATGTATGGGGGATCACTGTGAACAATAACTCTATATCAAATGTCACTAGCCAACATGGGTCATCTAGCTCTTCAAGGTGTGTACTTAAGTTTTAACTGCTATAATTTTTTAAGTTTTAAGTGAAGTTTTAACTGCTATAATTTGTCTGATGAGGCACAGAGGACTCTGCGAAAGCACTCACATTTTTTTCTAAATAAAGAGTTACGTGCAGTGTGTATCCAGCGAGTTTTATTTTACTTATTGCTTCTTCTTTATTATCGCTGGTTACTTCATCCAGAGTCGAGGACTTTATTTCTGTTCTTACATTCAGTGAGGGCCTGAGGATTAAAGACCTCACAGAAGGCACACTGCTGGTTGACGTAATCTGGTCCCAGGCAGTAAACACACAAAGAATGCCCATCTGAAAAAGGCATATTGAGTCCACATTGCCTGCACTTCTTAAACCCTTTTTCAGACATGTCCAGGAAAAGGATGGCATTCTATAAGTAGAATACAACTCACACACACACATGCAGCAAGAAGAAATAAAGACAGTTAGACTTTTTTTAAAGGAAGAAAAAAAGAGGTGAAAAAATACCAACAAAGGTAAAGAAGACCAAACGTCACAGGGAGAAAAGCTCATTAGTTAAAAGAAGGTAGGGAAAAATGCCAACGATGATAACTAAGATGATCAAGAAAGGTTGTGAAAGTTCACAAGGAGAATACAGAAGAGACTATTTTAGATTGGGTGCAGCTCCAGGTGCCCCTTGGCATAGTGTGCTTGCCACTAACCCACCTGCAATATAACCGTGAGTGTTCCCATCCCATTAACCGGGTCAAGAAGCTCGTTTCCACTGCTTGCAAGGAACACTAAAAGCAAATTTTTTTCAACAAAAAAGGGGCTGTGAAATACAACCTGAAATAACCCATCTGTAATATAATCATGAGTGTTCCTACCCAATTAACCTAGTCCAGAAGTTTGTCCTGTTAAATCCGTTGCTTGCAAGAGACACAAAAAGCAAATTTTTTTTTCAACAGAATAATGGACAGTGAAATACAACCTGAAAGAACCCATCTGCAATATAATCATGAGTGTTCCCACCCCATTAACCAGGTCCAGAAGTTTGTCCTGTTAAATCCGCTGCTTGCAAGGGGCACTAAAAGCTAATTTTTTTTTCAACAGAAAAAGGGCTAGTGGAAAAACAACTGGAAAGTAGGCCATTTTTCCTTCGGACTGACAGCTGCTAGATTACTATGTAACTGTCAGCGTATTGAAAAATCATTTCTAGTAGCATGCTAAACCATGTTGTATAATCATTTATTAGTGGCATGCACGCTAGCCAGGGTGCTGTAGACAGGTCCCCCCCTTACCTACCACTTGATACAATTCTTTTTTTTTTCTCTACTGTTAATACCTGTAGGCTGTTTCCCATAAGCTCTTCCTAAAGCCCAGACTGTTCATCTATTACTCTAGCGTTTGGGCTGTCTCAAGCATTTAAATTAATCATGGGTGTACAGCCTGGACCACCATAGTTTTCTATGGCAGCTTCCTGTACTTACTGCTATCTCCTTTTTTCTGATAATTTTTTTTTTAGTCTGTCTTAAACTCCTTTTGCTCAGTGAGGTCTGGTTCAGTAATCTAGAAGCTTTGTTAATTAAATATTTTTTTTTTTTTTTTTTTTTTACTATTCCCACGAGTTGAGTGAGGAAGCTTAACCCAGCCCGCCCTCCCCCTTACCTTACATCCAGACTTAGTTTATCCTTACATCCAGAATTAATGGTACTGATGGTCAATGAAAACTGGAAAGAAAATAGCTTAGCATATAAAAAGCTTTATTCCATACTTTCATCTCAACAAGACTTCAGAGCAAACAATCAAACCAAACCACCATAGTTGTCTAAATATACCTTATTCAAAAAGCATTGAACCAATGAAAATGATTGCGTAATTAATTAATTGAAACCTACTAAAATTAAATCAACACACAAAATTCAATAGAACATTCATATCATGTATGAAAATGTGTAAAAATGTAACCACTGAATGATAAAAACAATACAAATAACTTTAAAACTTCCTAATAATAAGTTTCCTGTGCTTCAAAAAACATTTGATATTAATGGCATCATTTAAGCCAGGCTTTTTAGGATAAAGCCTATCTCTCTTGTTCAAAATATCTGTTTGCAGAGTATCAAGGTACTTTAAATCATACTCCCTATCTAAAGACATATAGGTGATTCTGTGAAACTCATCTTCCAAGTCCAAGGGAGAAGTGGTCATCCAGCAAGCCCGGATGTATTGCCCTTTGAGTATATTCTTTTTAATGAAGAAAGGATGGTTACTCTTAAAGTGTAAGTAACTGTTAGTAAAAGTATCCTTCCTATAAATCTTGCTATAAAAACACCCTTCTTCTTCATTCCAAGCAAGGCATACAGCCAGAAAATTTACTTGCCTTCCACTACCACTCTTGACAAATTGCAAGAAACCGGACCTTAAATTTAAATCATTAAGAAAATGTTCACTAACATCAGAATTACCTTCGATTACAAAGATCAAATCGTCCACAAATCTTGCATAAAAATGTACCTTATATAATGATTTTACACTCAAAAGTATGGTAACCTCCCACCAGGCCATGACAATGTTGGCATATGATGGAGCAGCTGGGGAGTCCATAGCTACCCCCTTACATTGTCTAAAAAAATGTCCATTAAAGGTAGAAAAATTGTGTTCTAGAACTAGCTCTAATAAACTGCACACCAAATCAATTTGTTTAAACTCAAAAGAAGAATTGAATGAAAGAAATTCTCTAACTGCATCCACACCAGCCTGGTGGGGAATACAGGTAAACAGTGAAACTATGTCAACTGTAAGAATAATATGCCTGTTAATTGATGTAAGAAAAAGTAGAAGCAAACTGCCTAAATTTATCTAAAAAATCCCAAGAGTCCTTCAGATAAGAACCCAAACCCTGTACAACAGGATTTAATAATGAATCAATAAGCAGGGCTAAACCCTCAGTAACAGAATGGGGTGCTGAAACTATCAGCTTGAAAGGGGGATTTACCAGAGATTTATGAACTTTGGGAATACCAAACAGTATTCTCACCTTTGGTTTTTTGACCATACAAAAATTATACATGTTGAGATCTAAACTTTCATTCTTAAGTGCTTAATACAAAAACACTCATATAGTGGAAACTATGGTGTACATTCCTAACATTAACCTCAATGTATTCCTGAGGATTATTTAATAATTTAAAAATAGCAGCATTATATTGTTCCACTGTCATGACCACTATATTACCCCCTTATCACTTTTCATACATCTTAAATAATTTCTCCCAACAAGTTCTGATAAAGCTTTACGTTCCAAGCAAGAGAAATTATCATACCATTTTCTGCTAGACTTTCCATTTAAAAAACAGTTTATATCATGAATACAAACTTCTTCAAACACTCTCAGTGTTTGACTAAGTGTCGGAGTGTAACAGGACGGTTTACACAAACTTGACTTGTCAAATTCAATGTGATTTAACAAATAATTCAAATTGAGTTTACGAACATACTGTTTAAAGTCAATAACAGTTCGCGAATAATCCGCCTTTTTGGTTGGAACAAAATTGAAGCCATAGCTTAAAACATTTAACTAGTGTTCACTTAAAACGACACCAGACAGTTTAATAATGCTGAATTTATTGTCAAAACCCCTTAATGTTCGTCGCTGGAAAACTCTGAGGTGATTGGACCACTCACCTTGGTGTTCAGAGTTCTTACTGTTTTGTTTTCTGTTTTTGGTAAAAAAGCCGTAGTTTTGGAGCGTACACTGGCAACATTCACATTAGAAGAGGCTGTTTTACCCACAGCCTCATTACCAACTGCAGTTTCACCTGTTTCTGCCTCATTCTCATTCTTCAAAAGAACGGTGTTACACCTCTCCGCCCTAAAAAACTTTGTGACCAAATTAGAAGGCTGCGATTGGTCAGCTGAACCGGTAGCCCAGTGTGGTCTATTGGAGCCATTCTTATGGGTCCCTATGCTCTTCTTGTAAGAGCCGGCAAAGTTTCTATTTGCAAATGCCTGTTTGTTATTCTTGTTTTTATTTTTGACCTCTGGAACAAAGTTAGTATAAATCAGTGCCTTCCTCATAAGCATTCACATCTGTCAGGAGCTTGTTATGTTTGCGCTCAATGACTTCATTTTCATGTGTTTCAACTTCCTTAAGAAGTTGATCAAACAAGTTCTCTGAGTGGCAGTCTCTTGCCAACAAACCAATTTCTTCATCAATTTTTGTAATGTCCTGTTTTAATAAGGACATTATTTTATGGTTATTGTCAATAACAATTTTAAGCAACTGCAAGCCAGCTTTGTTAAAGAAAGAAGTGAGTTCACCAAAAAATGGATGGGAAACAGTAGTGCCATTAGGGCATTTAAAAAAAACTCAAGCCCTTGGGAACTATTTCTAGTTCAATACATCTATGGAAATACCGAATTTCCAAATCCAAAGACTGGTATTTTTTTAATAATTTGCATAGACTGTCACATTTGTTATTAAATTCATCAGTCCTTGCTTTGGTTGTTTTGTAATCAGTTTTTAAAACTGGATCATACCTGTTATCCAAAACGGACCGAATGTGATTGTATTGAACTGGCTTTATATTATCCCCGGTGGATAGTCCAATTTCACTGGAACCACCTTGAGAAAATAAATCAGTGACTGTTGCCCATTCATCATCAGAACTGGGTTCAGTAACAATGTTCTCTTTGGAAACCAAAGTTTTTAATGTCCTCTTTATTTCATTTAAAGAGGCTAGTAAAAGGTGAAACAAACCATTTTCACCCACTGAAGGAGTTGGATGAATATTTACATCCAATAATGGATCACTTTCCATCTCGGCCATCAGAAAACATGCTACACAAACCAGAACTAGTAAAATGTGAAACCAAGGTCCAAAAAACCAAAAAAAATCAGAAGACAATGGTATTGATGGTCAATGAAGACTGGAAAGAAAATAGCTTAGCGCATAAAAAGGTTTATTCCACGGTTTCGTCTCAACAAGACTTCTTCAGAACAAACAATAAAACCAAACCACCACAGCTGCTTAAATATACCTTATTCAAAAAGCATTGAACCAATGAAAACATCTCATACTACCACTCCACTCTCTCACATATTTTATTAACCACTCTCCCCAAGTTAGATTTCACCACAATTCCTGCCTTATTAATTTGGAATCTCCTGTTTTCCACTCAAACTTTCTGAACCACGCCAATTACCACGAGTCTCCATGCTTGTAATAGCTTTCTTAATATTATTAAGCATACTAATTCACAACATATCATGTACGTGCCAGTTCATAGGTAGGTACTAGGCTACTGGCCCTAGGGCCTATATAAGCCTAGCCAAAAAGTGTACCCTGGCTTTTGCCACCCAAGAAAATTATTTTCCTGTGCCCCTGTCGAGCAGAGCCACAGAAGTGATCCCTGGGGTGAATTTCCCATTTCCCATCCAATCATCAAGATTTTTCTTGAAGAGTGCTAATGAGAAGCTCTGTTTGACATATATATGTAGTTGCCTCTTTTCTGCATAAAAAAACTCTACTCAACCCCTACTACAAGCCCATGCAGTTAGTTTTTCTAATATAGCATCCTCATTCTTTAGCCTTACCAACACACACTTTGTAAAACTTCAAATCCTACCATGCACTACCAAACAAACACTAACAATACATGTAGTACCCAAGTATACAACTAAATCCAGCCACACCCCTCTTCTCTTACATCTTCTCCAGAAATTATCCAAGTGTGGGGATATTCATCCCAATCCAGGGCCTGCTCATCCACAAACCTCCCCACAATCTCCTTCAACAAAAGAAGTACTATTTATTACATTAAACACATGTAGTACCTGCAACATAATTACTGAATTTCATGCATGGCTTTCACAATACTCCCCAGGTATAATAGCTGTAACTGAAACCTAGTTAAAACCTAATTCAAGATGGCTAAATCATTCCCCCAGAGTACAAAATTTTGAGGAATCATAGAACACATAAAAAAGGCAGTGATATAGCCTAAATCTATTGTAACCATTTAATAAACCTTGCCCTTAAATCTGTCCCATCTTTTTGAAGCACTGAACTAATCACAACAACCTTAAAAATAAATGAATCCAAACAATTAAACATTGTAGCTCTACATATTCTACCAGGCTAAAACATCCCTATATTAGAAGACTTTCTTTACTGGACAATCCAAAATTTAACTAATGAAGCTATCATTCTATGTGATACTAACACTGACTGGATAGATCTGATCTCTGACTCTTCCATAAATAGCATAAATCTGCATGGTTATACTTCTCTCCAGCACTACACAAATGCAAAATAACCAACCTTGCTCAACCTTAGATTGGATCCTAGTCACAGTCCCCCATAAATATTCAAACACTGGTACCCACCCTAACATCCTAAGTGATCATTCACCAGTATATACCTATACGGCCCCCATTCATGATGTGAAAAGTACAGTTTTGTACCTACCATAAATGTAGATGTCCGATAGGTATGCATCTGCAGTCATAACATATGGGTTAATGAAAAAATTGTAGTAGTGTCACAACGAGAATCCAAAATGCAGAAAGTAGACCCCCAATCACTCGAAACCGATATAATTGTTCACAAGTTGCACTTTATTACACAAAACAGAAAAAACGAAGATCACAAGGGTTGAGCGCTTTCATCTTCACACTCAGAAAACACTGTCAACAGCATACCAGCATGGTCCACGCCCTACATAGGGCGTGGACCATGCTGGTATGCTGTTGACAGTGTTTTCTGAGTGTGAAGATGAAAGCGCTCAACCCTTGTGATCTTCGTTTTTTCTGTTTTGTGTAATAAAGTGCAACTTGTGAACAATTATATCGGTTTCGAGTGATTGGGGGTCTACTTTCTGCATTTTGGATTCTCGTTATAACATATGGGTTGCCCTGCCTCAGGCAGCCCTTCGGTCGGCCGGATTCCAAAGTCTGGGTCTGGCCTCAGCCGATGTCGCACTTTCCCCGACGTCAGAGCGTCTGGGGTATAAAAGCATCGGCCGACGCCATTTTCCTCAGTTTTTCTTGCCCCAGATGCCAGGTGCCCTCTAGGAAGGCTAAATTTGGATAAATGCAAAAAAAGGTTCCAAACATTTGCAAACTTATATATTAATATACATGTATATACAAACAAATACACCATAATAGATTCCCCCAGCTAGCTAAAAGAGGGGTAAGTACCCTAGGAATACCTCTGAGGGGTAGGAGGGAGGGTAAACCTGACTGCAGATGCATACCTATCTGACATCTACATTTATGGTAGGTACAAAATTGTACTATGTCCTTCAAGGATGCATCTGCAGTCATAACATATGGGTAGAATACCATAGCCAATCTGGGGGAGGAGGAACTAAGAAAAGGGTGGTGTAGTTAATATCCCCTGCAGGACTGCAGTAGCAAAACCTGCTCTGGATCTGGAGTATAAAGGTAGATTGTAATGTTTGGCAAATGTATGCACGGAGCTCCAAGTAGCAGCTTCTAAAATGTCCTTGGTAGCCACCCCTTGTAGGAAGGCTGTAGTGGTGGCAGTGGCCCTTGTTGAATGAGGCCTGATGTTTTCAGGAACTGTCTTTCCATGAAAGGAGTAACAAAATCGAATGCAATTTCCTATCCATTTTGAAATTGTCTGTTTGGAAATTGCTTTTCCTTGCACCCCAGTAGCATATGCTACAAATAGTTGGTCAGTTTTTTCTGTTAGTTTTAGTTCTGTCCAAGTAGTAGCGTAGTTGTCTGTGTATATCCAGGGTGTGCAGAAGTTATTCCCCTCTATTCTGTGGATTTGGGAAGAACGTAGGCAAGTGAATAGCTTGGTTCAAGGATACCCTAGATACCACCTTTGGCATGAAAGTAGGATTGGTTCTTAGTGAAACTCTGTCCTGATGGAAAATAAGAAAAGGTTGTACTGCCATTAATGCTTGTAACTCAGATACTCTTCTTGCTGAAGTTATTGCCAGAAGGAATGCAGTTTTCCAAGACAGAAACTGTAGATCAGCCGATGCTGCTGGTTCAAATGGAGGAAGTGTTAGTTTCTCCAATACAAAGTTGAGATCCCAGGCTGGTAGAGGGGGTTTTCTTGGAGGTTTAATATTTTTGATCCCTCTCAGAAATTGCCTGAGGAGAGGGTGTGAGAAGATAGGTGGATTCACATTGTATTCTGCTGAAATTGCTGAGGCATGAATCTTAATGGAAGAATAGGACAGGCCATTGTGGAACAATTCTGCTAAGTATTCCAGAATATGTGTCATGTTTGCCACTGTCACATCTGAGCCTTTTGATGCGTTCCAAATGAGAAATCTTTTCCATTTAGCTGAGTATGTCTTCCTTGTGGAAGGCCTGCGGGCTTCCAAGATGATGTCCTTCACTCTCTGTGATAAGGCATCTTATTTTGGATTTAAGGAATTTTCCAGGCAGTCAGCTGCAATGTTTTCAAGTTGGGATGCATAATCTTGAAATTGTTCTGCGTCAGAAGAAGAGGCCATAGTGGGAGAGGCCATGGTTTTGTCTGAGACAGGCTTCTCAATAATGGATACCAGTGTTGCCTTGGCCAATCTGGAGCTATCAGAATCACTCTTGGCTGCTCCTCCCTGATCTTCAGTAGAACCTTGTACATTAATGGGAGAGGTGGGAAGGCATATACTTTTAGAGCTTTTCAGCTGAAAGAGAGAGAGTCCACCCTCCAAGCTTGTGGGTGGTATGTCCTTGAGCAGAATGTCTTCAGTTGATGGTTGAGAGGGGAGGCGAACAGATCTATCTCCGGCATTCCCCATTCTTTTGCTATGAGTTTGAAGATGTCTGGGTGCAGCATCCATTCGTGTGCATCCATGGTAGTTCTGCTTAAGCTGCCTGCCAGTGTATTCTCTTTTCCTGGCATGAACTGGGACTGTAGTTGGATATTGAGGTTCAGGCATAGTTCCCATAGATTCATAGCCAGTCGGCAGAGAGGGTAGGAGTGTGTGCCCCCTTGCTTGTTTATGTACCACATGACCGTGGTGTTGTCTGTCCTTATTAGCAGGTGGCCTTGATGGAGGAAAGGTTTGAAAGCGTCGATTGCATGCATCACTGCCAGCATTTCCTTTTGGTTTATGTGCATGCGTAGCTGATCTTGAGACCATAGGCCTTGGATACATTTGCCCTCCATGTGTGCTCCCCACCCTTGGTCTGAAGCGTCCGTGGTGATGGTTTGGTTTGTTTTTGGTTTGTTGAAAGGCAACCCTCTGTTGGACTGGCAGGCCTGAGCCCACCACAGAAATTCCTTTTGAATGCAAGGAATGATTGGTATCAAAGCTTCTAGACTGTGACTGTGCTGAGACCATACACTCCTGAGGTACCATTGTAATTTTCTCATATGCAGCCTGGCGTGTGGTATCAGAATTATGCAGGATGCCATGTAACCCAGGGCCTGCAGAATTTTCCTTGCAGTAAGCTGAGTTTGTCTTGTCAGCATCATGAAGTAATCTGGAAGTTGTTTTTGTTTTTCTTCTGTGAGGAAGGCCATTTGGGTGGTTGTGTCCAGATCTGCACCCAAAAAGGTTATTCTTTGGGATGGCACAAGTCTTGACTTTTGGATGTTGACTGTGTATCCCAAGGCCTGTAGCAAGTGGATGGCATAAGCCAAGTCCTTTATCAAATTTTTCTTGTTGTCCGCTTGTATAAGGCAGTCGTCCAGGTATGGGTAGATTTGAATCCCCTGAAGTCTGCAGTGTGCAATTACTGATGCCAGGCATTTCGTGAATACTCTGGGTGCAGTAGATAAGCCAAAGGGCAATGCTGAGAATTGATAATGCTCTGATCTTGCAAGAAATCTGAGGTGTCTTCTGCAACTTGGTCGAATAGGGACGTGCAGGTATGCCTCCTTGAGATCTAGAGTCACCAGCCAAGACTCCTTGCCCAACATGGGAAGAAGTTGCTGTAGGGTCAGCATCTTGAATTTTGGGACAATGAGATAAGTATTTAGTGCGGACAGGTCGAGAATAGGCCTCCATTGACTTTCTTTTCTTGGTACAAGGAATAGTCTTGAGTAAAATCCTTGGCCTTGTTCTGAAGGCGGTACCTTTTCTATGGCTTTCATTTGAAGCAAGTTGTTGATCTGCCTTAAAGCCTCTGGCCACTGATTTGGTGGTAGGTTTGGCATTCCATGTCTTTTTGGCAAAGTGTGGAAGTGGAACCTGTATCCTTTTTCTATTATTTGCAGTGTCCATGTGTCCCTTGTAATATAATGCCAGTTTTCTAAGAATAAGGCCAGCTTTCCGCCCAAGGGTGCTTCCAGTTGATCCCTGGTAGGTAGAATCAGAGTAAAGTTGTTGAGCCTGTCCTGGTGTAGTAGTTTTTGTTGCTGTTGTTGCAGTACTTCTCTGGTTGGTAGGCTGCCACTGACGGCCTCTGTAGGAGCCCCTCGATTGGCCTCTGCCTCTAGGGCGTCTGTTCCTGCCTCTCTGGGCTCTGTCCGAATCTGGAAAGGACCAATTCTTAGTAGGCCAGTTTCTGCTGAATCTAGGTGGCTGTACTTGCAGGAAATCCTTAACTGTTTGCACAGATTTTGCCTTTTCTTCAAACTTTTTTAATATCTCCTGAGCAGAGGAGCCAAATAAATTTTGTTTCTCCATTGGAGCATTCAGGAGCTTAGCTTTAACATGGTCTGGCAGAGATTGTTCCTTCAGCCAGGCATGCCTACGAATGACTGCCCCAGTCATAGCTGATCTAAATGAAGCCTCCAATGCATCATAGCCACATTTTAAAAAATGATTACTAACCTGCTGTGAGTTGTGTACCAAATCCTGCAGGGATTTATGGTCAAGGGGTTCAGGAGATGAAAGTTTCTTATTCAATTCATCTAATAAATACTCTTGGTACTGCATCATGTGAAATTGACAATTTAATGCCCTAACAGAAAGAGTTGCAGAAGTATATACCTTCTTTCCCCATCTCTCTAAAGCTCTAGACTCTCTTTCAGAGGGTAGAGGATTTTTGGCTGTGGCGGCTGCAACCCCTTTAGGGCCCTGAGAAATAGTTTCTGGGTCTGCAGAATGTGCTTTATACAGATGGTAATGGGAATCCAGGACCCTGTAGTATCTATCAGGCTTGGCAGGGGCCGGAGGGAGAGTATCAGGTGCTGTACTGACATCATTGTACACATCATCAATTACATTCAGAACAGGAGGTATAGCTAAGGGCCTATGTTGAGGCAGATGCAAAAAGGTCCTTAATCTTTTTCTAGAATCAGAGAATTCCTGACCTTGCCATCGTAAATGCTCTCTCATGGAGTGCAGAGTCTCACAAAAGGAAAACTCTTCAGGAGGGGAGGCCGAAGGAATAGATTCTTCAGCATCAGAATCCTCATAGGGCGATTAAGCCTCCTCCTGGTGGCCTGACAAGCCGCAGCCATTCGTGGACTCATCTGAAGAGTGTGGGTCAGAGGGATCAGTCCTGGGCCTTTTGTCTGGTGGAGGTTGAGAGGCCCTGTCTGGGTGAGGTTGTGAACCCCTAATTAAAGAAATAAGGTCCTCTGCAAGGCTGAGGATCTGTGAACTAGAGGTAGGCCTCTGGGAGGTAGTCTTGGGAGGCAAAGCTTTAGAAAGTTTAGCAGCTTTAGCCCTAGAAAAGGCCTTAATGGACATGGAAGCAGGGGGCCTAGCTGCCCCATGTGCAGGAGTAGAAATGTCCAAAGGTATGGTGTCGGACATTTCCTGGACACTGGTTTCGGTAGGTAGTTCGGTAGCCGACTCAGCCGGGGCCTCCTGGGCCGCGGTGGTTGGTTGAATGGTTTCGGAAGAAGGAATCTCCGAGGACTCGGTTTCGGCCGAAACCGAGACACTCGCGGTAGGCTTTACCGTGGTTTCAGCCGAAACCGCGGGCCGCGAGTGTCGGTCCTTGTCCTTCCGTTTTTTCACTAAATGCGAAGTCGGAGTCTCCGACGGCATTTTATAAGCAAAATTGGCCCCAAAAAATTCTTCTGCAAACTCCGACCGACGTCTAAGGGTTCGTCGGTTGAAGGAAGCACAGGCAGAACAGGCCGATACGTCGTGATCTGGGCCTAAGCAAGGAAGGCAGTAGGAATGGAAATCCTTATGAGGTATTTGTTTCCCACAAGTTAAACAATTATTTACTTTGTCTGACATCGGCTGAGGCAAGAAAGAGTCCCCAACGGGGTACTTAGCTTTTTTGAAGTCTTCGGTAGCTGAATTCACTGGATCTGACCGACCGGCACTTGCGAACAGCTTCTGCTTCAGGCACCGCGCGGCAAGAAAGACTGAGGAAAATGGCGTCGGCCGATGCTTTTATACCCCAGACGCTCTGACGTCGGGGAAAGTGCGACATCGGCCGAGGCCAGACCCAGACTTTGGAATCCGGCCAACCGAAGGGCTGCCTGAGGCAGGACAACCCATATGTTATGACTGCAGATGCATCCTTGAAGGACATCCCCATACTTACAAAATATCCAGAAATCTAGCTAACTTTAACCAACAAATATTCAATAATATACTAAAATCCATGAACTGGAGTCCACTAAAAACATTACCTTTGGATGAAGCAGTTAGTCAGTTTAATAAAGCTTTCTTAGATACCCTCAACAGTCATGTCCCCATCCAAATCAAAAGGACTAAGCTATACCATGGCCCATGGTGAAATAAAGTCACCAAACTACTACTACTTTCCAGAGATCGAGCCTGGAAAGAATGGCACAAAAATAAAAATAAATCCAACAAACTCAAATATAAACAGCTACAGAACACAGCAAAAAAAAAAAAAAATAGTAATCACAGGCAACAAGAAAAAAGAAAAAAAAACTTACTTCTCTCAAAAACTATTCAGCCAAATAACCCTAACAAATTTTGGAAATCAATCTCCTTGCTCCTAAATCATGGAACCCCCTCATTGCCAGCCCCAGACAAAGGACCACAAGAAACAGCTCAAATTTTCAACTCCCACTCCATCAATAGTATTCTAAACCTTTTAAATCACTGTCTACCTAATACCCTCTCTAATTTCACAGACAATCTAAACCCTATAGATGTAGTCCAGGTAAACCTCCATACAGACAACTCCTCTCCTATAAGAACCTCAATAAACAACCCTTCAGACTTGTCTCTCTACATGCAGTACCCACCTCACTAGTACATAAACGTCTTAAAAAACGAAACCCTGGTCCCTATCCGCTGACAACCTTCCCTCAAAATATCTCAAACCAGATGCAGATGCAATAGCCTTACCCTGTCAGCATCCTCATTAATTGATCCATCATAGAATCCTGTATTCCCAAACTCTGGAAAAAAAATCCATCCTAACTCCATTACACAAAGGTGGAAAACCAATGAACTAATCAACTATCGACCCATCTCTATCCTCTCCCCTCTATCCAAACTATTGGAAAAATGTATTCACACACAACTAATATCTCTCTGAAAACAACCTCCTTCCACTCAGACAACATGTTTTTTGTCCTGCACACAGAACCACCACTGCTCTTCCTTCCTTAACAGACACTGTGAATAAAGCCTTGGACTCTGGATTGCTAACATCAGTAATTCTACTAGACCAAACAAAGGCTTTCGACACAGTGTCACAACCCAAGTTACTTCAGCAACTATCAACAGTAAGATGCTCTCAATCCACCCTCAAATAGTTTTCTAAAGTACTTAGCTGACAGACAGCAGTGTGTGAGATGGCATGGTGGCCCATCTGAATATCTAGTTAATAAAACAAGAGTTCCTCAAAGGTATATTCTTGGGCCTCTCCTTTTTAATATTTTCAAAAACTATCTGCATACTGCCTCCCTTCACAGTAAGCTCATCCAATACACAGAGAATGCCACCATCATCTTCTCCAATAATCTCCAAAATCTACTAAGTATAACACAACATATCTTTACACCCAAAGAAACCAGGTTAAATGAAGCACAACTTCTACTTAATCCTAAAACATCTAAGCTATTGCTATTATCAACTAAACCAATCTTACAAGACTTCACCATATAGTCACAAAACACAAAAATTGAAATAGTAACACGTGCCAAACTATTAGATATTATTATAGGCAACAAACTTACCTTTGAACAACACATACTTAGTACAATAAAAAAAAAAAAAACATGTCAGACTTGGCAGACTCTATAGACACAAACTTTATATGGACAAGCCCACCAAAAAGGCACTTGCCAATAGCCTCCTGCTCCTATCCCTCTTATATGGGGCCCCCATTTTTACCAATCTCCACCAATCTCTTAAAAATAAACTCCAATCATGCTACCATAAAATTGCCAAATTTGCAACTGGCATAGCTTACCGATCACACTACTGTCAAGCCCTTAAAGAATTAAACTGACTTGAACTCCAATATTACCTTGGTTCCACCCAACTTACTCTAGGTCATAAAATAATTTACAAACCAGACAGCTGCCCTGCCCTACAGCACATCCTACAGGCATATTCCCAATCCCATAACCTACGATTAGTAAAGAACTTTTAACCACTATCAAACCTAACAAAAAAGGCAGTCAGACATTTACTCCTATGTCACTGCAAGGAAATGGAATGCCCTTCCCCTTCTACACTCATTAAAAGTATTCAAACTATCTTTGAAGAAATACTTCCTCAGCAATCAGATCTGTTCCTGTGCCTAAAATTATAGACCACCATAGATTTTCATATATGTTTCTTTTTTCTTCTTCCTTTTCCCCCTATTTTTCTTTCCTCTGTTCTCTCACCAACCTCATCACTAAATAATATACTTCCTCTCTCTCTCTCTCTCTCTCTTCACTCTTCAGGTACTATGCTAATATAACTTTTTTTTTTATCTACACTGCATTTCCATTTCATATTTTACCTTCTCTTAACTTTTATGTCTAATACCCAATTGCCTTACTATTCCCTTACTTTTCTTTTCTTTTTCACTGTTGCACTTTTACCTCCCTCCTCCTTCTCTCAAGCCTTTACAATCTCAACTTTTCCTATCTACATTATCAATTCAAAAGTTCTTTGAACACACCTTAATAAATCATATGACAATTTTTTGGCACTCTGTACCTAGTATATATATATATATTATATGTATATAGAAACTGTCAATTGTGGATACATGTATATGTAGACAATAATTCTATTAACTTGCTTTGTAAAAATTGTTTAATGTCTAACTATGTACATCTTTTAGTAGTAGAGCTTTTCTCCCCAGGCCTCCACTGAAAATGGGTTCCTACCCGAGTGGGCTTTCCTGGTCAACAAATGCCAATAAATACATTTCACTAAAAGGAAGTAGAAATAATGGAAAGAAGATATAATCAAGAAATGTACTTATCACCCAAAGAACACTCCAGAGCTATCAGCAACCATGTCTGTTTGCAAAATCTGCAAATGAGATCTGATGTGAGAGGGGACCACAGCACTGTGGGTAGGGAAGAGCTCAAGAGTTTGTAGGCTTCCGTGAGCTGTTGTAACAGCTGAGTCAGATCAGAGTCCCATACGTTAAGGATGATTGAAAATTGATAACATCAGATCCATGGGTTGAAAGGAAATAGCTTTCCAAAGGGAAAAAGCTCTGAGGTTTCAGAGGAGGAAATGTCACCTTGGCAAACTAGAGCTGCAAGGATGTAATTAAGACATCCAATATAGCCAGGTACTGCATCAAAAAGGACTGAACGGCAACTGTCAGCCAGAGCATCCAAGGAAGCTGTGACTGTGTATATGGAATGATGATACACAGCACAGTCGGGTACAACCTCAAGACAGTCAAAAGAGAGAAGCAAGATCACAGGAGGAAAGGATTAGCCTCCTGGAAAAAAAATTGGAGATTTGAGACCTTCCAAGGAAAAGTAGTATGCCAGAAAAATAGATGAGATGACTGAAAAAGTGCCTACCATTCCAAAGAATACTGTACTCGTGGATTAAAGGAGAGGAAGGTCGTAAGAACAAGCAGTGAAGGTTGTCATGGATCTGCTGTACAACTAAAGGCACCCAACAGCTGGAATAAATGCTAGTCAAGGGAGGGGATCTCCAAGTACAAGCCTGCCAGCAATATCTGAAGCAGATGCAAGTGCACATTCAAGTCAACAAATGCACCTAGCCATATACTACACAGAGAAAGTTACAAGGTCTCTCTAAAAGCCTACACAGTCAAGAAAGACTGTAGCAAAAAGACAGATCACAAGACCCTGGAATAAATTTCATAACAAAAGAATGGTAGAAAAGGAGACCAGAAAATTAGAGAAATGGGCTGCAATATATCTGAGAAGCTGATGGACAAAAAACACAAGATGGCTTGAAACAAAAAAACACAAGATGGCTGAATAACTCCAGCAGGAGGGTATGACGAGGGACTTGGGAATTTATTATGCATACCACCTTTAAGGCACTGCCTTGAGGGAAGACAGGAGGAACATCCTCTATATATAATTAGAAGTTATGTACCTACCATAACGTTCCATGTTAGTTGTCTTCTTCTCGCCTTCTTTCTTGCTGGTTGGGTTCGACTCGGCCACTCTAAAAGCTCGAGAGCTAGTTCCACCGGCTCGAGGCTCCTCTATATCCCATAATGCTAGACGGTAACTCCTCAGATCTTGTTTGAAAGCTAA
This sequence comes from Protopterus annectens, assembly GCF_019279795.1. NCBI lineage: Eukaryota > Metazoa > Chordata > Ceratodontiformes > Protopteridae > Protopterus > Protopterus annectens. The sequence continues at coordinate 109,224,289 of NC_056750.1, read as the reverse complement.
GGCCAGCAATGAAATTCCATAAGGAACAAATAAAAACTCCTCTAGGTCTGTCCTGGCTAGGGGGATGGAGGGTGGGACGCAAGAAAGAAGGCGAGAAGAAGACAACTAACATGGAACGTTATGGTAGGTACATAACTTGTAAATGTTAAGTTGTCAATCTCGCCTTCATTCTTGCTGGTTGGGACCGCGTCCCTAGCACCTTGTCCTGGGTGGCCTATCGGAACAGACTCTTGAGTACAGTGGAACCAAAGTTGGCTCTGTCTCTAGAGGCCAAGTCCAACTTATAATGAGAAATGAAGGTATGGGGAGAAGCCCAAGTAGCTGCAGAACAAATTGAATCAATAGGTAGCCTATCTTGGAAAGCTATAAAAGTGGCTAAAGCTCTAGTTGAATGAGCCCTGGGTTTGGATGGCAACCGTTGATGTCTTATCTCATACACTAGGGTAATCAACGAAGTAAGCCATCTAGAGAGAGACACTTTAGAAACTGGAAGGCCCATTCTACCTTCAGCATAAGAAACAAACAGTTGGTCAGATTTCCTGAATTGTTTGGTCCTGTCTAAATAGTACCTAAGTTGGCGATGAATATCTAAACAGTGTAACTTTTGTTCTGACCTATTTGAATAATTTGGGAAGAAAACAGGAAGCTCAATGGTTTGATTCAAATTTGCCAGTGAAGCTACTTTGGGCAAAAAGAACGGGTTAGTACGCAAGGACACCCTGTCTTTGTGAAATACCAGATAAGGGGGTCGACTACACAGAGCATGGAGTTCAGAGACTCTTCTAGCTGAAGTGATAGCTACTAAAAAGAGTGTTTTCCAAGAAAGTAACTTTATTGAACATGAAGCCGCAGGTTCAAAGGGAGAAAGAATTAAAGATGCCAGAATCAAGTTGAGATCCCATTGGGGAGGAGGATCTCTGATGGGTGGTTTGAGGAGAAAAACTCCTTTTAAAAAGGCTTTGCAGAGCTAGTGAGACATAATGGAGGACTCTGAAACTCCAACGTGAAAATTCGATATCTCTGCCAATTGAACTCTAATGGTAGATGGAGACAAACCTGAGTGGAAAAGTTCGGCTAGAAAGTCTAGAACTGATTTAATGGAAGCAGTGAAAGGATCTATATTCTTTGACTGCGCCCAATAGGAAAAATGTTTCCACTTGTTATGATAAATCTTCCGAGTGGAAGATTTATGAGAGGCTATCAAGATATCTCTAACTGAGTGAGATATCAGAGGAAGCCTGGCTAAAGTCGGAACTGGAGGAACCACGCTGTGAGGTTCAGAGAGGGAAGAGAGTGGTGCAACTGACCCGACTGATGGGTCAAGAGGTCTGGAACTGGGTCCAGATGCCAAGGTTGCTCCAACAGATAACGGTGGAGAAATGGGAACCAAACTTGTCGAGGCCAGTAAGGGGCAATGAGGATCATAGAAGCTTCCTGAGCGATGGCTTTCTGTATCAGCTGAGATATCAGTGGGAGGGGAGGAAAGGCATACAGAAGTCCCCGGGGCCAAACGTGCACTAGAGCGTCTCTGCTGGGGTGGCCTGGTTGGGGAAAGAGGGTGAAAAAATCGTCGCACTTGCTGTTTTGGGGGGTAGCGAAAAGGTCGCAGCAAGGCCGACCCCACTTTCGAAAAACTTTCTCCAACACTGAATTCTTCAGAGACCACTCGTGAGGCATGAGAATAGCTCTGCTCAATTTGTCTGCAATCACATTGGACTTCCCGGGGATGTGCGTTGCTAACAGAAATCGCTGAGAAGAAATCGCCCATTGCCACAGTCTGAGTGCCTCTCGACATAGGGGGTAAGATCTGGTTCAGCCTTGTTTGTTGATGTACCACACTACAGACATGTTGTCTGTCTGAATTGCTATAGTTCCCTTGGGAAGAGAGTCTTGTAAGGCTTGCAATGCTAGAAGCACTGCTCTCATCTCTAGGACGTTTATGTGCAGGTGGCACTCGAACGGTTGCCACATGCCTTGGACTGTCCTGCCCTGGAAATGCCCCCCCCCCCAACCCGATCAGGGAGGCGTCCGTTGTCACTGTAGCAACCGGAGGGGGAGGGACGAAAGGTCTCCCTAGGAGGAGCTGGGTAGATGTGATCCACCAAGAGAGATGATTCTTGCACGATTGAGTTATCCGAATAGGATGGGACATTGGAAGACTTTGGTAAGACCATTGTGTGAAAAGCATCCATTGTAAAATTCTCATATGGAAGCGAGCTAACGGTAGAAGGGGGATGGCTGCCGCCATAATCCCTAAGACTTTCAGGATCAGTCTGGCTTTGACTTTGTTGCTCTTCAAGACAAGAGAGACCTCTCTGTGTATGTCTGCTATTCTCTGCTCTGTGAGTCTGGCTGACATATTAACTGTGTCTAGATTTGCGCCTATGAAGGTAATAACACAACAAGGCGACAAGACAGACTTTTCGTAGTTTATTGATATGCCTAGTGCCTGACATGTGTGAAAGGTGTAGTCTCTGGCGTGAAGTAAAAGATGCTTGGTGGGGGCTGTAAGGAGCCAGTCATCTAAGTAAGGAAACACCTGGAATCCTTGCCGTCTCAGATGAGAGGCTACTACTGCCATGCATTTGGTAAACACTCGGGGGGCTGTAGTGAGACCAAAGGGCAGGGCCCTGAATTGAAAATGACTGGTTCCCAGCCTGAAGCGGAGAAACCTCCTGGAGCGTCGACTCATTCTGATGTGATAGTACGCATCCTGGAGATCTATCGAGCACATCCAGTTGTCCCGCCCCAAAAGGGGTAGAATGGACTGCAGCGTGACCATCCGGAACTTTGTTTTCTTGACAAACTTGTTCAAGTTGCTGAGATCCAGAATGGGTCTCCAGTCCCCTGTTTTCTTTGGAACCAAAAAGAATTTGGAGTAGATTCCGGATCCTGCTTGGTCTACTGGAACTGGTTGAATGGCTCTTTTTGCGAGCAGTTTTGAAATTTCTACTGCTGCTTGCTCCCTTTGACTGGGTGGAACGTCTGGAAGAGATTTTTTGGATTGCTTCGGAATGAAAAGGAAAGGGATTCTGTAGCCTTCGGAAATGATAGACTGTACCCAATTGTCTTGAGTTAGGGATAGCCAGGCTTTGGGGTACAGTGACAATCTTCCCCCGACTGCCTCCAAAGGTGGACAGTCAGGCAACACCTCAGGGATGCTGAAAGGGCTTGTCGGAAAAGGATTCTCGACTGCCCTGATTCTGCGGGCCCCCTCTGCCTCTAGGACGGCGTCTACCATTATTGTTCCCCCCTCTGCCTCTAGAGGGGAATCGACTCTGTGCGTCAGGCAAATCTCCTTGAGACTGTTTGCGGAACCACATCTTTCCCCCCTTCTAGCCTTTGGGGTAAGGTCTAGAAGGAGTAGAAAAACGGACTCCGACGGCAGAGAGAGTTTTGCCATCAGTCTCGCACCTAGTCAGGGTTTCCTTCTCTTGAGGACCAAAGAGGGATGATCCATCAAAGGGGGAATTAGTGAAGGACGCCTTGAAAGGGTCCGCAAAGTTACATAGCCGCATCCAGGCGTGCCTACGCAGGGCTACACCTGTACCTGCCGCTCTACTTGCTCCATCAGCCGCATATGAAAGGAGGCGCATGGAGGAGTTAGTTATAGAATTAAGGGTTGCCAGCTGAGAGTTCATTCTATCCTGAAAACCCGCAGCTGTTGGGTCCTTCAACATTTCACTCACTTCCTTGAGCAAATCTCTCTGAAGGCGAGTAAAATGACACAGGTAATTCAGCGATCTCATAGTAAAGGTCGCTGACGAGAAAGTACAGTTTTGTACCTACCATAAATGTAGATGTTCGAGGATTCCATTGCTGCAGTCCTGACTATTGGGTATAGTCCGCGTCCAGTCGGCCCGAATACCAGAGTATAAGGCTGACGTCGGTCATGGCGCCTTAGACTGACGTCAGTACGTCAGGGTACTAATGCGCATGACCGACGTCATATCCTCAGTCTTTTCTTGCCCCAGATGTCAGAAGACCCTAAAAGACAAGTCCCAAAACCCTGCACCAAAAACATGTACAATATATACAACAATATATACAAAAATATAAGCATGTAAACTCACCTACACAACCACCCCTAAATACAGAGGGAAGGAGGGAGGGTAATTGGACTGCAGCAATGGAATCCTCGAACATCTACATTTATGGTAGGTACAAAACTGTACTATGTTCTTCGCCTTCCATTGCTGCAGTCCTGACTATTGGGTAGAATCCCAAAGCAGAGGTAAGGGAGGCTGGCAAATTATAAAGAAGTAGGAGCTGACAACATGCCTTGCAAAACAGCTGTGGCAAAACCAGCCCTAGACTTAGAGTAGATAGGAAGGTGATAATGCTTAGAGAAAGTATGCACTGAACTCCAAGTAGCTGCTTCCAAAATATCCTTAGTTGCCACCCCTTAGAAATGCTGTTGAAGTGGCAGTAGCCCTAGTGGAATGAGGCCTAATCCCAGCTGGAATCTCCTTGCCATGATGGGAATAACAAAATGCAATGCAAAAGCCAATCCACCTAGAAATAGTTTGTTTTGACACAGGCTTGCCCTGTGAACTCAAAGCAAAAGAAACAAACAACTGCTGAGACTGCCTAAAATCCTTAGTCCTGCTTAAATAATATCGCAATTGCCTGTGTACATCTAAAGTGTGCAAAATCTTTTCCCCTTTATTTTGGGGGTCTGCATAAAAAGTAGGCAAATGAATAGTTTGGTTTAAAGCCACACTAGAAACCACCTTAGGCATAAAGGAAGGATTAGTACGTAATGATACCCTATCCTTATGGAAAATCAAAAAGGGCTGTACTGCCATAAGGGCCTGCAACTCAGACACCCTTCTTGCAGAAGTAATAGCCAACAGAAAAGCAGTCTTCCATGACAAGTATTTCAATTCAGCAGTAGCCGCAGGCTCAAAAGGTTGTAGAGTAAGTTTTTCCAACACAAAATTGAGATCCCAAGCAGGAGTAGGAGCTCTACGTGGGGGTCTTATATTCTTTGCCCCTCTAAGAAACTGCTTGAACAAAGGATGCGAAAACAATGGTGGGTCACAATCATAGTGAGCTGAAATTGCTGCAGCATGAATCTTAATGGAAGAGAAGGACAAACCTTTGTCCAATAACTCAGTAAGATATTGAAGAGCCACACTCAAATTAGGCTCAGAAATCTCCAAATTCTTTGCTGTACTCCAAAATAAAAATCTCTTCCATTTTTCTGCGTACACCTTCCTTGTACTAGGTCTTCTAGCTTCCATAATCACATTTAAAACTTGTTGAGGAAGTTGAGACCTGCTGTGTTTCAACAGAGAATATGCCAGGCTGTTAGATGAAGAGAGTGAAGCTTGACATTGAGCAGATGACCGTCCTTCTGAGATAACAGATGAGGGATCAGAGGTAAAGGCCATGGAGGCTTCTTTACCAGACTGCGTAGTAGTGGGTACCAGTGTTGCCGAGGCCAATCTGGAGCTATCAAAATTATCCTTGGCCTGTCTTGTCTGACCTTTAATAGTACCTTTGGAAGAAGAGGTAGAGGTGGAAAGACTGAAAGACAGAGCATCCACTTTCCAAGCTGTGTGATGAAACCCCTTTGTGCAATACTTTGGCAGCTGGTGGTTTAGTGGAGAAGCGAACAGATCTATGTCTGGAGTTCCCCATGACACTGTCAATTTCTGAAATACATGAAGATCCAGTTTCCACTCGTGGGGATCCATGATTTGTCTGCTTAACACATCTGCTAAGGAGTTCTGTGCTCCTGGCAGAAACCTTGCCTGAAGAGTTAATTGCAAGCTTAACGCAGTCTCCCATAAAATCATTGCTTGCCTGCATAGAGGATAAGAATGTGTTCCCCCTTGCTTGTTGATGTACCACATGACAGTTGTGTTGTCTGTTAGAATCAACACCTGCCCTGGAAGAAGTAACTCCTTGAAAGCCATTAATGCAAACTGGACTGCTAACATCTCCTTCAAGTTGATATGCAGATGCTGTAGTCTGGCAGGCCACTTGTCTTGTATCCACTTTCCATTTAGATGAGCTCCCAAGCAATGTCCGAGGCATCTGTCGTTAAAATCTGACTCGCCTCTGGCCGGGTCACAGAGAGTCCCTTGTTTAGGTGACATTCCTGAGCCCACCACAAGAATTCTTTTGAAGGCAAGGTATTATTTGAATGACAGTGTCCAAATCCTGGCAGTGCTGTGTCCATACATTTTGAGATACCATTGCAGCTTCCTCATATGCAGTTTGGCATTGGGAAGCACCAGAATACAAGATGCCATGAACCCTAATGCTTGAAGGACTGTCCTTGCAGTCAGCACGGACTGATGAGATAGTTGATGGAAGTAAAGTGACAGACTCTTTTGTTTGTCCGGGGTTAAAAAGGCCATCTGGGCTGCTGTATTCAGTCTCACACCCAGAAAGCACATGTCTTGAGAGGGTACTAGACTGGACTTTATTTCGTTCACAGAATACCCTAGGCATCTTAGCACTGCTATAACATATTCCAGATGCTGTAGAAGGTCTTCCTTTTCTTGAGCCAGAATCAGGCAGTCGTCCAAGTAAGGATAGATTTGAATTCCTTGAAGCCTGAAATAAGCTATCACTGGAGCCAGAACCTTTGTGAATACTCTGGGTGCAGTAGATAAGCCAAAGGGCAATGCAGAGAACTGATAATGAGAATTTCCAGTTCGAAACCGCAGATACTTCCTGCAACTTAGCCTTATAGGCACATGAAGGTAAGCTTCCTTGAGATCTAAAGTTACCATCCAGTGATCTTTGCCCAGCAGAGGTAAAAGTTGTTGTAACGTCAACATCTTGAACTTGGGAATGTCCAGATAAGTGTTGAGGAGGGATAAATCCAAAATTGGTCTCCACGTGTTCCCCTTCTTTGGTACTAGGAACAGGCGAGAATAAAATCCTAGGCCCCTTTCTGATACAGGGACTGGCTGAATGGCCCCCATCTGGAGTAACTGAGAAACTTGCTTGTGAGCCTCTTTTCTTTGTGGAGGAGGAACATCTGGCATGCCTTTGAAAGGGGGCATTGTGTGGAAATAAAATCTGTAACCATGATGAATGATATCCAACACCCATCTGTCTTGAGTAATTAAATCCCAATTTTCTTTGAAAAGAGACAGTCTTCCTCCCAAAGGAGCTGCCAGACGAGAATCCACTGGCAGCTGAAAAGGCAGGTCATTGGGTCTGTTTACGAAAGGACTGACCCCTGCCCTCACCAGAAGTCTGAGCAGGTGAACTCCCTGATCTAGGCCTAAAAGAACCTTGAGCCCTGCCCCTACCACGTCTAGACCTACCCCTAGACTGGGAATCATAAGCAGGATATGTCCACCCCTTAGCAGGCCAATTTCTACTAAACTCGGAGGCTGCACCTGCAAAAATCTTTAACAGTTTGCATAGACTTAGCTTTGTCCTCCATTTTCTTTAAAACTGCTTCCACAGGCGATCCAAACAACACATCAGACTGTAAAGGAGCATCCAAAATCCTTGTCTTAACATGCTCAGCCAAATTCTGATCCTTCAACCAGGCATGCCTGCGAAGAACAGAACTAGTAGCAGCCACCCTCGAGGAGGCCTGTACAGCATCAAAACCACACTGCAAAGAATGCTTACCCACTTGTTCAGACACATGAACCAAATCCAGCAACTCTTTACACTCAATACCTTCCGCCAAAGCATCCACCTTAGATTTCAATTGTGAAAGGAGATAATTTTGATATTTTAGCATGTGAAACTGACAATTCAACGCCTCATGGCTAGAGTGGAAGAAGTATACACTTTCTTTCCCCACCTATCCAAAGCCCTTGCCTCTTTATCAGAGGGTACAGGATTTTTAACCACAGAAGCTTTAACACCTTTAGGCCCCTGAGAAACAGTTTCTGGGTCCGCCCTAGGACTCTTAAACAAATACTTATGAGCTTCGGGCACCCTATAATACCTATCAGGCTTAACAGGAGCAGGAGGCAAGGAGTCAGGGTTCAGGGAAGCCTCTGCAAAAACATCCTCCACCACATTCAACACAGGAGGAATAGCCAAGGGCCTATGCTGGGGTAAAAACAAAAATTCCCTAAGCCTTTTCCTGGAATCAGAGTAATCCTGGCCTTCCCATTTAAAGTGCTCCCTCATGGAATGCAGAGTCTCTGAAAATGAGAAATCCTCAGGAGGAGAAGCTGTAGGAGTGGAATCATCCACATCAGAATCAGAATAAGTAGGATACTCTTGTAAGTCTTCCGCAGAAGAAGCCTGTGAACACTGTTCAAAACTATCAAACTCCTGTTCCACCCTAGGCCTCTTATCAGGCGGGGGCATAGAACCTCTAATCATAGTAATCAAATCTTCTGCCATTTTAAGCATATGTTTCTTAGGTACAGAGCCCGAAATGCTAGGAGAAGCCCCCACAGAAGCTGAACTTGGCCTACCTCTAAAAGAAGCTTTGGCAACCGAAGGAGAGGCCCTAACTACCTTGGGATGAGAGGGAAGAACAGTTACCTGAGAAGCCCCCTCAGTCTGGCCTACCTCCTGAGAAGGCACATCCTGTAACAGTAAAGTTTCTGCCTGAGACTCCATGGAAACTCCTGGCAAAACCTCTGGCTCCACTGAGTTTCTAAAGAACCGACGTCCGGGACTGCCGGTTCATCAACCCTAGGCTTCACTGTTTTGTCCTTGCGCTTCTTGGATGAAGCGGGCGTCGGAGAATCCGACGGCATATTATAATTGCAACGCTTCCCAAACACTAACCTGGCACAATCTAGCCTCCTCTTAATAGTGCGTTTGTTAAATCTAGCACAAGAACGGCAACCAACAACGTCGTGCTCAGGCCCTAAACAAGGTATACACAATGTATGATAATCCCTATGCGGTATCTGCTTCCCACAAGAAATACAGTTATTCACTTTTTCTGACATCCGGTTAAATACTGAGGCAAGAAAACCAAAATGTTCCCAACGGGTACTTAGCCAACTCTGTTTCGGTCTGAAACTCCGGTTTCGGAAATATCTCAGAACGCCAACCTGCACTCGCAAAACTGCTTCTGCATCGGACCATGCGGCAAAAAAGACTGAGGATATGACGTCGGTCATGCGCATTAGTACCCTGACGTACTGACGTCAGTCTAAGGCGCCATGACCGACGTCAGCCTTATACTCTGGTATTCGGGCCGACTGGACGCGGACTATACCCAATAGTCAGGACTGCAGCAATGGAAGACGAAGAACATCATCCACTTCCCGTACCTGTCCATCGACCTAGACTCCTTGTTAGGAGGATGAACAGGCACCGAAGGATCAGCTAACTCCTTCTTGATGGCCGCAACCACCACCATAGCATCAACAGAGACGCCTTTGGTCAGAAATTCTTTGTCCTTGGGGGCCGTGATGAATTTTGATGGTCTCCTGGGGGTGGGTTCCACTGAATCAGGAGCCGCCCAAGCCTTCTTTGCCACCACTTGCATAAGGGGGTCAAAGGGAGGGGACACCCAGGAGGTGGAAGGGCGAGAGCCAAACGCCTCAAGATACACTGATTCATCCTCTGAAGGGTTGAGGGCTGGCCAATTCCCCCTCTGTTTTAAGATTTCAAGGATGTCTGCAAAGGAGACATCTTCAGAGGGGGAACGAGGGGAACCTTCAGAATCCTCTAAATCAGTGTCAGAGGTGACAGACTCAGGGGAGTCAATGTGCTTCCTCTTGCACTGCCTCTTCCTAGGGGGCTCTCCTACAGGGTCAGGAGAGGCCTCGGAAGAGGAGGAGATCCCCACTGGGGAAACTTGAGGAGCTGGCTCTCTACGGTCAGGGATGAGAGAGTGAGTAGAAATCACCGGAGGCACCATAGGGGGAGGGACAGAAGGAGCCGACTGTGGAGTTGAACCTGGTTCTAACACGCTCCTCATGACCTCGAAGGCACCCCTGTCAGGCAGAGCCGGAGGTCTCCATTCCGAAAAACTGAAAACCTCCCCCGGCACCGACAGTAATGGCTCCGAGGCCGATGTCGGAGCCGAACTCACCAGCGCCGAAGCACCAAGAGAGAGAGCGGGGTCGGACAAGGGTCCGATGCCACTCGCCCCCTCGGAGCCGACGAGGGAAGTCCGGCGCCGAGATTCTTCCAAGGAAGACATCGGAGCATACGACGGAACCAAAGACAAAGGTATCGGTTCCGACGCCACCACAGTCTCGGGTCCGAGCTGCCCTGGCTCCGAACTCAAAAGAGTCAGAGGAGGAATATTTTGAGTGATAGGAATAGGTCTCGACTGTTGAGTCGGACTTTGAAGCATCTGGGCTAATGCCTCGGACTTAAGAAGTCGACTCACTACTCTCTGAAGGTCATGGTCCGATAACCTGGAAGACCTAGAAGAGTGGGATCTATGGCTCCGTTCAGACAGCAAGGGTGATGCTGGAGCCGAATGAACGGAGCCGATAGATGGGGATCGGGACCTTTTTCTAGATGTCGGTTCCGACAACTTAATCGGATCCGACTGAGTTATGTCTTCCTCGGCTCCGGCTGGAGCCGAGGACACCGTAGGGGCTTGTATTCGAGGTTCATCGGCTCCGGCCGGAGCCGATGTTCGAATAGCCTTACGGCCTCCAGAAGACGGCTCAGAGGCTGGAGCCGAAGGTCTGGAAGGCTTAGAGGGTTTCCCCAATGACTGAGTCGAGGAACCCTCAGGCTTTAGTAAGCCACTTAAAATAAGTTTATTTTTTCGCTCCTGCAGGACTCTAGGGCTGAAGCCATGGCAAACAGCGCATGAGTCCTGCAGGTGCAAAGGTCCCAAGCAGTACACACAAGAAGTGTGACCGTCTGTCAGAGACATCTTCTGACAGCACGAGTCACACTTCTTAAAGCCTGAGACCTTTGATTCCTTAGACATATCTAAGGGGAAAGTGTAACACACAAACACACACACACCGATTACACTTAGGAATAAATTAAACTAACTTAAATTAAGTTATAAGTAACTAGAAACAAAATCCCTACAAAACACAGTCACTCACTACTAGGAAGGGAGGGACTGGGCCTAGGGCCCGAGGGAAAAATTCTAGAGATTTTTTTGGAAAAAGGGGGGGAACTTAACGGGAATGGGATAGACTACTTCACAAAATAACTATTTAGAAAAAAAAAAAAAACTAACTTTAAAAGGGGGAAAAAAGCTAAGAAAACTAGTTTCTTTACCAAAAACTAACCTGAGCCGGTAGGAACACACCTCGATCGCTGTAGCGGCAAACGAGATCTGAGGAGTTACCGCCTAGCATTATGGGATATAGGAGAGCCTCGAGCCAGTGGAACTAGCTCTCGAGCTTTTAGAGTGGCCGAGTCGGAGCCGAGGATCGGCTCCGAACCCAACCAGCAAGAATGAAGGCGAGATTGACAACTTAACATCTATATGTTTACAGAAAGGATCAGGGTATATTGAAGGGTGAGTCTCCAGACAAAGAAAGCAAATCAGATAAAGACCACAGCAGACACAGAAAGACTTCATGGTAAATAGTTATAAGATCTTAACTCCCATCTAAAGGATAACTTGTACCACTCCAAAGCATGAAAGAGAATAGGAATGGGAGGAAGGGACTTTGGAACAACTGTTAGGCAAGAGGTGGTTTTTCTCCTTAAAGTCTGCAAAAATCCTCCTAATTTATCTTTTTTTTTAACACTAGAATTCTGGTAGGTGTGTAGAACTAAACTTGAGACTGCTTTAAGGCGTCTATATCACAACATCAAATCTGTAAATATCAAACGCTCACATGAGCGAATATTCACATACTTGAAAATGGTAATGTGGGGGGGGGCACACCCCCAGCTAAATATATATTCCTACTCCGAGATCGCACTATAGTGAGGAAAGGACAAAAATCCCGATGTACACTGTACTGCAAAAAAAAATTCATAAACTTCGAGAATGTGAATATTCGCTCATGTGACCGTTCGACATTAACTGATTCGATGTGATATAGACCCGCTTTAAGCAGCACTGTGAGAAAACAAAATAGCTGCTCTGCAGAAACATATGAACATATCTGTGCAGAAGAATGCCTCCTTAATTATGAGTAAGTGCAGTTGTGTAAGCTGCACTTAACGTAACAGGAGATGTTTAAATTCCTCACTGCTGCAGCAGCCTTCTTGATATATGGGTTGTGTCCTGCCCAGGATAAAGCACCCATGCAGCTTCACAAAGCTCTGGCTCCTTCCCACATTTTCACTTTGGATCCTGACTGGACAATCCACAGGAGGGAAATCAGCAGTCAGAGTGAAGATATTTTCAGGACCTTCTTGTCCATATAGACAGAAGACTGTACTCATCCTGGACCTCTAAAAGATATAAACAGTAACAAAACTTTACAACAGAACAAGTAACTATATATAAATGTATGAAGATGACGGGTGGGTGGGGTTACTGCAGTCTTGAGGAATTCAAATATCTACTATCATGGCATCATTCTCACTGCTACTTTTGGCTATAAGGGTTAACTGACAAAGCCCATCTAACCTGAGATGAAGGATAAGAATCAAGGAGCGTCTGGAGAATGGTCCTAGCAAAGACAGTCCTGGGCATGGAAAAGAAATCCAGTATGTAATGCTTTGTAAAAACATGCAAAGAGGACCAAGTTGCTGCCTCTAGAATGCTTCCAGAGTCTACCCCTTTCCAATATGCCACTGTAGATGCCAATGCTCTACTAGAATGTGCATTTACACTATCTGCAACTGCTTTTGTGTGCTGGATATAACGACCACCTCATAATAGTCTGTTTTGACATGGGTGGTCCTTTCTTTGTCCCATCATAACAAATAAACAGCTAGCTCATCTGCTCTTCTAAAGGACTTAGTTCTGTGAAGATAGTACCTGAGCAAAAAATGCAGAATCCTTTCTCCTTCATTCAGAGGATCTGGATAGAACACTGGAAATTTGATGTCTTGATTAAAAAATACAATTTGAAATCACTTTGGGAAAAATGAGAGATTTGTACTTAAGACCCTACCTCCATGGAAGACCAAATATGGTTCACCCACCATGACAGCTCCCAACACAGACACCCTTCTTGTAGATCTAAAACAATAAGAAATGCATTATTCCAAGTAATGAACATTACACCTGCCTGATGAGATGGTTCAAAGGGCGACATAGTTAACTTTTCCAGCACAAAGTTAAGATCCCAGAAAGGGACCATTTGTATTCTAAGAGGACTAATACATGAAATCCTCCTAAGAAACTGTTTCACCAAAACAGAAAAGAAAGTGGAGGATTCAAAGGCAGAAAAACTGAAACGGCCATGAGATATACTTTGATAGAGGAGTAAGACAGACCAGATGAAAGTAGTTCACACTGTCAGTGTCTGTCTGGCTGTGGGTAAGCTGAATGGCAGACCCTTGTTGTGGTGACAGGCTTCTGCCCACCATTGAAACTCCTGTTGCAGGCAGGAAATGAGTGCAATTACTGTCTCCAGGCTGTGGCAATGCTGAGTCCAAACACTTTTTAGATACCATTGTAGTTTCCTCATATGCAGTCTGGCATATGGAATTAGTGGAATGCAGGATGCCATGAAACCCAAGGCCTGCAGGATTTTCCTTGCAGATAGGTGGGTTTTTGTTGCCAATTTCTTGAAGTAAGAAGTCAGTTGCTTTTGTTTGTCTGGCGTGAGATAAGCCATCTGGGCAGTTGTATTTAAGCTTGCACCCAGGAATATTATCTCTTGAGAGGGAACTAGTTTTGATTTATTTTTGTTTACTGTGTACCCTAAGCCAATTAGTAATCTTTTTACAAACGCCAGATGCTTTAGAAGAATGTCTTTGTTTTCTGCTTGAATTAGGCAGTCGTCCAAGTAGGGATATATTTGAATTCCTTTTTGTCTGCAAAACGCAATTACTGGTGCCAGGCATTTTGTGAAGACCCTGGGCACAGTAGAAAAGCCAAAGGGCAGTGCAGAGAACTGGTAATGCATTGAGCCAGCTATGAATTTAAGGTATCTTCTGCAAGATTGTCTGATTGGGACATGCAGGTATGCCTCTTTTAGGTCCAAAGTTACGAGCCAAGCCTTTTTGCCCAGCATGGGCAGTAGCTGCTGTAGAGTCAACATCTTGAATTTTGGAACTTCCAGAAACGTATTTAGTATAGACAGGTCCAGTATTGGTCTCCAGGTTTTGTCCTTTCTGGGTACTAGGAAAAGTCAGGAGTAAAATCCTTGCCCCTGCTCTTGTTGTGGTACTCGCTGAATGGCCCTCACGTCCAGGAGGGCTGTAATTTGTTTTTGTGCCTCTGCCCATTGATTGTGTGGCAGGTCTGGCATACCTTTTGACCTTGGTAGAGTGTGAAAATGGAACCTGTAGCCTTGGGACACTATGTTCAGGACCCATTTTCTTGGGTAACCATTTGCCAATTTGATGAAAAAAGTGCTAGTTTTCCCCCTAAGGGGGCTGCCAATAGAGAAGTGCTTGGTACTGGTAGAGGAAAGTCATTGGGACTGTTTCCTGTAAGGTTGTGATTTGTCTTCTCCACTTTTGGAGGTAGGAGCACCCCATTGTTTAGGCCTATATGAGCCTTGGGGCTGAGATCTGCCTCTGGGGCGCCTGTATCTGCCTCTTTGTAGTCTGTCTGACACTTGAAAGGACCAATTTTTGGAAGGCCAGTTCCTGCTACACCTGGGTGGCTATACCTGTAGGAAATCCTTGACAGTCTGCATGGATTTAGCTTTATCCTCCATTTTTTTCAACACCTCTTCTGCTTTAGTACCAAACAAAGTATCATGCTCTAATGGTGCATCTAATAATTTTGCTTTAACATGATCAGGCAGAGTCTGTTCCTTTAACCAAGCATGTCTTCTAATAACAGAACCTGTAACAGCGGCCCTGCAAGAGGCCTCCAGTGAATCATAACCACATTGCAAAGTATGCTTTCCCACTTGTTCAGCTGCATGCAATAAATCCTGCAATTCCTTATTCTCTGAACATTCAGTATTTGTCAACAATTTCTGTTTAAGCAGTGACATTAAATATTGCTGATATTTAAGCATATGAAACTGACAATTTAAAGCCCTTACAGCCAGGGTAGCAGAAGTGTAGACTTTTTCCCCCATCAGTCTAGAGCCCTGGAATCCCTATCGGAGGGGACAGGGTTTTTTGCAGTGGAAGCCTTAACCCCCTTGAGACTCTGATATATAGTTTCTGGGACAGCATCAGGGTTTTTATATAGGGATTTATGAGAATCCGGGACCCTGTAGTATCTGTCTGGCTTAGCAGGTGCAGGGGGTAAAGAGTCTGAGGACAAGCCGGACTCTGAAAATACATCATCTACAATGTCTAGAACACGTGGAATAGCAAGGGGTCTGTGCTGAGGAAGTAGCAGAAAGTCTCTGAGCCTTTTCTTAGATTCAGAATAATCTTGTCTCTCCCAGTTGAAATGCTCCCTCATGGTATGCAGGGTTTCCCCAAAAGAATAATCCTCAGGAGGAGAGGCTGAAGGAATGGATTCTTCAGCATTAGAATCCTCGTAGGGAAGCATGGAGTAATCCTGTTCAGAAGAGGAATCAGAGGAAATAGAAACCTGATCAGAAGAATCATACTCTGTCTCTTGCCTAAGCCTCTTATCAGGAGGGGGATGGCAGCCCCTGATCAAAGTAATTAGGTCTTCGGCCATTTTGAGCATCTGTTTTTTAGGCATGGAAGTCTGAGTAGGAGAATGCTGTACTTGTTTCTTTGTCTTTAGTGCTGCTTTAGTCTTTCAAGCTGAAGACGGCTTAATATATAGTTGTGTAGGTATGAAGATACCCTCAGAAGCCGATGCCTGCTCAGCGGCTCAGGACCCATCTGAGGGAATGATTTCCGAGTGTCCAATACCTTGAGTATCCAGAGGCCCAGTCGGCTCCATGTGGGAGTCAGAAGCAGCCTGTGGCTCTGAGGTAGCAGGCGCCAGTGGCTGCGAAAGCACCTCACTGAGAACCGGCGAACCGGCGACTGGCCTAGTAGAGGCTTCGTCGTCGGTTTTGGACCTCGGATGCCTATCCTTTTCTTTGTCCTTGCGTTTTTAGTAAATTCCAGTTGTCGGCTGGTCCGACAGCATAATATAATTAAATCTTCGGCCAAAGTAATGAAATGCAAAATCGAACCGACGTTTGATAGTGCGTTGGTTAAATCTAGCACAAAACCGACAGCTAGCAACATTGTGATCAGGGCCTAGGCAAGGAATACAGTAAGAGTGAAAATCCTTATGAGGTATTTGCTTCCCACAAGAAATACAATTGTTAACTTTTTCTGACATCGGTCTGGAGCAAGAAAAAAGTTTCCCCAATGGGGTACTTAGCTTTAATGAATACTTCGGTTCTGAAATTCGGATTCGAAAATCTGAGGAGTCAGCTGACCAGCACTTGCGAACTGCTTTCGCTTTGGGCACCGTGTGGCAAGAAAGACTGAAGAAAATGGCGTCGGCTGCATCTTTTATACCCCTGGCGCACTGACATCAGGGAAGAGGCGACAGCAACCGACGCTGGACCTAGACTTTGGAATTCTGGCCGACTGAGGGTAGCCTGCCAGCAGGATAACTCAAGAGTAATGACTGCAACAGTGAAACACGATGAACATCATAATGAAAATAAGTCAACAGACACAGAAAGATACTATGACAAGAACTGCAGAAGACCACTAGATTTATAGGGTCGACATTAGAAAATCGAACTTACAAAATATCGAATGACCTGACGGCCGAAAATGCTGGACCTCAAACTCGCTATTGTGGGGTGCTGCACCCCCCTACCCCCTACTAAATAAATATACCAACTCCCAGCAAACACTACAGTGAGGAAAGGGCAAATATTCTGATCTTCACTGTACTGCGATCTCACAAAGAGCATATGGAGGTCTGGCATTTTTGGCCTTTAGGCCATTCAACATTTTCACTTTTCGATGTCGTGATAGGAATCCAGATATACAGCCTGGGGACGGAGTAAGAAAGTCTACAACCCAAAGATGAAATAGATGGTTAGGCCCATTTCAAGATCCAGCATTCTTCACAGAGAAGGAAGAAAGTTACATAGGGAAAAAATCATATATATCTGTACAAGACAAAAACTTCAAAGTCAAAGATGAACCAATTATGTTACAAGAGCAAAGATACTGTGAAATAACTCTTAAAATCAACAGCTGTATAAAAAGAAAGAAAAACAGACACTCTAAAAGCTGAGTCTCCAAACAAAGCTGTAGGACAGGAAGAAGGGTTCCAAAAGGAAGATCAGATACCCAATATAAATAGTTAAGAATTTAGGACAGGGAAAGCCAGTTTATCTTGACTTGACTGAGCTGTATTTGGTCATCTTGTATTTGCTCAGGCATCAATGACTTGAGGTATTTCTTCTAGTGATGTGTTTTATCGACACATACAGCACCAAAGGGCAAAGCCTTCTAGCATAAAAATGCCTCCTGCACCAAGGTCAGTAGGTAGCACAGAAAACGCAATCATTATTTTCATATTTTTATGATCAACTTTTATCTCAGATGGCATGACCTTGGAGTGAAAACATAACTAAGGGGGTGGAGGCAAAGCACTTCATTATGTGCACACGGGGGCACTTCTCCCAGCAGGAACCTTTATTTTAAACTTTTACATATTTGCAAGAATACCGATCTTCAAACATAAACAATGTGGACTTGGATGCACTCAAGGCAATGAGTTTCACACAAAAAATGCACAAGTTACTGTATTAACAGATGGTACAATTTAACTTAACACAGTAGGTTGCAGAAGACAACTGAAGAAATCAGAGAGATATATAGACTATTTTGTAAGTTAATTGTGATATCAAAGGTAGAAAAAATACATTTATTAAAATGTTTTTTCACATATACAAAAGTATTATCTTGATATAAATATCCCATTACATGCTTACCACCGAGTTATATTTAGTTCTAATACCTATAAAAGCACAAAATACTTAATAATGGAAAGCAATGAAAAAGGACCTGCAGAATCCATGTCAAAGCCCTTTTTGGAGTTTCAATGTTTTATTATTTAATAGATTTTGGTCAATATTGGGAGTATCAATCAAAGCCTTGTTTGGAATCATATTATCTGTATGTGTAACACACTTTAACGAATGTGCATATGTTCAAAAAATGTAAAGGAGGGATATTCTGCCAAACGTTTATACTACTGAACAACTGTGTTATCAAACCTTTTTGCAAGAAGAGGTAAGTGGAGTTGTATTAAGGGTGAAGGTGTGCATGTCTGTGTTTGCTGGTTAGGAGCAGAGTCAGGGTTAAGTAAAGGGAAATGCTTAGTGTGTGTTTAGGAGTCTTTGCTGGAAAAGGTTATGTAAGGGGACATATTTAGTGCGAGTGACTGTGCGTGTTTGCGTGTAGAGTGCACCTGAGCTTTCTTGTCTGTATTACAGAAAAGTTTTTTTTTTCTAAGGTAAGGTGTTACGTTAGGATTATGGACAAGCTAACCCTGCCCCTAACCATAGCCCAACACCTTACCTTCGAAAAACCCTTTCCATAATACTATCACAATTCAGGCAAATTAGGGCTTAGTAAACCAAGAGGATTTTAGTTTAAAGATTAGGAAAGGAAATTGCTTTCTTTTTGCAATCTTCTGTAGTTTAAGGGTTTTGTATGTTTGGTAATATGAATGTTCAAAAGGAGTTTGTTGATATTTTGCATTCAACATTTAATCAGTTTGATCTATGTTTTATATACATATAAATATATATGTTTGTGTATGTGTGTGTGTGTGTGTGTGTGTGTGTGTGTGTGTGTGTGTATATATATATATATATATATATATATATATATATATATATATATATATATATATATACCTATTAGAAAATCAGAGTTACGGAACTTCGAATACCATATGGTCAACACCATATGATCGAAGTTCCGTAAATTCGAAATGAGAATTAAAAAAAAAAACAAAACAAAGAAAACGTACCCTGATGGGTTAAAGCAGGGGGAGGCAAGCTCCCCTGCACCACTACTTAAATATGCCAACTCCGAGATCGCACTTTAATTCACTACGGTGCGTAAAGGGAAGATTTCCCTTTCCTACACTGTAGTGCAATCTCGGAGTTGGTATATTTAAGTAGCGGGGGGTGTGGGGATGCAGGGGGAGCTTGCTCCACTGCCTACACCCTTTACTTTTTCTTTTTTATGTTAATTTTGAAGACTTCAAATGTTCAATTGTTCGATCATTAATGGTAGACCTTTAGTGATTCGAACAACTGAAAATTCGATGTTCCAATAGGAATCCATACACACACACGTGTATATGTTTATATCATATTATCGAGTTTTCAGAAACTCGAAATTCATATGGTTGAGATCATATGATTATTAAGTTTCCAAAAACTCGAATCATTAAAAAAAATACATTGGGGGCAAGCACTACATTGGGGAATAGGGTAAATTCCCCATTGAAGCATTTCTATGCAGATCATGGGTACAGTGGAGATAGAGGAATTTACCCTTTTCCTCAATGTAGTGCAATCTTGGGAGATGGTATATAATTTGCAGGGTTGTAGATGACAAACAATTTGAAAACTGAAAGAGAGAGAAACATAGATTTTTTTTTTAATTTGAGTTTCTGGAAACTTGATCATATGGTCTTGAACATATGAATTAATTTTGAGTTTCCAAAAGCTTGACAATATAAATCCGTGTGTGTGTGTAGAAATTAATAAGTGAGGTGATACAATGTATACTAGCCACATGAATTTGAATTTCACATGGTGCAAATTTCTTCCAGAGAATTCTCTTGGAATATGAATTTCATTGATGGTAGACTACATCCTCATTATCTCTGCGTTGTTTATTTTCCAATAAAAAAAGTAAATAAAAACACTTTGAAGAAAAATTAAAATCAAGTGATATGCAGCTGCAACCGGCCTGAAAGGGGAATCATCCAGTCCTAGAAGCAGAACTGCAGTACATGCAGGTTCATTAACTATAGTCCATAGATATGGGCATAAGACTGTAAAAATTGATTCAGTAAAGGGAAATTACATGAGTAATCCTTTTAGCTATTTACATGTTTGCATGTTTGACTTAACTAGGAGGTTAAGGACTAGGATATATGAACATGAACATCAAGCACAAAAACATTAACAATGCACTTATTTTAACACAGTTCAGTCTGTGTACAATTCAGAAAGTTTCCGTCTTGTACAGTGGAAAAAGCTGATTTAAGAAAAAGGGGTGGAGAACATGAAAGTTTTTTTTTTATAATTTAGAGACATTTAATGGCAATAGTTTTATGCAAATAAATAGCTGGGGTTAAATGCACAAATATATACATAAATGTATTTTAAATATAAAATCAGCACTCTCGAGTCTTTTAGGTTGAACTTTTTTAAACTAAAACATTTTAAATAGAATGGATTTAATGTACATTTTGTATATAGCTATGTTAGTTGGCGACTTATTTTACTTGATTTTTGACTGAATATGTGCAAATGGGTGTGATGGTAAAATCCAGTCCTGTTAAAAAAATCTTGTCTGGATCAATAAAGATGCAAGTACTTCAAGGTACCATCTGGGTCTGATTTGAATTTGTTTTTTCTAAATTTTTTAAATTTACTTATATTTGTAATTTATCTTAGACCATTTTTTTCTTGGGTTTTTCTTTTATTTACTCACCAGTTTGACAAACCCACATCAAAATATTACATGTTACACTAAGAATGGAAGCAGGAAGTGAGCCAGATGAGAGATAAGTGTAGAACAAAAATAATAAACAGGTATGGAAAATATTAAGAAATTTAAGAAAGGAAATCTAGACAGTAGAAGAAGACAAAAATGATGAGGGAACTGCAGGGGAGCAATGGTGAAATCTGATTAAAACTATTTCTAAGGGATTTTGTATACAGAAGGATAACAGGTGGAGACATCTATTAAGCAGCTGAAGGGAGAAGGAAAAAGATAGGATGAGTCTGGCATAATGATTAAGGTCTTCACCTCATAAACACAAGGTACAGGGTTTGATTTTGATCTTAGGTTACTGGCTAGGCTTAAAATGGCCCTTCAGAGCAATTAGCCTACTATTCACCTATGAACCTATACAGTGCAGAAAAGAGGGAAGTAATGAAATGGAAGAGAGAATTTAAATGACTGCAAACAAGTAAAGTAGGATAGGAAGACAGAAGGAGATGACAAATGATCTAAAAACTGAAAGCAAGACAAATGACAGTATGCAAGGAACGGCAGATGTCAGGGGATGTATAGTTGGAAAAACTAGCCTAAAGTAAGACATTACTTTGAAGAAGAATGAAAGGTAGAAGGCAAAATGTTACAGTGGGTGGAGTACAGGCAAACAGTGGGGGTAACAGAGAGCAGGGCAGGAATTTTATGAAGGCTGTGTAAGGGACATAAAATAAAAACTTCAAGTATTTGTTGATGACTATGCTAATATGTGTAAGTGAATCACTGATAGGATAGAAGAAGCTATATAGGCAGTTCTGGAAATTTTCTTAGGGTGGTGACTGCATGTGAAAAAATTAGAAGTTATGTACCTACCATAACGTTCCATGTTAGTTGTCTTCTCTCGCCTTCTTTCTTGCTGGATGGGTTCGGATCCGATCCTCGGCTCCGACTCGGCACTTGCTAAGCTCGAGAGTCACTTTTACCAGCTCGAGGCAGCCCCATATCCCATGATGCAAGGCGGTAATTACCCAGATCTCGTTTGGTATCTAGAGGAAAAACTGCCTACCAAAAAACTTTCCACTAAGGAAAGAGGAACAACTAGTAGTAGAGGCCTCGGTAGAAGGCATGGTTTCAGCTGGAGAAAGAACCGCTTGCTCGGTTTCGGCCGAAACCGAGACACTCGCGGTTTGCTTAATCGCGGTTTCGCCCGAGACCGCGGACCGCGAGTGTCGGTCCTTTTCTTTTCGTTTTTTGGAAATTTGCGCTGTTGGAGGATCCGACGGCATAATGTAGGCAAAATCAGAGCCGAAAATTTGTTCAGCAAACTCCGACCGACGTCTGAGCGTCCGTCGGTTAAAAGAAGAGCAGGCAAGACAAGCTGCTACGTCGTGGTCTGGGCCTAAGCAATGTATACAGTAGGAGTGGAAATCTTTATGAGGTATTTGTTTCCCACAGGATAAACAGTTATTAACTTTCTCTGACATCGGCTGAGGCAAGAAAGAGTCCCCAACGGGGTACTTATCTTTTTAGAAGTCTTCGAAGTAGTATTCGGTAGTAGTAATCTCTGGATCTGACCGACCGGCACTTGCGAACAGCTTCTGCTGCGGCAAGAAAGACAGAGGAAAATGGCGTCGGCTGATGCCTTTATACCCGAATAACTGCAGCTATGACGTCGGGTGAAGTGCGACACCAGCCGAAGCCAGACCCAGACTTTGGAATCCGGCCGACCGAAGGGCTGCCTGACGACAGGACAACCCATTTGTAAGGACTGCAGATGCATCCTTGAAGGACATCCAGGTAATCAAGGCCAAGAACTAACTGGTGCCCAAGGAAGAAGAATCTTCCAGAGAAAAGGGAGATCAAGGTCTGTCCAGGCAAGGGGGACAGGAGGGAGGGACGCAAGAAAGAAGTCGAGAGAAGACAACTAACATGGAACGTTATGGTAGGTACATAACTTCTAAATGTTAAGTTGTCAATCTCGCCTTCATTCTTGCTAGATGGGACTGCGTCCCTAGCACCTCTATCCTGGGTGGCTCAATGGAACAGACTCTTGAGAACTGTGGAACCAAAGCTTGCCCTATCCCTGGAGGCCAAATCCAATTTGTAATGAGAAACAAAGGTATGAGGAGTGGCCCAAGTGGCTGCTGCACAAATAGTATCTAAGGGTAGCCTAGCCTGAAAAGCTGTAGAAGTGGCTAGGCCTCTTGTGGAATGTGCTTTAGGTTTTGAGCTCAGTTGTTTGCCCCTAAGTTGATAAATGTCAGAAATGGTGGAGGATAGCCATCTGGATAAGGTCACTTTAGAAACAGGGAGACCTTTTTTATTTTCAGCATAAGAAAGGAAGAGTTGGTCAGATTTCCTAAATTGCTTCGTTCTGTCCAAGTAATATCTGAGTTGGCGGTGAACATCTGGGTAATGTAATTTTTGTTCCGCCCTGTTAGAATAATTTGGAAAAAATACAGGAAGATCAATGGATTGGTTTAAATTTGTCTTAGAAGCAACTTTGGGCAAAAAGGATGGATTGGTTCTCAAGGATACCCTGTCCTTGTGGAAGACCAAATAAGGGGGACGAACAGAGAGGGCATGAAGTTCCGACACTCTTCTAGCCGAGGTAATGGCGACAAGAAAGAGTGTCTTCCAAGAAAGAAACTTTAATAAACATGAAGCAGCCGGTTCGAAAGGGGGAAGTATCAAGGATGTCAGCACTAAATTTAGGTCCCACTGTGGTGGAGGATCCCTAACAGGGGGCTTTAGAAGGAACACTCCTTTAAGAAAAGCTTTACAAAGCTTGTGGGACATAATGTTGTGGTCTGCAAACCCGACATGAAAGTTCGAGATTGCTGCCAACTGAACTTTGACTGTGGAAGACGAAGAACCTAAGTGAAAAATTTCTGCTAGAAAATCCAAGATTGACTGAACAGGGGCAGTAAAGGGATCTATGTTCCTAGCTTTCGCCCAAAGGGAGAAACGTTTCCACTTGCTAGAGTAAATCCTCCTGGTAGAGGACTTAAGAGAAGCTACTATGATGTCTCTAACGGGGTTAGAGATCATAGGAAGCCTGGCTAAGGAAGGAAGTGGAGCAACCAAGCTGTGAGGTTGAGGGAAGGAACGGACCGGTGCAGTTGACCCGACTGGTGGGTCAGAAGATCTGGCGCTGGGTCCAGATGCCAAGGCTGCACCAAGAGATGGCGATGAAGGAACGGGAACCAAATTTGTCGAGGCCAGTAAGGGGCAATGAGAATCATTTTGGCTCTCAAAATGGCCGCTTTCTGGAGTACCTGTGGTATCAATGGAAAGGGAGGAAAAGCATAAAGGAGTCCCTGGGGCCAATCTTGGGTAAGAGCGTCTCTGGGGGGATGGCCCGGAAGTGGGAAGAGAGAGAAGAAGTCTGGGCATTTGCTGTTTTGAGGAGTAGCAAAAAGACTGCAGCATGGGCGGCCCCACTTCTGAAAAATCTCCTCCACTATGGATTGCTTGAGAGACCACTCGTGAGGCATGAGTATAGCTCTGCTCAATCTGTCCGCTATTATGTTGGTTTTCCCAGGGATATGCGTTGCTACCAGAAACCGATGAGAGGAGATCGCCCATTCCCAAAGTCTGAGAGCCTCTCGACACAAGGGATAGGACTTGGTTCCGCCCTGCTTGTTGATGTACCACACTACGGACATGTTGTCCGTATGAACTGCAATAGTTCCTAAGGGAAGAAAGTCGTTGAGGGCTTGCAACGTTAAAAGCACTGCTCTCATCTCTAGGACATTTATGTGCAGGTGGTATTCGAATGGTTGCCACGTGCTATGAACCATCCTGCCCTGATAATGCCCCCCCCACCCGATCAGGGAGGCATCCGAAGTGACCGTGGCTACCGGGGCCGGGGGAACAAATGGTCTGCCCTGATGGACTAGAGGAGAGGAAATCCACCAGGATAGATGGTTCTTGCAGGCCTGTGTCACTAGGATCTTGTGACGCATGGGAAGCTGCTGGAAGGACCACTGAGTGAACAACATCCACTGTAGGAGACGCATGTAAAAACGGGCCAGAGGAAGAAGTGTGATGGCAGCCGCCATGAGGCCCAACACTTTCAGGACCAGCCTGGCTTGTACCTTTTTGTTGGCCAGGATGATCCGAACGTGGTTTTGGATATCTAGGATTCTCTGACTTGTTAGGTTTGCTGACATCCGAGTAGTGTCTAGATTTGCACCTATAAAGGTAATAGATTGGCAGGGTGATAAGAAGGACTTTTCAAAGTTTACCGAAATTCCCAACTGACTGCAGAGACGTAGGGTGTAGTCTCTGGCTTGGATGAGTTGATGCCTGGTGGTGGCTGAGAGGAGCCAGTCATCGAGATACGGAAACACCTGGAATCCTTGACATCTCAGGTGAGCCGTGACCACTGCCATGCATTTGGTGAACACTCTGGGGGCTGTAGTGAGACCAAAGGGCAGGGCTCTGAATTGAAAATGACTGGTCCCCAGCCGAAAGCGGAGAAACCTTCTGGAGCTTCTGTGGATTTTTATGTGATAGTACGCATCCTGAAGGTCTATGGAGCACATCCAGTTGTCTTTGCCCAGAAAGGGCAAAATCGATTGAAGTGTGACCATCCGAAATCTCATCTTTTTGACAGACTTGTTGAGCCTGCTGAGGTCTAATATTGGTCTCCAGTCTCCCGTCTTTTTGGGAACCAAAAAGAACCTTGAGTAGATTCCGGACTCTAAATGGTCTGTTGGAACTGGCTGGATGGCCCTTTTTTCTAGAAGCTTTGAAACCTCTAGTTTTGCCATTTCCCTTAGACCGGTTGGAACGTCTGGAAGGGAACTTTTCTGAGGGAAAAGGCTTTCCTCGAAGGGAATCTTGTAACCCTTGGATATGATCGGCTGTACCCATCTGTCTTGAGAGAGGGAAAACCAGGCCTCTGGGTACAGCCACAATCTCTCCCCCGACTGCCTCCAAGGGTGGACAGTCGGGCAACACCTCAGGGATGCTGGAAGGGCTTGTCAGAGAGAGGCTCTCTACTGCCCTGGTTTTGCGGACCCCTTCTGCCCCTAGGGCGACGTCTATTGTTATTACCCCCTCTGCCTCTGGGGGTAAACTGACCACGTGCGTCCGGCGTGACTCCCTGAGATTTTCGGAACCACATCTTCCCCCCTTTCTGACCTTTGGGATAAGGCCTAGAAGGGGTGGAGAAACTGACTCCTACGGCAGAAAGAGTCTTGCCGTCTTGCTCACACCTGGTCAACGTGTCCTTCACCTGAGGGCCAAACAAAGTTGACCCATCATAGGGAGAGTTTGTGAAGGACGCCTTAAAGGGGTCTGCAAAATTACAGAGCCGCATCCAGGACTGACGTCTGAGAGCCACTCCTGTGCCTGCAGCTCTACTCGCCCCATCGGCAGCATAAGAAATGAGCCGCATGGAGGAGTTGGTTATGGAGTTAAGGATTCCCAGCTGAGAAGCAATCTTTTCCTGAGCCCCTGCTGCTGAAGGATCCTGTACTACTTCACCTAATTCTTTAAGGATGTCCCTTTGAAGTCTGGTGAAGTGACATAAATAATTCAGCGAATGCATAGCAAAGGTCGCTGAGGAAAACATCCGCTTACCATACCTGTCCATAGTCCTGGACTCCTTGTTAGGAGGATGGACTGGTACGGAAGGATCTGCAAGTTCCTTCTTAGTGGCGGCCGCCACCACCATGGCATCAACTGGGACACCTTTAGTAAGAAACTGCTTTTCTGCGGGGGCCGTAATAAATTTTGAAGGTCTCCTAGGGACTGGTTCCACCGAATCAGGAGATGCCCACGCCTTTCGAGCTATGACCTCCATGACAGGGTTGAAAGGTGGAGACACCCAGGAGGTGGAGGGTCGAGATCCAAAAGCCTCCAGGTATACCGATTCATCCTCGGAGGGGTTAATGGAGGGCCAGTTCCCCCTCTGTTTCAGGAGCTCAAGGATGTCTGAAAAGGAGACATCCTCAGAGGGGGATCTTGGGGACCCCTCCGACTCATCTAAATCGGTATCCGAGGTAGTAGACTCAGGAGAGTCTAAATGCTTCCTCTTGCAAGTCCTCTTACGCGGGGGTTCACCTGAAGGATCAGGAGAAACCTCGGAAGAGGAAGTTCTTCCCAATGGGGAGACATGGGGCGATGGATCTCTGGGTCCGAGAGCAAGAAAACGGGAAGAGGCATCTACAGGCACCGTAGAGGGAGGAGCTACAGGAACCGACTGCTGGCTAAGCTCTGGGGCTAGCACACTCCTCATCACCTCGAAGGCTCCCCTCCCAGGGAGGGCCAAGAGATCCCGCTCCGAAGAAACAGGGATCCCTGGTCCCACCAAAAGGGAAGGCTCCGAAGCAGATGTCGGGGCCGAGCTCACCAAGCCGAAGCTCCGAGAGGGAGAACGGGGTCAGCCAAGGGTCCGATGCCACTCGCCCCCTCGGAACCAACCAGGGAAGCCCGACGCCCTGATCCCTCCAAGGAAGGTCTCAAGGAGGAGATAGGAGTCGAGGACGATGGAGCCGAAAGGTGTGGCATCGGCTCCGAAGCAGCAACAGTCATGGTACCAATAATCTCCGGCTCCGAGCTCTGTAGGAGAGTCGAAGGAGGAATTTCAGGGGGATGTAGAATAGCTGACGTCTGATGAGACGGGCTATGGAGCATCTGGGCTAGTGCCTGTGACTTTAATAGCCTACTTACCACTCTCTCTAAGTCGTGGTCTGAGAGCCTGGAAGACCTCGATGATCGGCTCCGATGGCTCCGCTCCGAAAGCAAGGGAGAGGCTGGAGCCGAGTGAATAGATTCCAAAGAAGGAGATCTAGACCTCTTTTTGGACGGAGCCATCGGAGCCAAAGAACATTCGGCTCCAAGCGGAGCCGCTCCAGCCGGAGCCGAGACATGCTTCGATGCTAGGGTGTCGGCTCCAGATGGAGCCGACACAGGTGCCGAAGCCAAGGTATTGGCACAGAAACTTCCAACAAGGAAGGATCGGCTCCGGACGGAGCCGATGTCGACTCCGGCGGAGTCGGAACCAAGACCACAGACTTGGACACCGAAGCCTGGGTCTTGGGAGGCTTAGAGGACTTCCCGGAGCCGACTTTAGCCGGGGAGCTCTCTGGTTTAAGAAGACCCCTAAGGATCAACTTATTTCTACGTTCCTGCAGGACTCTCTGGCTGAAAGAATGACATATAGCACAGGAGTCCTGCAGGTGTAGGGGTCCCAGGCAATAAATACAAGAAGTGTGACCGTCTGTCAGAGACATCTTCTGACAACACGAGTCACACTTCTTGAAACCTGAGACCCTAGTATCTTTGGACATGACTCGGTTGTAAAACACTCACACACACCAATCAGTCCAACCAAGACACTAACAACTGTAAATTTATTAATAACTAACAAAATTAGATATTAAATTACAGTGACACAACACACACACACACCTGAGGGAAATCCTTACAGGAACTGTGAGGGTGGGAAAGGCCTAAGGCCCGAAAAACTAAACTAAGAGAACTAGGGGAAAAAAGGGGTATGGAGCTAAGTGAAAGTACACTGAAGGATTGAATGAAGACTAAAGGACTAAAATTTAGGGTTTTGAAACACCTAAACCTGACAAATAGCAAGAAAAATATCACTTACCAGGAGCTGGTAAAAAGGATGACCTCATTAGCGAAGCGGCAAACGAGATCTGGGTAATTACCACCTTGCATCATGGGATATGGGGCTGCCTCGAGCTGGTAAAAGTGACTCTCGAGCTTAGCAAGTGCCGAGTCGGAGCTGAGGATCGGCTCCGAACCCATCCAGCAAGAATGAAGGCGAGACTGACAACTTAACATCTAAAATTGAGGGGGGTATGAAAAAAAAAGGATGGTAATTGTACTAAAGTGGGCAAATTTCCTGAAAAAAGACAAAGAGGTAAAGGAAACAGTACGACAGTAAGACATGACCATTTTAGTGGGTAGACAGAAGATGTTTCCACTGGGAATGGCAAGAAAAAACAATGGTAGCAAAATAGGAAAGTCTGCCAATAGTCATATACATAAAGAGGGACATTTGAAATTACGATGACGGCAACATAGTGGTGAAAATGGTAAGAGTCATGATGACTTTTACTACTAGGAAAAGGCTTAGGTTGGGAGTTATGCAAGGGTAGAGGATGTCCAACTTTAGGAAACTTGAAATGGAGATGGTCTTAGGTATTGCGTGAAAGAATAAGAAGAAAGGAAATAATGAAAACTAAGGAGAATGAAGAGTAGATTAAGATAAGCAGAAAAGAAACACATTGAACAAAGAATTGAAGGAAACAAAAAATGACAGAAAGAGTAAAATGGAATTGTCATGAAAGAAAATTAAGCTAAGGCTAGGAGATGGAAAACAGACCATAAGACGAGAGAAGAGGAGGAGATAAATTAAGTCTGGTAGTTTACCTGACATGAAGGACAGGACAGCCTTTCATTTGAAAAGCTTAAGGAAAAATTAAACTAGGCAGAAAGGATGCTTGGCAGTGTATTTAAATGATGGAATAAGGTAGGGCAGGATTACACTTTGGGAAAGTAGGGAAAGGAGTGGGTAGCTGAGTAGTGAAGGGGTGGATGAGGTACAGAAAGCAATAATAGTGGGTATATATCTTATAACTTCATCAATAATGAAAGGCATAAATTAATAAGAACAGGGAGTTGCCAGTTCTACTAGGGGAAAGAAGACTAGAAGAAATCTATACAGGAACTGCAAAGGAATTATATTTATCTGGTAAAGTGCATATCAGACATGTAGGAATACTGTACAGGTGGTACCTACCTCTGGAGGGGATATGTGAGCAAGGCAAAAGTGCTAGTGATGTTGCAATGAGAAAGTGATGTTCTCCATGGCATAGGAGGGTATAAGAAAACAAAGGGTCTCAGTAACTGAAGGGAGGCAGAAGTGATACAGGATCACCTTAAATTGTGAGTGAAACCAAGGGCGGGGATATGGATAAACTCCATAAGAATGAGGAAAGGAGGGTGCAGTATACCTGGGAATGGATAATGACAAAGAAAGATAGTGGGGGAGACAGAGATCAGATAAAATTAATATAGAAAATGTGAGATACTGAAAGGGGTGAGAGAGGGGGAGAATTAAATAAACATTGCTACAAATTGGAGGGCATTTCCTGAAAATTAAAAAAAAAAAAGATTGGGTGGGGGGCAGAGGAGAAGGTGTGGAGCTGGAAGAAACAGATTAGAAGTGTACCAGAAATATTCAGGAATGCTAGTATGAAGAAGATAGTCAAATGAATATTGCAATGTGTTTTGAAAAATTCAAGAAAAATTATATAAGAATGAAATTATTCATACAAAGTATTAATTATATTTCGTGAAAGGTTATAAACCAGCAAATATAGTTCCTACGAGAGGAATATAGGAAGAATGCAAGGCAAGCAATCACAGGGACCATAAGGTGCCTAGCAATATGCATCTTTAAGCAGACACACTTCTTGCCACCCTTTTCAAATAGTTAATAGTGCTCACCTCCCAGTCGAACAGGGCTATGCATGACAACTATGGGGTAAACTGGTGTCTACCTATACAACCATAAAGACTAATTTTAAAAGCAGCCAAAGTAGTACTTTCTTTGACATGTAGTGGTAACTTATTCCATAGGCTGGAAGTATGTTGAAATCTTATTCTACAGACTAGGAGTACACCTAGTTAAAAACCTATTCCTACAGCTAATCTTGTTTATTTGAAGGTGTAGATTTTGATCCCTCATGCAGGTGTTTGTACAACCACTGTTTTGAGAAGAAATAGGTCAAATAGAATTTTGTCTTTCATGGTTCAATCTGATTTGATATTCAACTGATAAAGGGACAGCTGAAAGTGCTTATCCCCATTCCACTTTTATTTTTAAATT
The DNA here is from genome assembly GCF_019279795.1 of Protopterus annectens. Lineage (NCBI taxonomy): Eukaryota > Metazoa > Chordata > Ceratodontiformes > Protopteridae > Protopterus > Protopterus annectens. The sequence continues at coordinate 109,193,814 of NC_056750.1, read as the reverse complement.
TATTTTTATTTGAATAGAGAGTCCTATGTGATTTTATCTTGTTCATGAGCATTAGAATATACTTCCATACTGCAAGCTTTTACTTTGCTTTCTGGTAAAAGGGGCAGGCCATGCCTGAATTGCTTCATTTTGGCAGGTTTTGGCCTGATCATACCACTCCCCACTCTATGTCTGCCATACAAACCTGACACTTACTGGGCTTAATGGTCAAACCTGCCCTCTGTAGTCTGCCCAGCACCTCACTGACATGCTGAAGGTGCTCTTCCAGGAATGGTTGTAGATGGCAATATCATCCAGGCAAGCAAGGGCAAAATCTCCTGCTCTTGCTAGGATATGACCTACCAGCCTCTGGAAAGTCTACGTGGCATTTTTCATCTCAAAGGGCATCTCCGGGAACTCATACAAGCTGAAAGGAGTCACAAAGGCTGACCTCTAGCATTGGGAGTCAAGGGCACCTGCCAGTAGCCCTTGGTAATATTCTTAACCCAACCCAGCTGCTATAGGGCATCTGTCCTAGGTATGGGGTAAGCATCTGACTATGTGTGACTATTTAATTTCCTGTAGTCCACACAGAACCAGATGCCGCTATCTTTGGTACCAGCACCAATGGGGAGGCCCAGGGACTGCTGGACTCCTGGATTATTCATTACCCCTAGTTCCAACATTTCTTGTATCTCCTCCCTCGGAGTCTGTTTGACTCACTCAGGCACTCTATAAGGAGCCTGCTTAATAGGCTTTTGGGGTCCTGTATCCACACAATACTCAGAGGTGATCTCTGCTTAACATACAAGGCCATGTCAAACCCTGAGCTGTTGGACATGCTCCACTTAAAGAAATTCCAATCCCTCAGAGCCACACGCTCCAGGGATCTAAACCTTGTCTTCACAATGAACAAAACATGCTGGAGGGATAGGTTCTTGACCCAGAGACTACGCATACTCTGGAATAGACTGCGCATGCATGTCAAGCAGAGCACCTCCTTGGCCCTCTTCAAAAAGAACCTTGACAATTGGATGGGAGATAGGAAATTCACCCCAGGGATCACGTCAGTCGCCCTGCTAGACAGGGGTCCAGGGAAGTAAATATTGTGGGAAGAAATATCCAGGGAATTGTTATGGCTAGGCTTGTATAGGCCCTAGGGCCGACAGCCTAGTACCAACCCATGAACCAGGTGGGTGTACCCTGGTTTCCCAGTGAACATGCCTCCAAACACCTGTAACACTGCTCAGATTTCTCGAACCTGGGTAGGTGATAGCTGCTGGGACATTGCTACCCCTTCCAATGAGGTGTCAGTCCAAGCCTCACTGAGATGATCAGTTACCAGATCACCCTCAGACTCCCCCTGTCATCCAATGCAAATACTCAACTCTATCATGGTAAGGTTTCATCATGTTAACATGGTACAAACTGTACCCCTGCTTCCTGCCTAGCAGTTCTACCATGTAATTAACATCACTGACCTTCATTACCACTTTGAATGGTCCCTCCCAAGCTGACTGCAGCTTATTGTGTCTGACAGGAATGAGAACCATAACCTGCTGCCCCACAGTATACTCTCTAGCTCTAGCATTCCTGTCATACCACACCTTTTCCCTGCTGCTGGGCTTCTGCCAGGTTCTTCTGGGCCAAGCCCATGAGTTCCTTGAGCCTTGTCATGAAGTTTAGGGCATATGCCACGCCAGAATCCTTGTGGGAGTCACACCCACCCTCCCACTCATCTCGAATCAAATCTTAACATTCCCTCACCCTATGCCCATACAGCAACTCAAATGGTGAAAAACCTCTGGATTCCTGGGGCACCTCTCTAAGCAAACAGCAGATGGGGCAAGTATTTGTCTCACTCCCTTCTAAACTGGTCTGCAAATGCCTGTAGCATGGTCTTTAGTGCAGAGTTTAACCTCTTCACAAGACCATGAATCTGGGCATGGTACGGGGTGGTCTTTGGGTGCTTCATCCCACAGTGCTTCTAGAGACAAGCCAGCAGGTCTGACAAGAAATTTGCACCTCTGTCAGTCAGTATTTCTTTTGTGAAACCTACCCTGCTGAAAATCTCTAACAAAGCATTTGCTACCTTTTCTGCCTCAATGAAGGACAGAGCCACTGCCGCAGGGTATTTGACAGCATAATCTACCACCACTAGAATATACTTCTTTCCTGTGGAACTTGGGGTACTCAGAGGCCCCACAATATCCATAGCTACCCTCTGGAATGGCTGCTCAGTCACAGGTAAAGCCATCAAAAGAGCTTTCACCTTGTCTCCTGCCTTGCCTACCTTTTGGCGCTGCTCACAAGTCCTGCAGTAGCCTGTTACATCCCTGGAAATCCCAGGCCAATAAAAGTTCTGCATAATACGTCTCTTTGTATGCTTTATGCCTATATGACCTGTAAAGAGAATGTCATAGACTGTGGCTAGAAGTGCCAGATGGTAGGCTCTGGGCACTACCAACTATTGTATTCTCTAACCCTCCAGGGCTCCCTCAGGGGTTAACTCTCTATACAGTAACCCTTTGTTCGAGTATACATATTCTCCTTTTCATTGAGAATCAGGCACCTCCCCAGCTAACTCTCTCAAGCCATGTGATGTAGGGCCTGAGAGCTGAGCCTCTCTCAACTCTCTCTTGGTAATCCTTCCCAGTTCCCCTTCACATACAGGCTTGTATCCTCTGACAACAGTGCCTCACTGTCAGCCTGGGTACTAATACTCACCGCTGCCCTTGCAGGGAACATCAGTACCGACAAGCAGCTGTGGCTCACTTACAGTCTCACTGCTACAGGGTAGCTCCTTCCCTGAAGTAGCCATCTCACCGGTCCTGGAGTCAAGTGTGCAGTCTGTCTGGGTCTCTCCCAGGCTACCAGACCACATGCTTGTCTCCAAGCCTGACTGCATGTAACTGCATGAGTACTGCATCATCAAAATCATTCCCTATCAGAACATCTGCAGGGATATCCTCAAACGCACCTACTTGCTTGCTTCCTTTTCCACCCTCCCAATCAAGGTGAACCTTAGCCATAGGTATTTGGAATGGGGTCCCTCCCAAACCTCTGACTGGAGTAGAATGCCCAAGCAAGTAGTGCTCCTCTTTAACCATTGCAGGCTTCTCAATGGTTAGGTCAAAGGCTTTCTCTCTCTTAGCAGAGCCCTGTTTCCCATCTACTAAGATAGGATATAATCTCTTGTGGTAGTCCTTGCTGTCTCCAGAAAACTTACTGCTGGCATTCCCACTTACTGGCTTTCCCACCTTTTGTTCCCCACTTTGCCTCCATAGACAACTATAAGCTACATCGCCGCACTTGTTACATTTAAAACATTTAACCATTGATCTTGGCCATATATCTGAACTAGTGGTGGACTCTGTTGGGGTGGTTTAGGCTGCCCACCATGGGTTCCCTTAGACCCATGTGCAGCACTGGGTATCCATTTCCAGTGCAGTGATGTGCTGCTTGCTAGGTATAGATCTCCCTTTTTCCCCAACTCATCACCGGTATTGCATTCCCCATCTGCCAACCAGATTATCACGTCCTCACGCAAAGTGCTAAGGGCTTGTTCCCTCACCAAAAGGTCTGACAGTCCTTCAAAAGTGGTGACCTGACACCCATCTATGAAAATAAGTGTTTAGCTAAGCAATATAGTCACACACACTTTCATCTGCCTTGCGTCTATACTCAAGAAACTTTTTTTCTATAAGCTTCAGGTGTTAACTTAAAACACACTACTTAAATTATAATAAGTTGAAAATTGTTTATCAGTATAAAACGATTTAGAAACAGCAGTTACAGCTTTACCATGGAGTAAGGGGGTCAGAAACCGTACCCAGAGCCCTTGGTCAAAATTATACTGTTTACAGACCCTTTCAAACATGAATAAAACTATCAAAATTATCACCCTCTGCAAATTGTGGAAGAGATTTAATGACTTTACTGCTTCTGGGGTTCGGTTACTCCCTTCACCTTTACATCCATGACCCTGGCAAAGAGTCAACATTTCCTTTTCATGTTGCATCTGCCTCTCATTTTCTTCAGCTTCCAGATGTCTCAGTCTCTCTACTGATTCTAATTCCATTTGTTTATGTTTCTATTTTTCTTCAGCCTCCAAATGCTACAGTTTCTCATTTTCTTCAATTCTAAATGCCACAGTCCCTCTGCTGATTCTACTTCCAACCATTTGGCCTCCAGTTCAAGTATCCTTAACTCCAGACAAATTTTTAAGTCCTCTGTGGAAAGGATGAACTGTCCATTTTCTGAGTGTTGTATATCCCTAAGGCCAGTCTGGCTGTCCTCCTGGTTGCTGATCTATGATGCAGCTGTGAGATTAAGGCTGCAATCATTTCTGCTTTAGTCAGGTTGGCATGCACCAATCCTTTGTCAAGGCACATCTCAGCCAGCTGGCTCCTTGTCAGCCTCTGCTGATATCCTTGCCTGCTCTTCCTAAGTTAACAAAAACATAAATAAAACTCTTGTGATATGAAACTCTGAATGTATACTGTGTGGCTGCTTCAAAGTACAAATGCCTTCTTTAGTGACCACTGTTTACAGGCTACAGGACCAGTAATCGATGAGCCTCAATCCTCACCACTGGTACCAGTGGGGGACGTACACTGGGAGGATAGCAAGTACACACAAAGTATTTCCAGATGGAGCTCTCTGCATCAAGTGCAATTTCCCTTAAGAGTGCACAGAGACCACAGTCAGCCCGGGGCTGGTTTCTCCCTCTTTCTCCAGATCCTCAGTAAGACTCCCCCACTGGCACAGCTACACAGTTGAGATCTCAGCTGAGTGGCCAAGTCAAAACCTCCAGCACCCTCTCTGTCCCACAAGTGCTTCATGTCCCTACCCAAGTAGCTAACACACACACACACACACACACACACACACACACACACACACACACACACACACACACACACACACACACACACACACACGCTTTGAGGTTTGATTTACACACACACTTGGGAAAGGCTGGCACAGGTTTACTAGCTATTCCCCCTTTTGCCCACACTATAAGGTAGTTATCACTGCCACCAGTCAACTCCATATTAGCTACTTTAAGGCCCTTAACAACAGGTGTCCAATGTTACTATGTAATATTAATACAAATGGTAGTTTGACCAAGTGCAAGGCTATTAGGAGTGGCCCACACAGTGTCACCAAATAAATATCCAAGAACTCACAAAAGTTAAATATCTCTAGACAGATCAGCCACAATGAAAGATTTAAATATAGTTAATAATAAACAATAAAAGAACAAAAAGATACTCAGTACATATCACAGTGACATCAGAGTTCAAAATCACAGGAAATATTTAAAACAATATTGCAGGACAATCTCAAATAAATAAAGAAAAATATCTAAACTAAGCTTTGCTATATTCCTGACTATATCTAAGAAAATTATACTATTCCCTAGTAACTTCCTTCATCAGGTCCAAGACAGAATACAAAATGGTCTATATCAGAAGCACGAAAAGGCTTCTGAGCGAATAAGGAAACAGCGACACACATTCATCGAATCGCATTTAAGCGATTCGATGAATATGTCATAGGGCAAGGAGATAGTTGGCCAACTTCATGGAGTTGCCCTTTCCTTCCCTATAGTGCGATCTCGGAGTTGGTATATTTAGTTAGGGGGTGTGGGGGGGGGGCACAGCCCCCCACCTGTTTATGGTGTTAAGTTATTTTTTTTAGTGAATGGCCGCGCAAGTTTTTTCCTTAGGGAAAATTTTGATTAAGTGGCTGTTCGCTATTTTCAGGTTTCGTGCATTGTGTGTCACTTTTATGTAGTCGAACATATGCACTTTTGGTGTTATAATATAGACCCTACAAAATGCCCTGTCTCTTTCAGAGAGTTCTCAAATTAATATCTCAAATATTACTGCTGGGATTGCTGGCAGAATGACAATTTCTTGTCATCTGACTCTGTCCCAGGTGAAACCCTCACTGCTAGAAACTGGCAGTATTTAGCATCTACCTGTGAAAATACACACAGACCACAGATCTTAGGCAGATGCTGGAAGGCATAAAACAACTGTATTCCTTCATACCTTCAGAGGTAGTAATTAGTTCACTCTGAAGATAATACAGAAAGTTTCTCAGCAGAGATTATGTCTCCAGCCTGGCGTATAAGTAATTTAATTTCAGCTATTTTTCTGAAGTTGACCTCCTGTATTTGAGTTTCCACTGTTAAAATATATACGTTTAAACAGTTACAATAGTGCATGCACATTTCTCTTCTATTCCAGTAGGGCACATTATGGTTATATTTTAAGCACAAGCAATTTATAAAATACCTTTTTAGCACACGTCTGTACAAACCAGTTTGATATACACACGACATACAGTTCTAATACACTTGTAACACAAGCATCTTATACAGATCATGTTGGTATTCACAAATGACATATAATTATTTACAAAATTCCAGATAGTTGAGCTGGCAGCATCTCCCTCTGTCACAGGGTATACTTCAAAAGAATGAAAGACCATATTATTGAAGAGAAGAAGGCCGAGATGGGATCTCTGAAACTTCATTTGAAAGAATGACCACATAGCCGACAAGTTTCCAAAAGTAAGGAAAGTACAGTTTTGTACCTACCATAAATGTAGATGTCTGATAGGTATGCATCTGCAGTCATCACATATGGGTTGTCCTGCCTCAGGCAGCCCTTCGGTCGGCCGGATTCCAAAGTCTGGGTCCTGCGTCGGCTGATGTCGCCTGCTCCCCGACGTCAGAGCACCTGGGGTATAAAAGCGTCAGCCGACGCCATCTTCTTCAGTCTTTCTTGCCGTGTGGTGCCCGAAGCAGAAGCTGTTCGCAAGTGCCGGTCAGCCAGCTCATATAAATTCGCTTTCCGAAGACTTCAAAAGCTAAGTACCCCGTTGGGGACTCTTTCTTGCCTCAGCCGATGTCAGATAAAGTTAATAATTGTTTAACTTGTGGGAAACAAATACCTCATAAGGATTTCCACTCTTACTGTCTTCCCTGCTTAGGCCCAGACCATGACGTCTCGGCCTGCTCAGCCTGCGCTTCCTTCAACCGACTCTTAGACGTCGGTCGGAGTTCGCAGAAGAGTTTTTTGGGGCTAGTTTTTCATACAAAATGCTGTCGGAAACCCCGACATCCCATTTAATTAAGAAATGGAAAGACAAGGACCGACACACGCGGGCCGCGGTTTCGGCTGAAGCCGTGGCTAGGCCTACCGCGAGTGTCTCGGTCTCGGCTGATACTGAGTCCTTGGTTCTTCCGAACCCTGAAACAATACAACCGACAGCCTCGGCCCCGGAGCAGGCGACATCAGCTGACGCCGGACCCAGACTTTGGAATCCGGCCGACCGAAGGGCTGCCTGAGGCAGGACAACCCATATGTGATGACTGCAGATGCATCCTTGAAGGACATCCAGCTGATCAACAAGGGGAAATTTACTCTTTTCCCTAATGTAGTGTGATCCCGAAGTTGGTATATTTAGTTAGGGGGTGTTTGGGGAGTGCAGCCCCGCATAGCCCTCCACCTGGGTGGGTTGGAGATGGTGCAGTGTATTTTCTTTCAGTTTTTGGCCCAGTGGTTACTTACCATTGAAAACTTGTAGTCTATGTGGTAGTTCATTTAAATAAAGTTTCGGAGACTTGGACTCGGCCTTCTTGTCTTTGGTACTGTGGTCTATCATTCTTATGAGGTAAATATAGATAATAGACAGATTATATATATATATATATATATATATATATATATATATATAGATATATAGATATATATATATATATATATATATATATATATATATATATATATATATATAAAGAAAGAGATAGATAAGGGTCCTCTTCAGAAACCCGAACACTCACTTACCCAACTTCCAAAACACCAAGACAAAAAGGCTGACGACTGCACAACACCGACATTCCGGAACACAGACTTTCCACTCCAGGTAAATAACCGCTTGGCCATCCAGTTGAATTTTTTCCCTTACCCCTGAGGTAGTGCGATCTCGGAGTTGGTATATTTAGTTAGGGATGGTGTGGGGGGGGGTGCAGCCCCCCACATGGGGGATGTGGGTTTGCATTCCTTCAGTTTTACTTTTTTGTCAGGATGGCCAAGTGGTTACTTACCTGGCATGGACAGTCTGTGTTTCGGGATGTCGGTGTTGTGCGGTCATTGGCATTTTCTTCTCAGAGTTTTGGAAGTTGGGTACGTGAACGTTCAGGTTTCTGAAGCAGACCTGTACATGTATAGCACGTGATGGTTAGTTTTTTTTGGTATAGCAGTCATTAGAGAAGTATGTTTGCAAGATTGTGTGACTTGGTAATATCTACCATAATGTTGTACCCCAGACCTCCTGAAGTTTGTGTGCCAACAGTGATTCACTGTGTGTCATGTTTTTTTTTTCTTTTTTTATGGCTGTGTGACTGTGGAGTTATAGTATACATAAATTACTCTTGGTAAAAGAGTTTTAGATGATTTGACCTTCAATGAATTGGGCACTCAAAGAAAACCTATGCTTCCTTATATATATATATATATATATATATATATGCCACAAGTGTGTGTAATTCCAAAGAGAAAACTTTAATGTTGCAACTTTGCAAGTCCTGAGTATTTCTGAACTTTAAAATAAAAGGCTATTAGTATCAAAGCTCATTTCAGTAAATTTAACAGACCACACAATGAAGCAGTTCTTCCCCTAGACAGGTATGGTGGTTTTATTCGCATATGAGAAATTATTACCCTAAGTGTAGGGCTTCATTAGCTCTACATTGTACATCCAAAGGCACTGTGTATATGTATTTACATACATTCATTTCAGAATACAAGAGTGCCAAAACTGAATGCCAAAGTGAGAAAACATAATGGGTTAACCTATAATTAGCATAAGTATCTGGACTGGCTGACAAAGACTGTGACTAGAATGGAGGAAAAATGGAGCAGCAGAACCAAAACTGTACAGCAAAGGGAAAGGAAAATGACTGGTTGGTGAGCGCTAATGTACATGTATGCATGCTGAGTCTACACACCTGTGTCTCACAGCCACTAAGGCTTAACCATAAACCCAACATATTAGTCATAGGAGACTCCATTGTGAAGCACACAGATGTGTCTCTCACCAGGCTGGATAAGAAGGTCACGGTTAGTTGTTTGTCTGCTGCCAGAATCCACCATATCACACAGTACTGCTATGACTCTGTCATAGTCCATGTTAACGTGAATGGCTTGAGATGTACCTCCCTTTACTATAGGAAGAGAGACATGATTGAACTCGCTGAATGTGTGTCCCAGGCAAGCATGTCCCTAGCCTTAAGCAGCATTCTAACGTTACCCAGAATGATGCCTCAATACAAACAGAAAATGATTGACTTTAACAAATGGCTTAGTTTCTGGTGTCATTCCAGGGGGATCCAGTACCTGACAACCTGGGATGATATGATCGACAGACCACGATGCTTTGCCAGAGATGGTCTACATCTGTCTCACTTGGGTTTCGGGCTTCTAGCAAAGGCTCTTGCCTTCCCCCATAGTGCTTTTTTTAGGAAAAGTGATGAGGTCAAAACTACCAACATAAAAAGTTCAACAAAAAGCAAATTAAAGATCATGCTGCTAAACACCAGAAGTCTAAACATGAAACTACACTCAAGCATTCTTAACCCTGGAAGATGCTGACTTTTGTGCAGTCAGAAACCTGGTTCAAAGCTGTGGAGATCACCCAAGCCTTACCTGATTACTCATCCTATCATACGTTCTTGGAGGCATTTTGCACCCCTTGGTTTTCGTGGACAGTTGGGTTTGGAAATTCTTTGCAGCTACAATTCTCCTTGTTGGCCGGACTCTTGCTTCATTTAGTTCATCAGTTGGTGGTTATCTTGGTTCTTAGTATACATTCAGACCCCAAACTGTGAGTAGCAAAGCCAAAGGAGGTGGAGTTTCAATATATATTAAAGACACACACCTCCAGGCTGGTCAGTCAGTATGACACACAAGCCATTCCAGGTGCAGTTAATCATTGACAAGACCCCTATTCAAATCATAGCTAGCTACAGGCTGCCAAATACGACTCAAGATGCCCACTCTGCCTATCTGGACCTCTTCGAATCTATCAAGATTCAACTTTTTACCCTGATCCAGGGGTACTAACTACCCAAACATAGATTGGAAGAACTACTCATGCCAGAACACAAATGCTCAGAGATTCTTCGATTTTGTCAATGCAAATGCCTTGGAACAGCTAGTCAACACCCCCACAAGAGGTGATAACATCTTAGACTTGGTATTAACCAACATGACTAACCACTGCAGCATCCCTACAGTATCATCCTCCCTGGTAAGATCTGACCATAAAGCAGTCACTTTCAAAGTTATCATCTTCCCCAATCCACCTCTAGCTACGGCCAAACAATAAAACTTCTCCAAAGCTGATTACAACCTTCTGAGGGATGGTATAAACAGCTTTACAGCCCCTCACCCACTGTAGGGAACTGGCACCAATGTCCAAATCTGCACCAAAGTACTATACAAGCATGTATATAGATGCATGGAATCAGGAATACCCAACGGGACAAAATCATACGCCGCAAGGAAGAGTAAACCTGTCTGGTGGACATCTGCAATAAATAAACTCTACAACAAAAGGAAAAAAATGCTGTCCAGGACCAAAAAGGAGCAGGTGCCCAACTGGAAGCAATCTCTCCTAAGCCTGAACAAGCAGAGAAGAGCACTAGTGAAATCCTCCAAAGCAAACTTTGAGTCAAAATTGGCCATATCTACTACGACAATCATAAGGCCTCCTTCACATACATCTGCAGTCTCAAAGGTAGCACATCCAGATCTGCTCAGAACTGGTGGTTAAGAACACCACATACACAAATGCCGCAGACATAGCCAACTTGCTGGCTGACAGATTCAGTGAAAACTTCAGTCCACTCTTCCCCCAACAGTAAATCAGGACATCCCCAATACCTGCCCCCCTCCCCTTATCTCTAGGGAACAGGTCATCACTGCCCTCTCAAAGGCAAAAAATACAGCCTCCATGGGACCCGATAACATCCCGGTCTGCAACCTACATGAACTCAGGCAGGAACTTGCAGCACAATTAAGTGCCCTATTTAACCAAAGCTCAAGTACTGGCTTTATCCCAGCTGAGTGGAGGACAGCCACTATCATCTCTTTGTACAAAGGTGGACCGTCCATCGATCCAGGAAATTATAAACCCATCAGCCTAACTAGCCTGATCTGCAAAGCTATGGAATGGATTATCATGGACCTCCTTAACAAGGACACTGGCAACCTCCAAACCCTTGATCCCACAAAGTTTGGCTTCATCAAGGGGAGGACATGTCTATTAAATTTGGTCAACTTCTTTGAGAGTCACCAAAGCCATGGACAAGGGAAGATGGTGCAAACAGCCTACCTTGACCTGGCCAAAACTTTCAACAGTATTCCCCACTCAGGCATAATAGATAAACTCTCTCAACTAGGCATAAATCCGTATGTCACCAGATGGGTTGCAAACTGGCCCACTGATAGAACACACAGTCAAAATAGGGGAAGCCACCTCAAGTAGTAGACCGATAATGAGCGGCATACCCCAGGGATCAACCTTGGGGCCTTTGTTATTTGGGATAAACTTTTCTGAGGTGCAGGCCACAACCAATGGGCTATGGCTGGCCAAGTCTGCAGATGACTGCAAGCTGGGCACTGTTATCAATTCCCCTAATGATGTGGACATCCTCCAAGAGGGTCTCACCCAAACAAATGACTGGTGCCAGAAACATGGCCTCAAGCTGAATACCAAAAAATGCATCATCATCATCCCCTTTGGGGAGAGTGACATCCCCACAAATTATCACATTAATAACATCCTAAGCATGCAATCAGTCATGAGGGATTTGGGTATCCAGGTTGATAGCAACCTGACTTTTGACCACCATGTTGCTTCTGTTGTACGGAAAGCTTTCTACTTGGCCCACCTTATAAGTAAGTGTATCTCATCCAGGGACAAGTAGATCATAATATCCCTGTATTCTTCCCTTATAAGGCCCATTATTGAGTACAACGCCCCTTTTGGCATGTATCTTGCAAAGCACATGCAGCAGCTGGAGATATCACAGCAGTGGTTCCTCACCAGAAGAATCCAGGGCTTCTAACATTTATCTTACACTTACAGGCTAAAAGCCCTGTCCCTCTGCTCATTTTCTTACAGACACCTCAGAGGTGAACTCTGTCTGGCACACAAAGCAATCTCAGACTTTGGAGGCTCTGATCAAAAATTTACCAAAACAGCAGAGGCCACCAAAGCAGACACCCAAACAACTACCACCTCACGACCCAACACATGCAACACATAGACCACACAGTCAGAGTGTCAAACAGTCACAGCCCTTAAGGCCAAACAAAATGCCAGACACACTTGTCATTGGTGATTCCATAGTCAGACACACTGACGTCCCGCTCACCAGACTGAGTAAAGAGAAGGTCACAGTAAGCTGCCTGTCGGGCGCTAGAATCCGCCACATAACGCAAGCACTCAGGTCTCTCAACAGCAGGTACAAGTCGACTCAGTCATTGTCCACGCTGGTGTCAGCGACCTGAGATGTACCTCCTTGGACTACATGAAAAGGGACATCGAGGAGCTCTCTGATTATGTAGCCCAGGCAGGTATGACCCTGACCTTGAGCAGTATCCTACCTTCACCTAGAATGATGCCACAATACAGTGATAAGATGATCAGCTTTAATAATTGGCTTAAATTCTGGTGTCATTCAAAGGGGATCAATGTCTGTCTGCCTGGGATGCCATGCTGGACAAGCCACGCTGCTTCGCAAGGGACGGCTTGCACCTGTCACCCTGGGCTTCGGATATTGGCAAAGGCTCTTGCCACCCCATAGTGCCTTTTTAGGCAAGGCTCAAATTCTAAACCTACCACCCTAGAACACCAAAAGGGAAAAAACTAAGGGTAATGCTGCTCAATGCCAGAAGTCTCAATCTCAAGATGCACGCACTCGAGGCCCTTCTCAATATGGAGAACATCGATGTCTGTGCTGTGACAGAAACCTGGTTCAAGGCTCCTGAGAGCACCCCAGCACTAACAGGTTTCACCTCATATCATGCGTTCGGCCCCAAAATCTGGACAACACCAAGAAAGGAGGGTGTCCATATTCATAAAGGACACCCACACCTCAAGGTTGGTGGCAACGCACGATGCATCGGAGACCATCCAGGTGCAATTAACTATAGGCAAGACTGCTCTGCAATTTGTAGCATGTTACAGGCCACCCTCTCAAACTCAGGAACCTCACATGGCCTTCCTGAAAACATTGGAGGGATAAATGTATCTCCAAACACCAGCATACTAGGTGACTTCAACTACCCTAATATAGACTGGGAACACTACTCAAGGCCAAACACTCTAACCGAAAGATTCCTGGGTTCATAAACTCAAATGCCATGGAACAACTAGTCACCATCCCCACAAGAGGAGAAAACATACTTGATCTCATCATCACGAACATGGGATCAAAATGTTCAACACCGAAGTATACCCCTCACTGGTGAGATCAGATCATAAACTAATCTCGCTGGAGGTCCTCATCCCGCCCCACCTGAAACAAAAAGACCACAGTGAAAAACTTCTCAAAAGCCGATTTCACACTTCTAAAAACTAGTGTGGTCTCCTTTAAGGCCCCTGAGCCAGTGGTAAACATTACTCAAACCGCTGAATCACTTACAAATGCCTTCTACCAGCACCTACAGGACTGCATGGATCAGGCAATCCCAAACAAAACTAAGACTCTCTGTACCAAAGGCAAGCGTCCAGTCTGGTGGACCCCAGCCATAAACAAGCTCTACAACAAAAGGAGGAAGCTACTACAAGATAGAGCAAAATCCTTGAAAGGTAAGACACCTTTGATCATTATAAGTAAAAACTAAGAGCTCTCATAAAATCATCCAAGGCAAATTTTGAGAGAAAAATCGCCAAGGACTCTAAAGACAATCATAAGGCCTTCTTTAGCTATGTTAGAAACCTAGGAGGAAACTCCCAGATATGCTCAGAATTAGTTCAAAATGATGTGAAAATTACTGAACCTACACACATTGCCAACATACTGGCTGACAGGTTCAGTGCAAACTTCTCCCCTCCCCAAAGGAGAGATATCTATTCCAGAGGATTGTAGCCCCAAACATCCCCAACGCCCAGGTGAGAACTGCCCACACTAAGGCAAAAAACACAGCATCCATGGGACCGGAAGGTGTCCCCGGCTGTGTGCTTCACGAACTCAACGAGGAATTAAACCCACAGTTAGGACAGCTGTTTAATCTTAGCCTCACCTCAGGATACGTACCCAAGGAGTGGCGCATGGCGACTGTGGTCCCACTTCATAAGGCGGTGCCTCCACAGACCCTGGAAATTACCGCCCTATTAGCTTGACAAGCCTTATCTGCAAAGCCATGGAGAGGATCATAATGGAACTCATAAATAAAGACATAGGGAACTTGCAGACTTTGGATCCAACCCAGTTTGGCTTTGTCAAAGGCAGATCCTGCCTCTTAAACTTGGTTGACTTTTTGAGACAGTCGCCAAGGCCATTGATGAGGAAAGGCAGTCCATACAGCCTACCTCGACCTGGCAAAGGCCTTGACACAATACCCCACTCAGGTATCATCGAAAAACTCATCAGCTTGAATGTAAACCCATACATCACAAGATGGGTTGCAAACTGGCTAAGTGACAGAACCCACAGGGTCAGAGTTGCTGGAGCCATGTCAGACTCAAAGCCTGTCACAAGTGGTGTCCCACAGGGCTCAGTCCTGGGTCCACTCTTGTTCGGCATCTACTTTTCTGAAGTACAAGCAAACACAGGAGGGTTATGGCTGACAAAGTTTGCAGATGACTGCAAACTGGCCATAGTCGAAAACACATCTGACACAGATATCCTCCAGAAGGGCCTCACAGAAATGGATAACTGGTGCCAGAGCCATGGCCTGAAGTTAAACGCCAAAAATGCATAGTCATACCCTTCGGGAAAAACAAGGTTACCCCTAGCTACCATATAGGTGGCAATCCACTGAGCACAGAAAAAGTCATCAGGGATCTGGGGACCCAGGTTGACAGTAGCCTTCGTTTGACACTCATGTTGCTAAAGTAGTTAGGAAAACCTTCTATATCGCCCACCTGATCATGAAGGGATTCACATCTAGATCAAGGGAGGTCATCGTCCCCCTGTACTCATCACTCATTAGACCTATGATTGAGTACAATGCGCCGTTCGGAATGTATCTGACCAGACACCTGCTGCAGCTTGAAAGGCCCCAAAAGTTCCTCACCAGAAGGATAAAGGGTCTCAAAAATATGTCTTATGCTGCCCGACTGAAAGAACTCCAGCTCTATTCAGTCTCATACCGCTTGCTCAGAGGTGACCTGTGCCTGACATATAAGGCCATGTCAAACCCAGATTTGATGAATATGCTTCACCTCAAAAATCTAGATCCCTCAGAACCACAAGGGCGGAGACTTAAACCTTGACACGGTTATAAATAGAACGTGCTGGAGGGACAGATTCATCACCCAGAGACTCCCTATGCTGTGGAACAAAATCCCGGTACATGTGAGGCAGAGCACCTCTCTGGCCTTGTTCAAGAGGAATCTTGACCAATGGATGGGAGATTGCAGATATACCCCAGGGATTACTTCAGTGTCACTGCTTGACAGAGGCACAGCAAAATGATAGGCATAGTTTTTATTCAAACTAAAGGGGTGGCGAAAGCCACATAACTATGGGCTAGGCTTATAAATGCCCTTGGGCAGATAGCCTAGTATGAACCTATGAACCTATGAACCTTGATGGGACTGCTGCATATCTGCTAGTCAAGCTCCACTTGAGTAACCCGCACTTGCGACTTCAACTTGGTCTGTGACATCAATAGGACTTGTTGGCGGGACAGATTTGTGTCCCAGAGACTCCCCCATCTGTAAAACAGACTCCCCCTCCATGTCAAACAGAGTACGTCATTATCCCTTTTTAAGTGCAACCTGGACAACTGGATGGGAAAGAGAAAATACACCTCTGGGATTCCACCTGTATCCCTGCTGGACTGGGGCATCAGGTGCTGACTTGGCTAAATTTTTGGCTAGACTTACAAGGGTCTCAGGGCCAACAGCTTAAATTCCCAAGATCCTATGATTGCGAAGGGGTGTACTGGAGAAGAGAGACTGGATGGAAGTAAGCCAATAAACAGCTTTCAGAGATACCAGGATTATCTGAGGGTTGACTCTCATGTCATATAGACAGACAACAGATATAAACCTAAAGCACAAAGGGTATATGTATGGTGCAGATATTACTGCATACATGATGGTGTTGTGAGGCAACAGTTCAAAGAACAAGTGTGCCTCATAATCCTTGAACATGTGATAATATCTGTACCATTCACACCCCAAATGGCTTATGAGCATCTTGCATTTTTTGAAGTTTAAAATGTGCATTTAGTAGTTTATGTATGACAATTATATGTTTTGTAGTATATTTTAATGTAAAATAGTTCCTACACCTATTTTAACTAACTGATTGCTATGTATGACTATAACTTTTTAACTGTGTGGAATTTTGGTATGAAAATTTCTGCATAGTCATTTAAGAGACATTTCTGTCAATCCAGTTTTTGCTACTGCACAATTCAGCTTATAAACAGGTGATGACACCAAAGAGCTCAACTGTGTTCTAGTAGGTGAATCAGTCCAGATAAGAAAACTTGCAAATCAGTAACACAGTGCTTCAGAAACATGAATATATTTTTTCTAGGCAGACTACCCTCAAAAATATTCAAGAGTAATCATTCTAGTTGTTGTTTTGATATGCTGTTGGAGAACTTGCAGAGTAAGAATTTCATTATACTTCGTGATGCTGTCTCTAATACATATGACAATAAAGTTGAACTGAACTCAATTGGTGACAACTCCAAAAACTGAAAGACATATATGCAAGCAATAATGCTCCCCATCACTCCTTAAGTTAGTTTAGCTGAGGAAATGCTTGCCGCATACTAAAAATATTCACTCTCATGGTCATTTTGGTAGCAACTCCCAAGAACTGAAAAACATACACATGTAAAAGTATCCCTACCATAATCTTTTTCAAGATGGTTTAGGTGAGACTATGCGTGTTGCCAAATTTAAAAGGGTTTCCACACTAGTTTTGTGTGTATTTTATTTTTATTTTCGTAAGCATCATGGACCATGTCTTCAAATTTACATCGATGCTCAAACAATGCCTGGCTGAGTTTTTTTTTACTGTGTGTGTTTATGTGTGAGTGATTTGACTCCTAAGTTATAAAGCTGCTTCTGTTGCTATGAAAACTTGTGTTTTCGCTTCATGTTATTCATTTCTTGTCCCCTTCTACAATGCTTAATTTCCTGTTCGTTGAAATGATGTATTTTACTTTAATGTGGAGGTTAGTTTTTTTACCTTTCTGGCTGTATTTTACTGATCCTGATCATGTAATTTACTAACATTTTGAGTTTTCTATGCTTTTACTACTGTAAAGTGTGCTTAATGTGAGCTATAACCCCGATTCCTACTTTGTTCTATTTATTTTATTATTTTTACGCAAATACAGTAATGCATTTGAATTGGTGGTCCATCTGGAGTCTGTGTTTTTAGAATACTTTTGTGTTTGATAGTATTTTACCATTAAATGACTTTTCAAGAGGATGGCAGTTTGTTGACTTTTTAAGTCTGTCATCCAGTAGGTATTTGTGACCAAATGTGAGGACTACATGGCTCACACTTCTTCCTGTGTGTAGAGCAAAATTGATGCAGATGAAGTTAATAATCTGAATGGTCAGTTTTCCTTACCCAGTTGACAAATCTATATGGTATCAGATCCATTAGTCATGCTGTATAACAGGACTCCCCCCCCCCCCAGCCAGAAACATGTAAAAGTCCATTTTGATAATTCCATTATAATGAATTGCCAATATGAGTTAACTAACCATAAGTCAATTATGTGCAAATATCGCAAATACATATAAATAGACTGCAACAAAGTATGATGTTTCTCACAAAAGAATACAAATGACCCAAAATATGTAAATAGTAGTGTAAACAGCGTTTACAGCAGTGGTATAAAGAATTCATTATAATCAGAATAATGCTACTTTAAATCTAGTAAGAGGTAAACCGAACCTGTTGCATTAAGACCATATAAGAATTACCTGTCTGTATTGGTAAGAGCAGATGTATTGAGTTATTTGGTGCTATACAAAAAAGAGAGTATTTGCCTGTGTGGAAAGTGACTGGATGCCCATAACAGGGGCTGTAGGAAGGTAGACCTTGAAAAAAGAAGCTGGAATCTGTTCTAGCACGAGGTATCCTGAGATGCGAGACAGAAACTAGCTGACACAGTTTCCAAGAAATATAAGCTACTGGTTGTATATTTAGTATATTATTGCTTGGTTAACTGGGGTAAAACACTGATCCACATGGATTGTTTTTAGGTTCAGTCTGGCAGGTTACAGAAAGTCAAGAAAAATACATTGTAAAGTACTGCAGGCATAGAAGACTGATGCTTGCATCATTGGATTATACTGTATAGCGTACATCCTTTTGTTATACAGTAAGGTTTTAGTAGTAGCTGATGTACATACAAGATGTACAGAGTACTTAAAGTAGGAAACGGGGTAAAGAGGAACGGAGGAGTGGGACTAGATTGCAAGATATAGAAGGGAGGAGAAGAGAGATAAGGAAGAAAGGGAGGAAGGTGTGGGGAGGAGGAAGGCTTTTTTAGTTCAGATGCATTTGTAAGATTAATTGTATATAGACAGGGAGGCTTTGTGTACAGTGTGGAAGCTGTGATTTAGTTACTGTCATTATGTGATACCTTGGTTTATAATGCACTAACATGAGGCTTTTTCTTTTGCTTGGAAAAACCTGTCCTATTTTCATTTGTACATAATAAACTGCATTATTTTTAGGATCACAGGAAAGTACAGTTTTGTACCTACCATAAATGGAGCTGTCCAATAGGTATGCATCTGCAGTCATAACATATGGGTTGTCCTGCCTCAGGCAGCCCTTCGGTCGGCCGGATTCCAAAGTCTGGGTCTGGCCTCGGCTGATGTCGCACTTTCCCCGACGTCAGAGCGTCTGGGGTATAAAAGCATCAGCCGACGCCATTTTCCTCAGTGTTTCTTGCCCCAGATGCCAGGTGCCCTCTAGGAAGGCTAAATTTGGAGGAATGCAATAAAATCCAAACATTTTCAAAAATATATACATATATTATACAAACAAATACACCATAATAGATCCCCCAGCTAGCTAATAGAGGGGTAAGCACCCTAGGGATACCACAGAGGGGAAGGAGGGAGGGTAAACCTGACTGCAGATGCATACCTATCGGACATCTACATTTATGGCAGGTATAAAACTGTACTATGTCCTTCAAAGATGCATCTGCAGTCATAACATATGGGTAGAATACCATAGCCAATCTGGGGGAGGAGGTACTAAGAAAAAGATGGTGTAGTTAAGAGACCCTGCAGGACTGCAGTAGCAAAACCTGCTCTGGATCTGGAGTATAAGGGTAAATTGTAATGCTTGGAAAAAGTATGCACGGAGCTCCATGTAGCAGCTTCTAAAATGTCCTTGGTAGCCACCCCTTTTAGGAAGGCTGTAGTGGTGGCTGTGGCTCTCGTGGAATGAGGCCTAATATTCAC